>NC_065587.1:93868056-94174486 GCF_024542745.1 Macaca thibetana thibetana
CAACATGGAGAAACCTCATCTCTACTAAAAATATCAAATTAGCTGGGCGTAGTGGTACATGCCTGTAATCCCAGCTACTTGGGAGGCTGAGGCGGGAGAATTGCTTGAGGCAAAGGTTGTGAGCTGAGATCACACCATTGCACTCCAGCTTGGGCAAAAAGAGTGAAACTCCATCTCAAACAAAAAAGAAAGAAAAAAGAAAAAGCAAGGGACCAGGAATAATCAAAAAAACCTTGAAAAAGAAAAGAATTGGAAGACTCACACTTCATAATTTCAAAATTTACTGCAAAGCAGCAGTCATCAAGACTGTGTGTTAGAAGCATAAGGACAGAACAATGGAATTAGAATTAAGAGTCCCAGAAATAGGCTGGGCATGGTGGCTCACACCTGTAATCCCAGCACTTTGGGAGGCCAAGGTGGGTGGATTGCATGAGCTCAAGAGTTTGTGACCAGGCTGGGCAGCATGGTGAAACCCTGTCTCTACAAGAAAATTTAAAGAAAAAAATTAGTCAGGTGTGGTGGTGCTCACCTGTGGTCCCAGCTACTCTGGAGGCTGAGGAGGAGGATTGCTTTAGCCCAGGAGGTCGAGGCTGCAGTGAGCTGGGATCGTGCCACTGCACTCCAGCCTGGGTGATAGAACGAGACCCTGTCTCCAAAAAAAAAAAAAAAAAAAAAAAAAAAAAAAAAGTCCAGCAATAAGTCTCATATGTATGGTCTGTTGTTTTTCTGCCAATTAAAAAAATTGTGGTAAAATATACATAACATAAAATTTGCCATTGTAACCTTTTTTAACTGTACAGTTCAATTGCATTAAGTACCTTTACCTTGTTCTTTATCCATCACCACCATCCATCTCTAGAACTTTTTCATCTTTCCTAACTGAAACTCTATACCCATTAAAAAATAACTCCTCCTTTCCTCTTTGCCTAGCCCCTGAAAACCACTGTTCTGCTTTTTGTCTCTATGAATTTGGCTACTCTAGGTACTCATTTAAGTGGAATCATACGTTATTTGTCCTTTTGTGACTGGCTTATCTCACTCAAGCAAAATGTCCTGAAGGTTCATCCATGTTGTAGCATGTGCCAGTACTTCATTCCTTGTAAAGGCTGAATAAATTTTTATTATGTGTATATACCATATTTTGTTTATCCATTCATCTCTCAGTGGACATTGGGGAGCTTCTACCTTTGGCTATTGTGAATAATGCTGCTGTGAACATAGTTGTACAAATATCTCTTTAAGATCCTGCTTTCAGTGCTTCTGATTATATACCTAGAAATGGAATTAATGGATCATATGGCAGTTTCATTTTTAATTTTTTTTGGAACTACCAAAATGTTTTCCACAGCAGTAGCACCATTTTACATTCCTACCAAAAGTAGGCAAGAGTTCCAGTTTCTGTACATCCTCACCAATGCTTCTTTTGAATTGAAAATAGAAATGACTACTATTTTTTGATAGTAGTCATTCTAAATGGGTGTAAAATGGTGTCTTATAGTTTTTATTTGCATGTTCCTGATAACTAATAATGCTGAGCATCTTTTCATGTGCTTGTTGGCCATTTGTATATCTTGTTTGAAGAAAAGCCTGTTCAAGTCGTTTACTCATTTTGAATCAGGTTGTTTGTTTTTTTGTTGTCGAATTTTAAGAATTCTCTATTTGTCCTAGATATTAATAGCTTATCAGATACGTGATTTGTGAGTATTTTCTCCCATTCTATGGCTTGTCTTTTTACTGTGTTGATAGTACATATTATATTACTCTCTATATAAAGATGAGGTTTCACCTTGTTGGTCAGGCTGTTCTCAAACTCCTAACCTGAAGTGATCCACTTGCCTTGGCCTCCCAAAGTGCTGGGATTACAGGTGTGTGACACTGCGCCCGGTCGATAGTATCTTTTGATTCACAAAAGTTTTTAATTTTTATGAAGTCTAGTTTGTTTATTTTTTCCTTTGTTGCCTGTAAGATTGGTGTCATATAGATCAATAGATTTTTTTGAAAGGAAATAGGTACCAAAACAATTCAATGGAGAAAGATGTCTTTTCAACAAACGGTATTGGGATATTTGGATATCTACATGCAAATAAATGAAATTGAACCCCTACCTCACACTACATACAAAAATTAGCTCAAAATCGATCAAAGACCTAAATGGTAAGAGCTAAAAGAATACAACTTTTAGAAAAATATATAGAGATCAATCTTCGTGACCTTGGATTAGAATGATTTCTTAGATATGACACCAAAAACCCAAGCAACGAAAGAAAAAATAGATACATTGGACTTCATCAAAATGAAAAACTTTTGTGCGTTAAATAAAGACAACCTACAAAATGAGGGAAAACATTTGTAAATCCTAAATCTGATAAGAGTCTAGTATCCAGAATATATGTAAAGAACTCTGACAGCCACAAAAAGGCAACCCAATTGAAAAATGGGCAAAAAGACTTGGATGTTTCTCCAAAGATGATATCCACGTGCACAAAAAAGATGCTTAATGTGATTAGCTATGAGGGAAATGCAAATCAAAACCACAATGAGATGCCGCTTCATACCCACGAGAATGGCTATAATCATAAACACAGAAAACAAGTGTTGGTGAGGGTATATAGCCATTGGTGTGATTGTCAAATCTTGCAGTCACTTTGGAAAATAGTCTGGCAGTTACTCAAAAAGTTAAGCATGGAATTCTCATGTAGCCTAGCATTTCCATACCAAGGTATAGGCCTGAAAGAAATGAAAACATATGTCTACATGAAAAATCGTATATGAATTTCACAGCAGTATTGTTCATAACAGCCAAAAGTGGAAACATCCAAATGTTTATCAGTTGATATATAGGTAAGCAAAATGTGGGCTAGCCATACAGTGGAATAGTACACAGCAGTACAAAGACGGGAAGGGCTGACGTATGGCACAACATGGATGAAGCTTGAATACATACTCATTGGAAGAAGCCATGAAATAACCAAAATAGGTAGATCCATAGAGATGGAGAGTAGATCAGTGATTGGCAGAGGTGGGGGAAATAGGTTATGACTGCTGATGGGCACGGGACTGCTTTTTGATATGATGGTTTGGAATTAGTGGTGATGGTTGCACAATTTTGTGAACATACACTTTTAAAAGGTGAATTTTATGGTTAATGAATTATATCTCAATAAAGAGATAAAGGTTACTGGGTGTACTGCAGTGCACTTTTTCTGTCTTCAGTTCAGAAGCTCACTTCAGCAGTTTTGGACTTTCTGTTAGCTACTTTTTGTGTCGTTGTTGAGACAGGGTCTTACTCTGTCACCCAGGCTGGAGTACAATGATACGATCACGGCTCACTGTAGCCTCAACCTCCCGGGCTCAAGTCATCCGCCTCAGCCTCCCGAGTAGCCAGGACTGTAGGCATGCGCCATCACACCCAGCTAATTTATTTTTTATTTTTTATTTTTTTATTTTTTTATTTTTTTTTTGAGACGGAGTCTCGCTCAGGCTGGAGTGCAGTGGCCGGATCTCAGCTCACTGCAAGCTCCGCCCCCCGGGTTTACACCATTCTCCTGCCTCAGCCTCCCAAGTACCTGGGACTACAGGCGCCCGCCACCTCGCCCGGCTAGTTTTTTGTATTTTTTAGTAGAGACGGGGTTTCACTGTGTTAGCCAGGATGGTCTTGATCTCCTGACCTCGTGATCCGCCCATCTCGGCCTCCCAAAGTGCTGGGATTACAGGCTTGAGCCACCGCGCCCGGCCTATTTTTTATTTTATTTTATTATTATTTTTTGAGACGGAGTCTCGCTCTGCCGCCCAGGCTGGAGTGCAGTGGCCGGATCTCAGCTCACTGCAAGCTCCGCCTCCTGGGTTTACGCCATTCTCCTGCCTCAGCCTCCCAAGTAGCTGGGACTACAGCCGCCCGCCACGTCGCCTATTTTTTATTTTTAGTAGAGACATCTCATTATGTTGCCCAGGCTGGTCTTGAACTTCTGAGATCAAATGATCCTCCCACCTTGGCCTCCTAAAATGTTGGGATGACAGACTTGAGCCACCACACCCAGACTTTTTACATCTTTCTCGAATGCTCACAAAATCAAGGTGACATTTGCCCTCCTAGGTGGGATGAGTGTGCTGTAGGCACTCAATTTAAACACATGAAGGAACTAAACATCTTTCCCTATGTTGACTTGTAGCCTGTCTTTAGAAAAATATATAGAGATTTTTAAAAAGTTTAATGGATTTTTTGAATTTAATAGATTTTTTTATGAATGAGAGGTTTTAAGATCGGTTTAGACCATAAACTTAGAGGTTTTCTGGTTGGTTATGTTGTAGTTAAACTTATTTCTTAACTTT
Source organism: Macaca thibetana thibetana (assembly GCF_024542745.1). Classification (NCBI taxonomy): domain Eukaryota; kingdom Metazoa; phylum Chordata; class Mammalia; order Primates; family Cercopithecidae; genus Macaca; species Macaca thibetana. Next base: position 93,872,386 of record NC_065587.1, read on the forward strand.
GAGCAAGTAATGCATTATTGAGTAAATCCTAGCACCCCCCTCCCTATATCCAAAATGTTGTTGGTGGAATGTACCCTTTGAAATTGCTTTAGGAATTAAGTTCAAGTCACAGTATTTTGAAATTTTACCCTGAATCAAATTACTGTATGTGTCAATACCATTCATTTGACTTAGTGTATGCTAAATCATTTGTAACTTTGCTATTGTTATTTAAAATACTACCACTCTTCTCAGTGGATTTTTTTTGGTTTCAAAAATGTACTTTTTTTTTTTTTGAGACGGAGTCTTGCTCTGCCGCCCAGGCAGGAGCGCAGTGGCGCGATCTCGGCTCACTGCGAGCTCCGCCTCCCAGGTTCACGCCATTCTCCTGCCTCAGCCTCCCGAGTAGCTGGGACTACAGGCGCCCGCCACCTCGCCCGGCTAATTTTCTTGTATTTTTAGTAGAGACGGGGTTTCACCGTGTTAGCCAGGATGGTCTCGATCTCCTGACCTCGTGATCCGCCCGTCTCGGCCTCCCAAAGTGCTGGGATTACAGGCTTGAGCCACCGCGCCCGGCCAAAAATGTACTTTTTTTAAATTAAACTTTGTTGTTTATGTTAACATGTATTGGGTTTACTATTTTTAAATGAATTCATATGTATACTTTAAAAAGGTCTGCATTTTAATTTGTAATTTGATAAATATCAATATATGTAATTCAAATAAACAAAAGCTGTTTGGATTCTTCTGAGACCAAAAAGTTTAAAGACTACCAATCCAGATAATGTGAGCAATTTGTCAAGTTCGCGCACTAAATCCAGATTAATGGAATATTTATCCAGATGCCATAATGAGAGTACTGAGTTCGGCTTCTGGAATGGCGTTAATTGTCAATCGTGATTTTATTGCTTTTTCTCTAATTTTTAGCATGACATATCTATTTCACAACATTGTTTGAATACAATTGGAATCACCACAGGAAAAGTGCTTTTAGGGTTCAGTTTAAAAATATGTCATGTAAATATCTCAACCTATGTGAAATTAGAGAATGACAGAACCATTGGTTTTGTTTTTAGGATACATGTTATAATTTGTTCACTATTAATAGGTTAACTACCTGGCAATAAATGTTTTTGAAATATTTGTAAACTTTCATTTCCATGCATTAACATCAAATTTTAACATTGGATTTTCAAGTCTAACAGAACCCAGACTCTAATTTTTAGCATAAGCTCACAAGACTTACGTATCTTTCAGCCTGTCATTCAAGGGAAAATATTGAGTAACATTAAAATGCTGCCTCTGTTTTTGTTTGCAGTTGGGGTTGGACTTGGAGGAACTTGAGGAGATAGAAGAAGATGCTGGCCTTGGGAATGGAGGCCTGGGGAGGCTGGCAGGTAAGCTGCCCCATCCAGGAGGAGCTCTCTTGGACCTGTTGGCTTGGTTGGTGGCCATGTAGTGAGGCCAGGGTCAGGTAAATTGGCTTCAGGGTAAATTGGCTTTGAGCGGATGGGCCAGTGTGTTCTTCAGATTGAAATCTTTGCCACTATTCGGGGGAAAAGGGGAAAATACATGTTTTCTTTCACACAAGGGGCATGTCATCATTATCATGAAGACCAGTCCTGCCAGCATGGAGTAAGCTGGTGCTGGGAGGGGCTCCCGATATGCTGACCACTTTCCAGGGCACAAGAGCCAGTGATTGGCAGACAGCCCAAAGGATGGAAAGATGATTTATGGACGTGGCCCTGCTTGCAGCAGGCAGTTTCAACTCTGATACAGTCAGCAGATTGCCTTGAAATAAGAAGGCAGGGCACTGAGCTTTGAAGGTTTTCAGCCCTCTCCACGCCCCGGCCTTTGCAACATGTGATGGGTCACCACCATCTTCCTGCTACGTCCCTTCTCATCAAATGCAAAACTGGGCTTCCTACACTCAAGGGAAGCTCCAGCCTCCTTTGTCCCCATCTACTGACAACCCCAGGGGCGGCCATTCACCCCACGTCTCACCTCCAAGCTGGAGACTGTGGACTGCTCCCTCCCCAGCCCTGAGACCTGCTTCCATTTGGGGTGTTCCGGGTCCTTGGGCTTTCCCAGTCACCTTGCCTGCCCCTTGCTCCTCCCTCCATCCTTCTCCATGGCCAGATATGAGTAGAGCCTTTGCCTTCTGCCCACAGGGCCCCGTACCCACAGACCCAGGCAGCACTGAGCCCGCCATGGCTTCATGTGCTTCCCTCCTGCAGGCAAGTCCCCAGAACAAGAGTCCGTGACGCTCCCTCATCCCTCTCCCTCAGCAGAGGGCCTCACAGGCATCTGTGTGTTCCATGGATTGGACATTTTATTTTAGTTACTAGTGTTCCATGTCGGTGTTTTTTTGATTTTTTAATCCTGAATTTTTTATTTATTTATTTTTTTTGAGATGGAGTCTTGCTCTGTCGCCCAGGCTGGAGGGCAGTGGCGTGATCTCAGCTCACTGCAAGCTCTGCCTCCCGGGTTCACACCATTTTCCTGCCTCAGCCTCCCGAGTAGCTGGGACTATAGGTGCACGCCACCACGCCTGGCTAATTTTTTTGTATTTTTAGTAGATATGGGGTTTCACCGCATTAGCCAGGATGGCCTTGATCTCCTGACCTCATGATCTGCCCGCTTCGGCCTCCCAAAGTGCTAGGATTACAGGCGTGAGCCGCCGCGCCCAGCTGGTCCTGAAGCGTTAATAAGGCTGCATTTCACTCTCGCCCAGGCTGGAGTGCCGTGGCACAGTCTTGGCTCACTGCAGCCTCAACCTCTCTGGCTCAAGCAATTCCCCCACACCAGCCTCCCGAGTAGCTGGGACCACAGGCATGCGTTACCATGCACGGCTAATTGTTTGTATTTTTTATAGAGACAGGGTCTCACTATGTTGCCCAGACTGGTCTCAAACTCCTGGACTCAAGCGATCGTCCCACCTAAGCCTCCCAGAGTGCTGGGATCACAGGTGTGAGCCACCACACCTAGCCTCTAAATCTTTATTCAAAACATTGTTTTGTTTTTCTTCTAAGAAGTTTTGATTGGAACAAGGGCTGGGTTTAATGACACGTGCTGTAGCGCCTTGGGGCCCCTGGTACTGCGGTGTTTGCACAGGTGGACGTTGATTTGCACGTGGCCAGCTGCCACTGCTGTGCCGGCTTCACTGAGGAGTAGGGTGAGGCTTGGTGTGTTGATGTGTCCCTGCTGTCAGAACAGCTTGGGTTTCAGTGGAATGTGCAGGGGATTGGCGAGGCCTCAAGAGTGGGGCAGTGGGAGGCTTCCTGTTTAGAGAGGTTCCCGGCCTGGCGGAGTTCTCTGGGATTCTTCATCTCCCCATCCTCCCGTGCCCTTTGAGTAACCACGTTGATGTCTTCTGTGTGTGGCCCCAGGATCTCATGGGGAGGGTGAGGGCTCCAGTTTTCCTCTCAGTGAAGCCTGAAGTCAGTGTGATCCCCTCTGAATCTCTGCCTTGCGTCCCGTGGGCTGCCTCCCCATGGGACCTTGGTGCTGTGCCTTCGATTCTGACTGATCTGTGATTGATTTCTCAGCGTGTTTCCTTGACTCAATGGCCACCTTGGGCCTGGCAGCGTACGGCTATGGAATCCGCTATGAATTTGGGATTTTTAACCAGAAGATTGTCAATGGCTGGCAGGTGGGTGAGATTTCATTTCTTCACTGGTTTCCAGCTCTTGTTCACACAATAAAATGGTAACACTTGCAGTTAGTCTTTTTATACTTCCCGCGCCCCCGCCGGGGAACTGCAGGCCGGCCAGGGCAACGTGGAGCAATTCAGGGCAGCTCCCTTGCTCCGGCTCCTTGGCCCACATGGCCTGGGAGAGCCTGGGCCCTGTGTGAGCTTTTTGCCAGCTGCCTCTGCCTGGTGATGGGGAAGTTGGGGCATGCAGGACACAGAAGCCTGGCTGAGCCTTACAGTAGCTCCCAGTTAGGGCCAATAGCAGCCAGGCAGCGAGGGTCACTCTGGTGACCCTCTGCACCAAAATGCAGAGTGCAGGGTGGTGCTTTTGGGGTCAGCCTCAGTGGGATGTTGGCCCTAAGTAGTTAGAAGAGCAGTTGTAGCTTTTGCTCTCACCTTCTGCCTTCACTGCCTGACCCCAGTGAGGGGACAGTGCCTTTGGGGTTAGAGACTGGACTCTGCGTAGTACAGTGGCCCTTGGAAGGAGTGAGCCTCGATCTTGAAGCCTCACATTACAGCTAAGTGAGGTGGTTGAGACCCAGGCAGGGAGGAGGGCGTGGCCTTAAAATGCAGCCTCCTCCTCCCTGGGGAGCAGCTCCCTTCCCATATGCCTCAGAATGGAAGTCACCACTATTCCATTCAGTTGGAGAATGGTTTATTTAATATCGTCTGGGGCCTGCAAGTCACAAATAAAGCTAGTCTGGGGTTAGAATCAAAAGATTTGTAGCATCAGAGTGTGCAGCCCCAATGAATGTGTGTTTGATGGGTGGTAGAGATGTCCTTGGGGCAGGGGTGGGAAGTGGGTTGGGCCGCATGGCGGGTGCAGCCTCCAGAGCTCGTCCATGGCATCTGTAGGACTCATGCCTCTCACCATAGAGAAATTAACCCAAAACGTAAACATGCAAGGAGCTGCTGTCCATGACACGCACAGCGATGTGTTCAGAGGGAATGTGGACTCCTGTCTGCAGCTTACTTTAAATGCACCCCAAAATCAACGGATTGGCAGATGGAGAAACAACAGACTATTTACAGCACCTAGGTGTGGGTGCATGACGTTTCTGCATGTTTGAAAACGCTCACAATAAAATGTTGGTAAAGAAAAGTAATGGCTAAAGGTAAACCTAAAACGGACTCGGATCCATTGCTTGATTTGTGGAGATGCCCTCTGCAACCTTAGAAAGGCACCTTTCTCCACTGTCTCAGGACAGCTCTGCCGCAGCCCTCCACGTGCTGCCTGAGCGCCAGGGCAGTCCAGTCCATGCACATGCTGATGCTCTGGCCCCCAGCAGTCCCCATGTCACGTGTGGGTTTATAAGGCAGAAGCTCAGAGGCTCCCCTTCGCCTAGTTGGTGTTAGGGTTTAGGGTATTGGTGGTGGTTTTGGTTTTAGCACGGAGACATTTTTCCTTCTGGTGGTCCTCGTTCCTGTAACTCTTGCCACCTTGTATGATAGTTCAGGATGATCAGTAAGTGAAGCTCACCCCTCCTCCCATCCCCTTTTCATGGGAACTGGTCATATTCAGTGGGTTTTTAGTTGGCTTTAGCTGTGGAAGAAATAAATACAGGCAGAGTTGGCCAGCAGCGTGTGGCCAGAGGGGCCGCAGGCCAGCCTGCTTGGCACCCTGGCTGAGGGGGCAGGGAGGCCCTGGAAGGGAGACTCAGGCCGCCTTTGTATGTAGGAAGCTATTGCTTCTGCCGATGACTCCTGGAGCAACTCTGCAGGAGATGGTCAGGCCCTGGTGTTGGGGAATCTCACAGCGGACAAGGAGATGCCACCAGAAAGGTCTTGCTGGTAGTACCATGGGGAGGTGCCTCCCGAACAGCACAGCCCAGACAGTCTTGCTCGTGACTCTTTATGTCTGTGTAGGAACCATTAAGAGGAAATCCCTCAGTGTAGCATACTAGGGCTGCTTGTTCGTTCTCAAGAGAAGAGGCTTGATCTCACTTCAGTGTTAGGAATTTAGATTTCAGAACCCACCCTTGCTGCTGTACCAGACAGAGTTACTGTGTCACCTGGTGGTAAAGCAGCCCCTAGTGCTTCTGCACAAGGGTGGCTCGAGTCTGCAGGGCCGCTTTTAGTGTGGGAATTGGTTTTGTGTATTCACTGGTCTCGGGTGCCACTGGGCACAGATTTTGGGAATAAGCCCTCCCGGAACAGCTTGTGTTCCTGGCTGCATCCAGGGCACCCTCACTGCCAGCTGCCAGCTTGGCCCAGCACTTGTGGATTTGCAGCGTCACTTTCTTTCTTTTTAAAATTTAATTTAATCATTTTTTTTAGAGTTAGGGTCCTGCCCTGTCGCCCAGGCTGAAGTGCAGTGGTACAGTCATAGCTCACTGCATCTTCGACCTTGTGGGCTCAAGCGATCCTTCCACCTTGGCTTCCCAGAGTGCTGGGAACTGTCGGCGTGAGCCTCCGCCTGGCCAGTGTGTCTCCGTCAAAGCAATGTCTTCTAGTGATTGTTCTGTAACAGCTTTATTGAAATAGAGTCGATTTCAGTATATTCAGAGTTAGGTAACCATCACCACTGTCTATCTTGAGAACATTTTCATCACCCCAGAAAGAAGGCCTGCACCAATTTGCCGTCATACCCAGCCCCTGACAGCCTCTCGCCTGCTTCTCTGTGCAGGTGCCCATTCTGAACATTTCCTGTAAATAGCCGCATGCGACGCGTGGTGTTTTTGTCTGGCCTCTGTCACTGAGTGTAGGTTTTTCAAGCTCCATCCGGGTCGGAGCATGTGTCAGTCAGTGGTTCTTAGTGTCTTTCTTTGGGGTGCATGTTTCTGAATTTTGAGTTTGTTACTTTAGCGTCCACCGTGTTCATTTTACCCACGTGGGCTTGGCCAGAAGTGGGAATCCCGACGTGGTAAGTGGCTGTAGGTAAGTTTAAGTGCCAGGTGCTGTGTGATCTTGGACACACGGTCTGCTGGGTCCAGGACAGGGCGGCGGCCTGGGACATCTGCGCTGAGGGTGCCCTCACAGCTCTCCTCGTTCCAGGTAGAGGAGGCCGATGACTGGCTGCGCTACGGCAACCCCTGGGAGAAAGCGCGGCCCGAGTATATGCTTCCTGTGCACTTCTACGGGCGCGTGGAGCACACCCCCGACGGCGTGAAGTGGCTGGACACACAGGTACCTGGGCTGAAATGTCCACGGCAAGGCTGGGACCGGGTGAGGGGGCTGCTGCAGCTCATTCCTAGTCATCTCGACTTCTTCTGTCTTGGGGGACTTGCTGCCTCCCTGGAGGACTTAAGGTAAAAGCCGGGGGAGGTTTATTCTCCTCATCTCCCCAGTCTCTTACGCTTTGATGGGAGCTTCCCAAACAGTGGAGGCGCTGAGCACAGCGCGAGACTCTGCGGGGAAGCCCCGCTGGGCAGGAGCTGTGTGTTGGGGCTGGGCAGGGTCCACTCACAGCCAGATGCTCACGAGAACCCTGCTGCTTAAGAGCAGGCAGGAGGGTGTTCTGATGGGATGGGGGCATGGACCGCCGCGTGGGTGAAAACAGCTCCCACTATCTGTGGAGCATGCGACAAGCTCGCTTGGCCTCCTGGTGCCATACGTGGCCCGTGGCTCTCAAAGCGTCAGCTGTCAGAGCCCCTGGAGTATGTGTGAGGTCTGGGCAACATCTGGGGATGGGGCCAGGCCCTCCTGCCCAGCAGGGTGCTGATGGGGGACCAGGGCAAGAGCCTAGAGTACTCAGCAGCGAGGGGTGCCAGGCACGCAGAGGCCATGTGAGGGAGCACCCAGTCCAGGCTCAGGGCAGCTGGGAGCCGGGGTGACTGGGGCAGGGCAGGGGCCGGCAGGAGAGGCTGCAGGAGAACGTCGGGGCATCAGTGAGATTTGGCCACCTGTGATGGAGAAGGAGGGGTGATAACAGGAGAGCCTGGAGGCTGGGTGGTCACTGGTGTGCAGAGGGAGTTGTCCTAACTTTGTAGGACACAGTTTTAAATCAAATACATGGGCTTAGAGTGGCTGGGGCCATGCCGTGGAGGCTGAAAATGCCATGAACAGTTGTATTTAACTTGCAAAAGCAGGGCAGGGGACCGGCACTGTAGATGTGTTCGTGGATGAGTGTGTCAGTGTGAGTGGGGATGCTGGAGAACCGGGACATTGCAGGCAGGCTGTGAAGATGGGCTGAGCCCCGAGGGCTGGCCAGGATGGAAGGGGCCGGAATGCCTTGCCGGGGACTTGTCGCTCACTTGGATGTCGCCTTGTGGGGCAGGGGCAAGGGTTGACAGGAGAGAGGAAGGGAAAGGGATCCTGGGGTTTTGGTCTTGGTGGCCCCGGTGCGCCCCCTGTGTGGCTGGCTGAGCTGACTGGCGGTGCCACAGGCACGTGTGTGCCGGGATGAACCCAAGCATCCCTGAGTGCGCCTGCCGGGAAGCTGGGACCACAGGCCAGCCTCAGCTTTGTGAGCCTCCTCCTGCCCTTGGTGGGAGTGGAGCTGATGTCTCTGGATGCAAGGGAACCTGGGGGCTTGTCAAGGAGAGGGGGAGCCAGGCTGGGGTGGAGGGAGCGCGGCTGGGCTTGTGCTAGGGGGAAGGCAGCTGCAGGAGCAACCTTCCTGCAGGTGGAGCTGAGAGAGGTCATCTCCAGGGCGAGCCTCTGTGTATTGGAGTTCCTAGAGCAGAGTTGAGTGAGGAGGGGAGGCGTGGAGGGCGGAGGGTAAGGAGGGAGGTGGGGGTTGGTGCTGCGGCACCTCAGGAAGTCGGGATGGGGATGATTCTTCGTTCGAAGCCATTCCTGAGGAAGGTGAAGTGAGAAGACAGGTCTGGTCTGGGGAGGGTGGTGGGGCGGGTGGTCCTCTCAGGATGACAAGGTGGCACCACAGGGGCGGGCGTGGACGGGGACTGTGGTGCTGAGCATGGGCTGGGTGGATGTGTTTGGGCAGAAGGGGGAGACCGTGGGGGGCCAGCAGGGCGCCAGGTGCCCAGGAAGAGGCTGGGGCGGGGAGAGGCTCAGGGGCCGGTGGGGGCCCTCGCCACTCCGTCCTGAGCAACCTGTTTTGTGGCCAGGTGGTGCTGGCCATGCCCTATGACACCCCGGTGCCCGGCTACAAGAACAATACCGTCAACACCATGCGGCTGTGGTCCGCCAAGGCTCCCAACGACTTCAAGCTGCAGGACTGTACGTTCCGTGGTTCCCGGTGCCCCTGTGTCCATGTGGGTGGCTGGTCCCGGACACCCTCGCCCACAGCCTTTACCACGCCCTGCGGCTCCCTGTCCTGGAGGCTGCACGGCCCTCCTCTAGGGTGAACCTGCATCCTGGTGAAAACGAGGCTGGTGTAGCTTACCTGTGTGTGGGACCTGCCTGGGAAGGGCCTACAGGCAGAGCGACCGAGACACCTGGGCCCTGGGCACCCAGGGTCTGCTTGTGCAGATCATGTGCCCCTGGGGAGGCGTGAGGGGGATGGAGTTGTATGCGGTGCGTAGGGGAGCTGCAGGAGGGATCACGTGTACCTCCAGGGGTGGGGGTGAGGTGAAGTAATGCAGCGGCTAGGGGAGTCCTGTGCTCGAGCGAGTTTCATTGGCCTTTGCAAGTAGGCCCCTGAGCGGTTGCGGTGCTGGTGCCAGGAGGCACGTGTGTGCTGACCCCACTCCGTTTCTTCTTAGTCAACGTGGGAGACTACATCGAGGCGGTCCTGGACCGGAACTTGGCCGAGAACATCTCCAGGGTCCTGTATCCAAACGATAACGTGAGTAGCTGGCCTGCTCAGACTGCGTCGCTTTCCGGCTTAGTGAGGTGGGCTGACTGGCTGGGCTCCCCGGTGGGGCCTCTTGTTGGCCTTGGCAAGCAGCCACCTGGTGGCCCTCCCGCCTCAGGTGCACACACAATGCCCTTGGGGAGGAGAGGGGGGCACTGTCCTCCATAAAGCCCAAGCGGGTCCTCGCGTGCCTCTTGGCAGCTCTGGGGTGGTCTCTCTGAGGACACTCTCTACCACCTTCCCCTCTTATCCATTCCCCTCATAAACACACAGCCAGCTGCTCCTTGGGGCCAGCTGGAGCCTGTCAGCCCTCCAGCCTGTCTGCTGTTCTAGCCCGCAGTGCCAGTTCCCCAAGTAGGTGATCTGTCTCTCCAGGGAACGGTAGCGCCTACCTGGCATTGATGCCTGGGGACATTCGAAAGGTACTTGGCACGTGCCCTTCCCATGCTAGGTGATGGTGTCGCAGCCATGTTCCCCACTGCCACCTACATTTAGTGCCCAGTGGCTTTCTTTTTGTTGTTGTTGCCTGACAAGTCCTTAGAATATGCCCTAGTGGGCAATAAAAAGTTAGCTTTTTATTTTATGAAAGTAACCCGTGCACACAAGAGCAAAGGCCTGGGTGCCGGAAGGCTCATCAAAGAGTGTACTCTCCTGTCCCCATGAGACTGTTGGCAGACCCCAAGCCCCAGGTGCAGAATGTTCCAGAAGGCCTGTGCTTGGACAGTGCAGCTCCTGAGTAGCGCTGGCACTGTACTTCTCCTGACAGATGGACACTGTGTCCCGGGGTCTGTCCCAAGGCAGGGTGACCCTCCTTAGTGACCTGAGGGCACACAGGCAGGCCCCAGTGTCAGGCAGCTGGGCTCCTCTCGGCCTTCTGCCTGCGCCCTTGAGCCAGGTCGCTGACCTGGGCTTCCTGGGGGAGGAGAATGGCCCTGGGACTGGGTCATGGGGCATGCGCCCCTAGCCTGCACCCTCCAGCTTGCTCTGCTGTGTGCAGTTCTTCGAGGGGAAGGAGCTGCGGCTGAAGCAGGAGTACTTCGTGGTGGCCGCCACGCTCCAGGACATCATCCGCCGCTTCAAGTCGTCCAAGTTCGGCTGCCGGGACCCTGTGAGAACGTGTTTCGAGACATTCCCAGACAAGGTGCGTGGTGGCCCTGGGAGGGATCTCAGTGCCAGGGGCTGGGCGCCTTCAGGCTCTTGAGGTTGCTTTCTCGTGTCTGTCCCAAAAGGAGCTAGAGTGGGATGGCACATGCCCCTTGTCTTGGGGTGTCGTCATCCTGGGCCAGGATCCCACCTGGGCCCTCCCTCGCAGAACAAGGGCCACCAGCCTTGTTAGGAGTCAAGTCAGCAGGGGACATGGTGAAAGGCTCCTGTGCAAAGTCAGATGTGCTTGGCGGAGCTAAGTGCAGTTATTTCAAACAAAGCCCTCATAGCTCCAGTGAGAGAGCCCCCAGCCCCGGTGGCCACGGCTCCTCCCCTCCGGCTGCAGCACACACTGGCAGCAGAGCACACTGCTGTGGGGCACTCACCAGCAGGCACGTCAGACACAGCACACACCTGCCACAGTGTGAGCCCGGCTGTCCTCCCTGCTCCCTTCCCAGAACCCCTCCCTGTTCTCCAGGCTCCTCAGGGCTGGGCTGGCTCCTTCACTCGGGGAGCTTCATATGCCAACAACCATGGGTGCCCACAAGGGATGAGATGACTGAATGGCACCCCTTGTGCGACCTGCAGGTGGCCATCCAGCTGAATGACACCCACCCTGCCCTTTCCATCCCCGAGCTCATGCGGATCCTGGTGGACGTGGAGAAGGTGGACTGGGACAAGGTGCGCGTGGAGGAGAAGGGCGGCACCTCCCCAGAGCCTGCAGCCCATGCAGACCAGGGCTACGAGGAGCTGAGCTGGGGGGCCTCTCCCCTGGCCTAGGGAGAGCTGTGTGGTCATCATGCCTGGGAGAGATGCGAGCTGTGGGAGGGGTCTGGTTCCAGGAGACAGAGGTTCTGTGGGCCAGGGTGCGGGGGGCCAGAGTGTGGGGGACAGGGTGCGGGGGACAGGGCACGGGGGAGAGGATAAGGATAGGGCTCTGACACTTCTCAGGGTTTCCCGTTGGTGCATTCTCATCTTGAAGTTTGGTGACGGCTCCCCAAAGCATTGTTTAGAGCTCTGTGCTCTGTTCATGGCACCTGCTCTCACGACTCAGCATATTTTGGACTTTAATACGTTTGTGTGGTGAGATTTTCTTAATCTAACCGTTATCCAGTCGACATGTAGAACCATGAAACTGGACAGTGTGGTGACTCACACCCATAATCCTAGTGCTTTGGGAAGCTGAGGCAGGAGGGTCACTCGAGGCCAGAAGTTAGAGCCTGGGCAATACAGCAAGACCCCACCTCTAAAAACAAAAGATAGCCAGGTGTGGCAGCACACACCCAGAAAAACAAAAAAGAAACCATAGAACAAATTTTTTTAACTCCGTTTTGTAGAAACCCAAGCCCCTCTCTGGCCTTGGTGTGTGTGCACTCCAGGTGAGGCTGTGCCTGTTGCGGGTACCCCAGTTCTGGCCAGCACGGGGCAGGTCCATGTAGTAACCAGTGTCCTCCCCACTGTGGGTGTCCGGCTACTGTAGTGGAAATAAATAGAAAACTGCTCAGCAGTGCGTCCATTTACCAGTGATGGGAGAGTGTGAAGGTGACCCCAGGTAGCAGGCGAGTGTGTCTTACTTGTGTGTGTGTCACGCACTGGACCATAACGTCACACTTCGATGGGTTGCATCAGCAGATTGAGGGCTCTGGGCTGCGTGTCAGGCTTTCAGAGGGCTCCAGATCCACCCTGGAGAGCAGAGGGGAGGGTGGCCCTTCCTGGGGTACCCAGCATCTGCCTGGGATCCTGGATGCTCAACCCGCCTAGGCAGCTGGCCAGAGAGCTGCTTGTTTCTAAACAAACACATGGGAACATTCTCGAATGGCCTAGGCCTGGGAAATCACGAAGAAGACCTGTGCATACACCAACCACACCGTGCTGCCTGAGGCCTTGGAGCGCTGGCCCGTGTCCATGTTTGAGAAGCTGCTGCCGCGGCACCTGGAAATCATCTATGCCATCAACCAGCGGCACCTGGACGTGAGTGTGGGCCCAGGTGGCCGTGTGGGGTGGCGGTTACACCCATGCCAACGGCCCCCCACCTGGCCTAGGCGAGGAGGTGCTTTACTCCTTGAACGAGGCACCCTCCATTTAGCAGAAGATGCTTGGGGCTGGGGGCTGTCCCTTGGCAGAGCTGTTGGCTGATCCCCACGCCTGAGCCACAGCTGTCCCAGGTTCCTCTTTGTAAATTAAATTGCATGTTCTCTCCCTCAGACCCATCTTCCTCAGACACAGTAGCCCTGTGGGTCCCTGGGCTGGGCTGGGCCCTTTCCTGGGCTGGGGAGTGGAGTGAGCGAGAGCCTCCTCCTGGAGCTGGCCCCGGGCCCTTGTGAGATGCCTCTGAAGTGGCTGCTGGCGCTGGGAGCACTTGAGTGAGGTCCGGCTGTCGCAGCCCCAGGACTTCCCTGGAGGCAGCAGAGCTTCCTGTGGGTGGTCATGGACTGTCCCCTGGTCATGGGGAGTGCTGGGTCTCCGTGGGGCCTCCCGTGCCCACCTACCTGCCTCTGTGTTTTGGCACCAGCACGTGGCCGCGCTATTTCCCGGAGATGTGGACCGCCTGCGCAGGATGTCTGTGATCGAGGAGGGGGACTGCAAGCGGATCAACATGGCCCACCTGTGTGTGATTGGGTCCCACGCTGTCAACGGTGTGGCGAGGATCCACTCGGAGATTGTGAAACAGTCGGTGTGAGTGGGGCGCTTGCCCGAGGGAGGCCAGCTGTGTCTGACACCCAGGCCTGCACCTAGGACCAGCCACCGAACACATGGACCCAGCTGTACGGCACACACCCCATGCCACTAGGCCCCTGCCTCGATGGCAATGACAGAGCTGCCCAGAACACCCTGTCAGGGTCACGCCTTGTGCATTCACCGACCAGCACATGGGGCCTCTGGCCCTGTGGGCAATGGGGAGACGGCTTTGTCTCCTGTTGCTCTCCCGCGCCCCTGCCTTCCTGGGGGTCCAGTCGGAGGCTCTGCACCACTGGTCCTCCTGCCGCTGGCGGGGCTTAGACAGGGCTTGAAGGAGGGATTCTTAGGTCAGATCTCGTTCTTGCCCCTCTTAGGTGGGGCGTGATCTAGGAATCACTCCCACTCTTTCACCTAGCATGTGCTGGGCGTCTACTGTGCGTGCTGGGCAGGCAAAACCGGGCAGGAGCGGGGGCTTCTGTGCCCGGGGCTGGGCTGCAGGCTCTGTGCATGGCACCCACAGCAAGCTTCTGTGTTGGGCCCCTCCCCAGTAGCGATAAGGAAACCGACCACAGCTTCTCAAGCCCTACAGTCCTGCGGTCTCGGCTGTCATGACTTGGACACCTGTTTCCGCATGGACCGCTCCGGAGAATGGCCAGGCTCTGATGCCTGCGAGGGTGTAGTTGGGCAAACCACACAGCCAGCCACAGAGGCCCTGGGGTGCAGGCGCTGCCTTTGTATGGCTCCCAGAGCCTGCAGCGGCCGCGGTCACTGTTCTCAGAAAACAGAACAGAAACACTGAGCTTGAGGGATCCTGGGACCTCCTTAAAAGGGCCTTAAGGTCTCTTGCTCACCTGGTTCAAGGCACAGCATTTGTGACAGTTCCCTGTTCTCTGTGTTTGCAGCTTTAAGGATTTTTATGAACTGGAGCCAGAGAAGTTCCAGAATAAGACCAACGGTATCACCCCCCGCCGGTGGCTGCTGCTGTGCAACCCGGGGCTGGCCGATACCATCGTGGAGGTGAGCGCCAGGCCCTGCCTGTGCCTTTGGGTATGCCTGGGCTGAGAACCACTGGCCGTGTCATCAGCCCCTGCTGAGTGGTTGCTGAGTAGGCAGGAGTCTGTCCCTCACGTGTTGACCTGTAGGCTTCCAGACATGAGAGCTGAGCCCCTGAACATGGGCGCTGAGCTGGGCAGTCACCCAGTGGGGCCTGGCGGGTCCTGTGTGCGAGTTCAGAAGCTGAGCTTTAGAGAGGGCTGGGGTGTGGCTCAGAGCAGCCACGGGGCCATTGCAAAAGAGGCAAGAGGCAGCTGACTGCCAGGAGAGTCTGCCAGGCTGGGCGCCTATTTCCTGTTTGTATGTTGGCTCCTATGCAGGCTCCTGAGGGAAACGAGCGCTGAGGTGTCAGGCCCTGTGCTACAGGCCAGGACCAGCGGCTGGGAGGGTGGGACCACTCACCTGGGGCTATGGTCAGGGAAGGCTTCCCAGGAAAGCTGAGGTCTGAAGAGGGAATGAAGAGGGAGGGATCAGTGCTCTGGGGCAAACGGGTCCAATGTCCTGTGCTGGGGGACGGGCCCCTGGGACCTGGAAGGCAGCGTGGCTCCCGTGCAGTCTGAGGCGGGCCTGGGCAGAGTGAGGAGAGGTGGCCGAGTGTTTGCGGGCAGCACCTGGGTGAGGTGCTGGCTTTGAGGGGGCTGCCTGCTGCATTGTGGAGGCAGGGAAGGTGCTGGTGGAGGGCAGCCGGAGGATGGCTTTGGGGTTTGGGTGGTGATGGGATGTTCAACGTCAGAACCCTAGGAACGGTGGCTGAGGGAGGCTTGTGTGTTTGTTGTGGGCATTTGAATTGGTGGGACTGGGCCACATTGCAGAGCCCTCTCAGAAGATCAGAAGAGGTGGGAGGGGCTGCCGGGGTGACCCTGTAGCCTGAGAGGTGAGATGCGTGGAGAGGCTGGACGAGCAGATCCCAGGGGAAAGCAGGGGCATGGGCGACAACGGGAGGAGGGCAAGTGGCTAGGGCCCACAGTGAGCGGAACCTTTACATTCTCCAGAAAATTGGGGAGGAGTTTCTGACTGACCTGAGCCAGCTGAAGAAGCTGCTGCCACTGGTCAATGACGAGGCATTCATCAGGGACGTGGCCAAGGTCAAACAGGTAGGCATGGCCCTGGCCCTGGCCCGAGCCCCGGCCCCAGCCCTCCCACAGCCAGGCAGGTATGCCCTGGCCCCAGCCCTCCTACAACCAGGCAGGTCCGCCCTGGCCCCAACCCTCCTACAGCCAGGCAGGTACGCCCTGGCCCCAGCCCTCCCACAGCCAGGCAGGTACGCCCCAGCCCCAAGCCCTCCTGCAAGCCCAACACAGGTCCTGGGGTACCCACTGGGGCTTTAGTGGGGACTCGGAACAGGACTGAGGGTGAGGCTGTTAGGGTCCCCTGAGGTCTCTCTGCCCCACTCAGCCTTTCAGATGACAGATGAGGGCCCCGAGGAGGACAGGTCACGTGGTAGATAGCTGAGTACAGACCCCAGGCCAGCCCTGCCTGTTCCTCAACCCTCCACCACGGGTCAGTTCTGTATGGAAGCCTCTAGAAGCCAATTCCAGCGTGATGCCATCTTTGCCCCTGGAGAGCTGTGCAGGTACACGAACTGTCTGCACCGGCAGCAGCCCCTCGGCTAGTCCGGGGCCAGTGACGGCAGCCTTCAAACCTCAGCAGGCTGGAGGCCATTCTACACAGCCCGTCGAGCTTGGCCTCCTCCTAGAGGCCAGAACTAGTTCTTGTAGTCCTTTCAGCTGTCCCGCTCCCACGCTGCTCCCCTGCCTGCACGCCTGGCTCTGCAGTGTATTCTACTTGGCTCCAGGCGTGCTCCGGGGCCGGCTCCTCACTTATCCCCTATTCCTGGTACAGACCCACCTTCAGCATCGCTCTCTCCCCTTGTCCCATGAGAAGACCCCTGGTGCCATCTCTGCCCCTGAGCTCCATCCTGTATACCCCTGCCCTTTCCCTGCGGCGCTCCTCACAGGGCACTCGAAGCAGGAAGCCACAGGGTCAGTGGGTGGAGTCCTGGTGAAGTCTCCAGCCATCCCTCCCCCTCACTCTCCCAGGAAAACAAGCTTAAGTTCTCAGCCTTCCTGGAGAAGGAGTACAAGGTAAAGATCAACCCCTCCTCCATGTTCGATGTGCACGTGAAGAGGATCCACGAGTACAAGCGGCAACTGCTCAACTGCCTGCACGTCATCACCCTGTACAACCGTGAGTGCCGGCATCACCTGCATGATGGCACTGCGGGGCCCAAGGCTTACCCTTGCCCGCCAGCTGTGCGCAGACCCTGGACCTTTGTCATGGTGCGGGCTGTGCGTGTGTAGGCGTGGGCATGTGTGATGTGGCACATTTATTTTAAGCAAAAGCCACGTTTTTCTGTGTGCCCCATGCCAGGCCTCACGTGAGCAGGTGAACAGTTAAACACCCGAAAGGCCCAGGCTGGAGTGCAGTGGCACCATCACGGCTCACTGCAGCCTCGACCTCCCAGGGCCCAGGAAATCCTCCCACCTCAGTCTCCCAAGTGGCTGGGACAACAGGCGCACGCCACTGTGCCCTTGTGTTTTTTGTAGAAACAGGGTTTCACTGTGTTGCCAAGGCTGGTCTCGAACTCCTGGCCTCAAGTGATCTACCCACTTCTGCCTCCCAAAGGGCTGGGGTTATAGGCATGAGCCACTGTACCGGGCCTTCAGTTTTTATTTTAAATTTAGTTATTATCTCTGTGAGACTAATCTTATTTAGAAAGATTATGCTTATTAGAGGCATTTAAAGCATACTTATAAAAATTAAGATAGTATGTGTTAAATTTACACATGTATCTTATATTGTCTGAGGACATTTAATTATGAGAACAAACATGAATCAGAGACCTCCAGAAGTCAATGTGACTATTTGCTAGGTTTACTAGATAATAAAACCTTAAGGAAAAACTAGGTTTCTAAAGTTTTGTAATTTAATAAAGTAGGTATTTTAAAAACCAAAGGAACCACACATCCTCCTTTCCGATACAAAGCTCCTCTTGGAAATACATCTTACTATTCCCAATGAGTAAGCCTCGATGGGGTGGAGGGTCTGGGTGCGTTTGAGACACACGCAGCAGGACAGAGGCTGGAGGCCACCCCCACTGAGGACCCCTCTGCTGTGTGGGCACCACGGGAGATGATGCTTCCCAGGGCTGTGGCTTCCTGGCTCCGAGGTGGTGCATGGGAACTTTGCATCACCTTTCTTTGCCCCGCTTTCCTCCTGCAGTTGTGACACTCTGTGTGTCCCTGGTGGTGACCCGGAGTCCTCCGCTTGCACAGCGCTTGGTCCCATTCGTGAGCGACAGTGAGAGTTGCGGGTCACCCCTCCCTTCCTCCCACTCCGCTGCCCCCACAGTCAGTTGTTGCGTCGTCGTTTAGTGTTGGCCGTCAGGCTTCCCAGACGCTCTGCTTCCGCTTGCTTGGTTCGTTCGCTTTGAACAACCCGCTGTGATTTCCAGCCGTTCACAGGAGGCAGCCAACAGGCTGGTGCTCGCTCCCACTGGTCTTCCCCCTTGCCCCATGTCTGTGTGTGCGTGCATAAATGTATGTGTGTGCATGCGTGTAAACACGTGTGCTTGTGTGTGTGCATGTACGTGTGGACATGCATCTCCTTGCCCCACTGTCAGAGCTCACAGCATCAGTACTCTGCCCTTCCTCCTGTCCCTAGCTCTGTCAGTTTGAGTCTGCAGGTGAGTATGTTCACTGCTCCTCACGGTCCTCCTGCAGAGTGCTGCCCAGCCCTGCCGGCGCTTTGTGCCTAGTTCATGACTGGCTCATGGGAACAACCTTCCTGAATTCTTGCTTGTTCAAAATAGCCTGGACCCTTCACCACGAAGGTTGGTTTGGCTGAACATGCCAGTCTTGACTCCACTTCCTTCCCCCAGTGCCTTTTGGGGCCCTGCTGGGCACTGTCTGGAGGGTGGATGTGTGTGCAGAAGTCTGGTGAGGTCTGAGTTCTCGATCTCATGAGTGACTCACTGTCATTGCCGTGTCTTGGTGTTGGCTGTTAACGCGGCATTTTCGTCAGTACTCAGGGTGCTTGTTGAACATGTTGCTGGACTTCAGGGAAGTTGTCTGAAACGTGTGTTTGGTTCTGTTTGGTTTTTTGCTTCTGGGCTGCAGTGTGGCGTGAGGTGGCTTTCTCTAGCCTGCCTCCTTGGTACCTACTTCTCTCAGGACTTGGCTTGTCCTTGTCCTTGGGGTGGCACAGCTCTCTGGAGCGTCTCCCGGCTGCACTTTCCTCCCATGCCCTCTGCTCCTCTCCTGTGCTCTCTGCCTCCCTCCCTGAGGCCTTGCATTCGGCTCCATGTCTTTCCAAGTTGGTGGTCACCAAGGGTATGTGATTCGCGAAGGGGTTCACTCCCCTCCTGTGGCCTGTAGCAGGGCTGGGTGCTGACTTCCACTGCTACGTTAGGGTGAGCTGGATCGCCTGGGGCTATTCGGAATAGGCTTCTCAGCCCTCCAAGGCAGCTCCTCTGCTGGGCCAAGGCCGTGCTTCCCCAGTCCGTGGCACCTCCCTGTGGCTGCGTCTCCGCTGTTTCTCCAGGTCTCACCTGGGCAGGAGGCTCCCCTGGATGCCAGGACCTGCCTTGTGAGGATGCCCTTGTGGGAGAGGCACTTGCCTGAGCCTGCTGTCCCCTGGGGGCTCCTTGGTGGCCCCCAGGACCGGACCTCTGCCCAGAGTGCCCCTCCCCAGAGGTTAGGATTCCCAGGACCCTGTCCCCTGCCCACTGTGGCCTGGAGTTTGCATGGTTGCCTTCTTTCCTAGTTGTGCTGAAATCATCATCTGTGTGTTTCATTTTTCCTGTTCTCTGCTGATTTCCAGAAGTGACAAGATCCAGCACTAAGGGGCAGCTGTGTTCCTCCTGGAGCCTGGGGCCAGGGGGTACACATCGGCCTGACTCCCTGCTGCTCCCCCCAGGCCCGGCTCGCTGGTGAACACCTGTCCAGGGTGGCCGCTCATCCCCTTTTTGTAGGAACCTCCTGTGAAATCTGCAAACCCATGACCTGGCAAGGACAGCCTGTTTGCTGGGCTGGCAGTGAGCTGGCCGTCATGGCTTGACCCTCCATCCTCTCTGTGAAGAACTTCAGGGGCCCTCACCCCCTGTCCCAGCAAGGCAGAAGGGAGACACAAGGTCTCACCCAGCGCCCCTGCAGGCTGATGGCACCACAGCCACAAGGCTGAGGTTGCCACTTTTTCTTTGTGTCATCCAAACAATGTGTTTAAAACACAATTTAAGGTCAGTGTGGTGGCTCACCCCTGTAATCCCAAGGATTTGGAAGGCTGAGGCCTGACGACTGTTTGATGCCAGGAGTTTGAGACCGGTCTGGGCAAAAAAGCGAGACCCCATCTGTACTAAAAGTGAAAAAATTAGCTGCATGTGGCAACCTGTTGGTGCCTGTAGTCCCATCTACTTGGGAGGCTGAGGAGGGGAGGATCACTCGAGCCCAGGTGTTTGTGGCTGCTTTCAACCCCGATTACACCACTGTACTCCAGCCTGGGTGGCAGAGCTAAACCTTGACTCTTAAAAACAAAAACAAAAACAAAAAACACAAGAGTGGTAGAGCGTGAGGCGCGGTAGCTCACGCCTATAATCCCTGCACTTTGGGAGACTGAGGTGGAAGGATTGCTTGAGCCTGGGAGTTTGAAACCAGCCTGGGCGATATAGAGAGACCCTCAACTCTATAAAAAGTGAAAAAATTAGCTGGGCACAGTGGCATGTGCCTAGGATCCCAGCTACTCAGGAGGCTGAGGTGGGAGGATTGCTTGAGCCTGGAAGGTAGAGACTCCAGCCTGGGCGACAGAGTGCGCCACTGTCTCAAGAAACAAAACCAGACAAAACCCACAAGTGTGCCCTTCATGTACAGGGGCCTCGAACACTGGTGACCAAACCCAAGGAAGCTCCTGTATTGGGCTTTTCTGGAAACTGAGGTGCAGCGTTTCCTCTGAGCCCCTGGGAACAAACAGCATCTTTGCTCGGGTCAGCTGCTGGGTTCGTCACTGGTCCTGGCTGGCCTTCCTCACCAGCTGGGAACCTAAGTGCAGACCTCAGGGTGGCCTCGCCCCCTTGTAAGTGGCAGGTTCCTGGTGGGTGGGCAGTGGGTGGCCAGTGGCCCTGTGCCGCTGCCGCCCGTGTCACTGGGGCTTGAAGCACACTCACGGCGGAGCCTGCCTGTCCTGCCTCAGGGTCGCCCTCTGATGTTGCTGGGCCCCAGCAGAGGCTTGTCCGGCTCCCGGTGCCTTGTGTGAGTCTCTTCTGTGTGTCCTGCAGGAATCAAGAGAGACCCGGCCAAGGCCTTTGTGCCCAGGACTGTTATGATTGGGGGCAAGGTGAGTGACGTCCTCTGTAGTCCTCTCTGTGGGGTTTGGTCCAGGGACGGTGGGTGGGCAGCCTGCATGCTTCTCGTGGTGCCACATCCATACTGAGGAGCCGGGTGCCCAGCGGTCACCGGCCCTACTGGTGTGCCTGTCGGGTGGGGACCCTGTAGAGGGTCAGAATGGGATGGAAGCCTCCCTGCCCAGCTCATCGGAGGGGGTCCCCAGCCTAGAGGGCCAGTCCCCAGTGGGCTTGCTGGTGCCCACCTCAGAGGGGGTGGTGTCCTTTCTCTTTGTGCCCATAGGATTGCATGGTGCCCAGTAGGCACAGGGCGCTGTGGCTGCTTCATCACCTGCACATGCCCTGAGCATTGCCTGCTTTCAGTTCACTTTATTTACTATGACACATACTTTCAGAGTCCTAGATGTGCTGTCATCGAGTCCCAGGTCACATCGTCATACTCATCAGCCGTCTGCGGCCAGTGTCCCCACCTCCTGTCGTGTTTCTCTAGTAGCTTGGTCTTAATCCAGAACTGTGGGGCTGCCGTGGGGTGCAGCGTCCTTAGGAGGGTCCTGCTGGAGCAGTGGCCCTAAGTGAGTCTGGACTGTGTGAGGCACCCCAGCTCTTCATGGCAAGGCTGGGGCCTGGGGGTGCTGGGGCCTGTGTGCAGCCTGAAGGATACCCTCTCCCTGCCTTCAGCGAGTGGGAAGCTGGTCAGAGGGGCGGGCACTCCTCAGGGCTCCACCACCTCCTGGCACACCCCATTTGGTCTCTGTCCACTCCTGTCACCTGCTGTTTTTGAAGCAAATTTTGGAATTGCATCATTTTATTTGTCAGTATTTCAGTATGTGAAGTCTATAGAGATACGGAGTTTGAAAAAGTTTTAAATGTTATTGTGAAAATTTTAGGCCGGGCACGGTGTCTCACGCCTGTAATCCCAGCACTTTGGGAGCCGAGGTGGGTGGATTGCATGAGCCCAGGAGTTCCAGACCAGCCTGGGCAATGTGGTGAAACCCCATCTCTACAAAAAAATGCAAAAATTAGCTGGGTGTGGTGGTGCATGTCTGTAGTCCCAGTTACTTGGGAGGATGAGGTAGGAGGATCGATTGTCCTGGGTGATTGAGGCTACAGTGAGCTGTGATTGCACTGCTGCACTCCAGCCTGGACAACAGAGCCAGACCCTGTCTCAGCACAAAAAAAAAAAAAAAAAAAAAAAAGAAACATCTGAACCTAGAGAAAAGCAGGAAGAACTGTAGCAAAACCGTAAACCTATCCCTCAGACTAGCTGAAGCATTTCCCAGTAAACGGCAGACACTCTAGCTCTTCAGTCTTACGTACGTCAGCATTCCTCTTCATAAAATGCTGTTTTCCACCAGAACCACAATGGGGCTAGACTGAAACATCACCACACAGTAGCACCCACCATCCGTCACACCTAAAGCATTGGACAGGAGTCCTCCGTGTCGTGAAATGTTCACTTGGATACCTCATGGGTCCCTGGCCCAGTCGACTTTGTGAAGTGACAGATATTTCTAAAAGTTGGTCTGAGGGAGGGCCCAGTGAGTTCTCACCTTGGACTTGCCGTGGTGTCTCGGTTCTCTGTAGGTTTCCCCCACGGTCTGTCTGTTACAGACATCGGGTTGTCTGTCCGCCGTAGCCTGGCTCTTTCCGAATGTGTCCCTCTAGCGTGTCCCAGTATGTCCCTAGGGACAGTTCTCTGTTTCCTGACAGTCGGCAGCTCTAGAAATCCTGGTCTCTTTTACGTTGTGATTTCTGAAAACCTGACAACAACCAGAAAACCAGACTTGAGGCAGACACGTTTCTGGATGTGGTCTGAGCGCTCAGCAGAGGCTGAGGCCTTGGGGCCAGCGTGGCCTCCCCAGCTCCTCTACTGACTCTCCCGGCGGCAGGCTCCTGTGGCTCTGGCCTCACCCTCCTACAGACCCCAGGAACCAGGAGTGCCTCCGAGGGCCCGAACAACGCATTGATGCTAAAAACCTTCACCTTCACCCCTCTCCAGGCAGCGCCCGGTTACCACATGGCCAAGCTGATCATCAAGTTGGTCACGTCCATTGGCGACGTCGTCAATCATGACCCAGTTGTGGGTGACAGGTTGAAAGTGATCTTCCTGGAGAACTACCGCGTGTCCTTGGCTGAGAAAGGTAACTCTGGAAGCCTGTGTCAGACAGAAAACTCACCCCTGCCCAGGAACGGGCACTGTACTGGCCCCCAGGCCTTTCGTCCTCAGCCGGTTCAGCTCTGCCTGGACACCCAGGCCTCACCAGCCGGGCTGCAGGCGAGCAGGGAATGGCTTTGGGGAGTGCTCCCTGTGCAGTGTGGAGGACTCAGTGCGTCCCGGGGCACCTTGCACGTCACAGGCAGTATCATCCCCCATCTGGGCACCCTCACTGCCGTGCCTGCCTGGCCTGCCCTCTGTACCCTCCCTCCCCTGCCCTTTCCTCCTGCCCATCAGCCATGCCTTCTGCCCTGGGCCCCTCTGCTGGCAGGACATGCACCAGGCCAGTGGGGATGTGGGCCCACAGCTTCCCCCAACCCCGCTGCCCCTCCTCCGCCCACGTCGTTGCTCCTCACTGCCTGCCTGCTCTTGGGCCCACCACTGTTCTCAGGTGGCAGCACCTGCCTCATCTGTGCTTCCTGAGGGCAGCCTGGGCCAGTCCTGGGGAGACCCTGGCATGCGCTGCCACATGCCCTGGAGCCCATCGGTTCCCACCCCTATGGGCCCTTCTGGGCAGGAAAGTGATTTGCCCACCAGATGGTGAGAGATCTGAGCCTGGCCTTCTCGTGCTCCCCTCCTGCCGCCGAGGGCCAAGGGCCCCCCCTAGTTCAGGCCGCCTGGACTTCCCAGGCTGCCATGGTGTAGGTGAGAGGGCTGATCTACTGTTGCCCTGCAAGCTCAGTGGTGGAGGGGGGGGTCCCTGGGCACCGTCCCTGTGCCCTGGCTGCTGCCTTGGTGTCCATATCGCTCCCCCTCTTTAGTGGTGCCTGGCCAGCAAGGTCCCTTGAGGCACTCACGGGCCGGCTTGCCTCCGACTTGGCCAGGAACTCCAGTGGCGTGGCTCTTCCTTCCCTGCTCCTCTGACCGAAGCGTCTTCTCTCCCCCACGCTGCCTGAGGCTTCCCTCATGTGTCTTTGGGGCCAGCTGACTCCTGCTCATCTTTAGAGCAGGCCTTTGGGCGCCTGGTCTGGAGTCTGGTGCTGGCTTCAGGGCCCTGTTCTCCCCAGCACTGTTGCTGTGGCTGGGCTGCAGCCCGAGATGAGGGCGGAGAGCAGGTTGTATAGTCACTGTGTGCAGTCACAGCGTGCCTGGGAGCAGTGACCAGTCCCGAGGGACAGGCACAGAGAAAGCGCAGGGCTGTGGCATCTGGCAGCTGCTGGTGCCCACGAGGTCGCTGCCCCTCAGCCTTTCCAGCCCTCTGGCTCTATGCAATTCTACATTTCTCCTGAAAGGATCCAGGGAGCTGCTGGGGCTGATCAAGGTCGCAGGGATCTAGGGAGTGACGTCAGCGAGCCAGGACTGGCTCCTTGGCTAGGCCTGGTTTTGGGAAGGTTTTGGTGCAGAGATCCTTTGCCACCTGGGGGGGGCTCCTCAGGAGCCTCCATCTTGGACCCTCTGCCGCAAGGCTGCCCCAGTCATGAAGGGGAGCCCTGCAGAGGCGGGTAGCCGTGTCCAGCCTGGTCCCCTGTGGGAGCGGGAGCGGGAGCGGGAGCGGGGGCTGGAGCGCCGCCACCACATTGGTCCCTCCATGCCCCAGCCCTGGGTGGATGGGCCGGCTCGTCCTGCAGTGAGCCTTGTGGCTGAGGACATTGGGGTCCTGTTCCTGTGCTCCCCTCCACAGTGATCCCGGCCGCTGATCTGTCGCAGCAGATCTCCACTGCAGGCACCGAGGCCTCGGGCACAGGCAACATGAAGTTCATGCTCAATGGGGCCCTCACCATCGGCACCATGGACGGCGCCAACGTGGAGATGGCCGAGGAGGCTGGGGCCGAGAACCTCTTCATCTTCGGCCTGCGGGTGGAGGATGTTGAGGCCCTGGACCGGAAAGGGTGCGAGCCCCCTCCTGTGCCCCTGGGCACCTGGCAGCGTGAGGATGGAGAATGAAGGGTGTTGGGCTGGGGGTATTGGCTGGACCGGGCTCTTGGAGCCAGGCCACGGTGTGCCAGGGTCAGTGCCGCCCAAGGCTGTGTGCCTGCCTGCAGGGGTGACCATTCTCTCCAGGTGCACGGAGTGGACAGGGTCCGGGCTCTGGGCGAGGCCACGGGGATGCTGGGCTGCTGCTGTCTTGGCTCTGAGGCTGAATCCGTGGGGTCCAAACCAGGGGCTCCTCTTCCAGGAAAGGCCTTTTCCCCCTGGGGAAGGTCTCCTAGAGGGACGCCCCCTGGGGCACAGGCTGGACGCAGCCCCACACAAATGGGCTGGGGCTGGGCGGGATCTCCACTGCTGGGGCGCTCTGCCGGAGCACTCTGCTGTCTGGGGCTTGCCTGCTGTTAAGGTTCCCTAGTCTAATTGTAACTGTTACAAATAGTTTAAAAATAGTATTTTGGAAACATTTTAAATGTGCCCGCAGGGAGCGGGGGCAGCCGGGGATCCTGAAGACAGTACCCAGAGCTTCATCCACTTTCTCCCCGCGCCCCTCCGTTGGCTGCACTGAGCTCGGAGCACTGGTCCTCCTGCAGCCCACACTCCATTGCGACTCCACCAGGCTCTGTTACTGTCTTTCCCATCCCAGGATCCCATCAGGGCACTCAGCTGTGTGTGGCCATCAGGTCTCCCCAGTGCCATTTGGTCTGTGACAGATTCTCAGTCTTTCCTTGTTCTTCATGTCCTGGACGTTCATGAGGAATCCGGCACGGGCCTGATTCCAAGCGATAATTACAAATAAAAGGCAGTGTTGCCTGATTGTCTTGAAGTGCTGGGGAGCCCGTGAGGCCTCACGTGCAGTCAGGTGAAACCGCACATGCCATCTGAAGTCAGAGCTGCGCCTTACCGTCCCGAGCACACAGGCCTATGCACCCTTTCTGCACCCTCACACAGCTTCTCCCGCCTGGGCCCCGTCCTGGGATGTCCATGTCTGCCCATCCTTCCCTCACCCACTTAGCTCTGCCTTGTCCTGTCTGGTCTTGCTTGCGTTTTTCCTTTTCCATCTTTGAGGTCCCCACCAAGGGTGCTCCACTTCACTTCCTGCCACCCTGGCAGTCTGTTTTTCAAAAGCTCTGCCCAGGATTTCACAGTGAGCCAAGTTCTGAGTGGCCCTCTCCACTAGGAATGTGGCATGAGCCAGTATATCCTAGCAGATCTGCTAGTGATGACATTTCTTTAACAGTCAAAGGAGCAGATGGGATTGGCTTTAGGCTGACTTCACATCTCTGCTCGAGTGGGTCCCTGCTCAAGGGCCTCATAGCCACCCATGGCCACTGGCTGCTGCCCTGGACCATGCAGGCTTTGAGCTCCCAGGGCCATCCTGGGGCAGGGGCTGTGCCAGGCACCAACGTGGCTTGTCCCTCAAGGTGGCCTACCTGGGGTGCTGGCTGCTGACTCCTGGCCCATTGCCTCGCAGGTACAATGCCAGGGAGTACTACGACCGCCTGCCTGAGCTGAAGCAGGCTGTGGACCAGATCAGCAGTGGCTTTTTTTCTCCCAAGGAGCCAGACTGCTTCAAGGATGTCGTGAACATGCTGATGCACCATGACAGGTGGGACTGACTGCGCCCTGGTTGGCCGGCTGGGAGGGAGGGAGGGAGGGAGGGGTCCTCTTTGTGGGTTGGATATTGCACCTTGTTTGGAGAGCGAAACTCATGCTTTCAGGATGTCTCCACTGTGCCTATGAGACCTTACTGGGCAGAGCCTTAGACTCCAGCTGGGAGTTTGCAATGGCCTGTGGCAATGCCAGGGGGCCCTGAGCAGTGAGAGACAGCAGCAGAGTCCAGGCCCCAGGCCTTGTGGACCAATGTGCTGAGCAGGAGGGGGTGTCATCTGGTGGTTGGAAGTCCCAGGGGCAGCCATGTCCCAGCAGGCCAGTAGGGGGAGCATGGGCCCAGAACTCCCTGGGGTGGGGTAGGGGGCACACAAGGGCTGCGGAACCCAGACAGGTGTCAGTGCCAGTGATAGGCAGTGGTGAAAATGGATTTCACTTGCAACGATGAAACATTATAAAGTTAGTGTTTTATTTCGGTGAAGTTAGCACATGATATGGTTTATCTAGAGTTACAGACTTTGTAAGGTTTGCAGCACAGGGCAGTTCTTTACCCTGCTGGCAAAAGTTGAATCTGGCGAGGGCTGGGAATTCACCTGTCCTCCACTTTCAGCTGCCTTTGGGTTAGTTTTGTCTGCTGCTCTTTAATGACTGTGTCACCTATTGGCTTCAGTCACACCGGCTCTGATCACATGCTGGGATCTGGGCTGGAACCTGGGTCCTGCTGAGGTCTGTGATAAAGGAAGTGCTTTTAAAATTGTGAACTCTGCATTTCGTGAAGTGTGCTTCTGACTCGATAGTGAACAGAAATGCATTTGTAGAGTCATAAATCTGGCATTTTTGTTCAGCACATCAGGAACTGCAAGTCAGTATTTCCTGTGTAGGCAAATCCCAGTCAGACTTGAGATAAGACGGCAAATGGAGATGCCGTTGCCCAACAAGTGCCCCCTGCCCCGAGGAGATGCCATGGGCTCTCCACTGTCTGCCCAGGAGGCCTGTGGAAGATGCACTTTAAATGCCAGTTTATTTGAAGGAGTGTTGGGTTGAAATAAGGTTTTCCTGAAATACCGTCCCAGGACATAAGTCCTTCCTCACAGAGAAGCCCCGTGGCCAAATGGGCCCGGTGCAGCCTGGCTCTGACCAGGTGCATGGGCCCCTTCGCTCCAGGCAGGACCAGGTGGATGGTGCCTGGCCTCCTGCCCCGGGACTCTCCCCTCGGGACAGTGTGGGCAGGGCTCCCTGCTGCCCTGGCCCAGCCTCCTTTCTCCCATTCCAGGTTCAAGGTGTTTGCAGACTATGAAGCCTATGTGCAGTGCCAGGCACAGGTGGACCAGCTGTACCGGGTGAGGCTCCTGGGCCCAGAGGCTGGGGGAGCAGCTGGATGGGTCCGTGTAGACGTGTTGGGTCGGATTGTTTATTTCCCAAGCTGAGTAGGTTGTTGGCCGAGGCCAGAGGGGTTTGTGTTTCTGATTTGTCATCAGTCGGCTGTGGATGCCTTGAGGGAAGCTGTCACTGTCACTCCCTCCCTTGAAAAAACAGCTCCTAATGGCCAAGAAAAGAACGTGGGGCCTGGAAACTGAGTGCCAGGCAGGGCCCTGGGAGGGACCTTCTCTTCCCTTAGTCAGGGCTGGCCTCGAGGAAAGCCTGGCCTGGTGCAAGCTGCAGCTTGCGGCAGCTGTGAGGCTCCCTGGTGGAAGGAGAGTGCTTGGCCATGTCCGCTGGCACTGGATCTGCCTGGGCAGGTTTTTTTTTTTTTTTGGAGACAGAGTCTTGCTCTATCACCCAGGCTGGAGTGCAGTGGTGCGATCTCGGCTCACTGCAAACTCCGCCTCCAAGGTTCACGCCTTTCTCCTGCCTCAGCCTCCTGAGTAGCTGGGACTACAGGCGCCCGCCACCGCACCCGGCTAATTTTTTGTATTTTTTAGTAGAGATGGGGTTTCACCGTGTTAGCCAGGATGGTCTCGATCTCCTGACCTTGTGATCCGCCCGCCTCGCCCTCCAAAGTGCTGGGATTGCGTGAGCCACTGCACCCGGCCCCTGCCTGGGCAGTTCTTACCTGGTGCTATCCCTATCGTCATCTTGGGGGCCATGCCCTAGCAGGAATTTTCAAGGCTGGGACCTTCTCTCCAGCTCCTTGCTTCCTGTATCTAGGTATGTGGTAGCTTTCCTGGTCCGTGGGGTCCCCTTTTCAATAAACAATTGATTGTAATGTCCTCCTCTTCCAGTGGACAGCCCCAAGGCTCAGAGCTCATTTGGAAACAGTCCTAAAGTTCTGGAATCCCATGCTCTTAGCAGCCCCTAGCCCTGTGACGCCAGAGACTAATTTCATCTTCTTCCCTGCAGAACCCCAAGGGGTGGACCAAGAAGGTCATCAGGAATATCGCCTGCTCGGGCAAGTTCTCCAGTGACCGGACTATCACGGAGTATGCGCGGGAGATCTGGGGCGTGGAGCCCTCCGACCTGCAGATCCCGCCCCCCAACATTCCCCGGGACTAGGCGCACCCTGCCTTGGCGGGACCAGCGGGCTTTTGTTTTCTTGCTGACTTTGCACCTCCTTTTTTCCCCAAGCACTTTGCCAGCCGCTGGTGGTCCCTGCTTTTCTGAGTACCATGTTTCCAGGAGGGGCCGTGGAGGTCAGGGTGGTTTTGAGAGAGCAGGGCAAAGGAGGAATGTGCTAGAAGTGCTCCTGGTTTCTTGTAAAGGAAGCCAGAGTTGACAGTACAAAGGGGAGGTTTGTACAGAGTTGACAGTACCAGAGTGGGAGGCAGGTGAAGTCGCCTGCTGGGCTCCCCTAGAACTTTGCACGCATCTTGCTATGTATTAGCTGATGTCTTTAGTGTTGAGCCTCTGGATTCTGGGGTCTGGGCCAGTGACTGTAGTGAAGCCTGGGGATGTATTACTGCAGCATCTGGGCTGCCAGCCACAGGGAAGGGCCAAGCCCCATGTAGCCCCAGTCACCCTGCCCGGCTCTGCCTCCTGGCCATGCTGGGAGGGGTTGGATCCTCCAGGTATTGCCTTCACAGCCCCCTGCCCTCTGTCCTGGCTCTGCACCTGGTATATGGGTCATGGACCCAGATGGGGCTTTCCCTTTGTAGCCATCCTGGGCATTGTGTGGGTGCTTGGAACTCGGGATGACCGAGGGGTACATTGGAGTGGGTGCTTGTGTCTGCTGTCTCAGAGGTCTTGGTCAAGATGAAGTTGGCTGATGCAGCTTAGCTTGGTTTTGCTTATTCAAAAGAGAAAATAACTACACATGGAAATGAAACTAGTCTTGTTTTAGCAACTGAAAATTGTACTTGGTCACTTTTGTGCTTGGGGAGGCCCATTTTCTGCCTGGCTGGGGGCAGGTCTGTGCCCTCCCTCTGCCTCCCGCTGTGTCCTAATGTGCATTTCCTGTTGTACACACAAGAGCCAGGCTCCATTCTCCCTCCCTTTCCACCAGTGCCACAGCCTCGTCTGGAAGAAGGACCAGTGGTCCCAGAAGAACCCGTTTCTGCTCTGCGTAGACAGCAGGCCTGGCACTGGGAAGTGGGGGTGAGCCCTTCACAGCTTTGCCCCTCCCCAAGGCTGCCAGCCTGCCTCCCATGCCCAAGTGAGAGAGCAGGGACAGGCTACTGTCCTTCCCTGTGGAACTGCTGAGAAATCTAGCACCTTGCATGCTGGATCTGGGCTGCAGGGAGGCTCTTTTTCACCCTGGCCTCCAGTGCCCACCAGGAGGATCTGCATGCGGTGCACAGCCCACCAGAGCACTACAGCCTTTTATTGAGTGGGGCAAGTGCTGGGCCGTGGTCGTGCCCTGATAGCATCTGTCCCAGGCAGTGGCTGTGTGGAGGAGGCCATACTCCCTGAGCTGGTCACTGGGGCCACCACCCTGACCACCACTGTGCCCCTCATTGTTACTGACTTGTGAGATAAACTGATTAAACCTTTGTGGCTGTGGTTGGCTGATGTGGGGTCTGTGTTTCACCAACTGCAGGTGGTATTGTGAGGCTGTGGGAAGCAGAGAACACAGGCCTGAGGCCCAGGGTGGTGCCAGTGCAGTGATGAGACCTGCAAGTGGGCTGCAGGTCCCCCCTCTGAAACTAGAGCTGGGCCTGAATTATACCCCATCATTCTGGGATTGAGGGCAGAAAAGTTTGCATCTCCACAAGGTGTGGGACCTGGGGCCATGTGTACCTGAACAGCTAGCTTTTTTTTTTTTTTTTTTTTGAGACGGAGTCTCACGCTGTTGCCCAGGCTGGAGTGCAGTGGCGCGATCTCGGCTCACTGCAACCTCCACCTCCTGGGTTCAAGCAATTCTCCTGCCTCAGCCTCCTGAGTAGCTGGGATTTCAGGCACCCACCACCACACCTGGCTGATTTTTTGTATTTTTAGTTTCGCCATGTTTGCCAGGCTGGTCTCAAACTCCTGACCTTAGGTGATCCACCCACCTCAGCCTCCCGAAGTGCTGGGATTACAGTTGTGAACCACTGTTCCTGGCCAAGCTAGCTATTTTCTTAAAATCCTATCAAATCCAGCCATTACTAAACATGCTATCTGGGGATAAGAAACACTGGCCTTTCTGGTGTGACTTGTGCTGGTCCCTTTGCACCTGCAGCTTTTGTCTCCCACTCCTGGCCCTGGGGACCAAAACATCCCCCCTCAATTGTATAGTTGCAGATGAAGAAATCGGGAGAAACGAGCCTAGGGCTCAGTGCTACCCTGAAGACCCAAAAACTGGGATGCCGGAGTGCCGTGGGTGTCCTTGGCCTGAGACCTGCTTGTGCAGGGCTTGGTGCTGCCAGGTTGTCCTTGTCCCCACACCCACCATGCACCTGGGTGGGTGGCACCAAGATGGTGCCCTGGGAGTCTGCCTCCCCAGGTCTGTGGGGTTCTCTCCCAGGGATTAGTTGCTTGGACAACGGAGCTCAGCAGCCCTGGGTAGGGCACTTGGATGTAATGAGCTGACAGGTGATGATGGCGGAGCAGCTGCCACACAGTGCACCCATCTCACTCTGATCTGCATCTGTCAGTTTTGCAAAAAACACTAGTAGCTTGGCTGAGTGCAATGGCTCATGCCTGTAATCCTAGCACTTTGACAGACCAAGGCAGGAGGATTGCTCAGGAGTTCGAGACCAGCCTGGGCAACATGGCAAAACCCCATCTTTACAAAACATACAAGAATTAGCTGGGCATGGTGGCATGTGCCTGTAGTCCCACCTACTTGGGAGGCTGAGGTGGGAGAACTGCTTGAGCCCAGGAGGTGGAAGTTGCTGTGAGCTATGATTGTGCCACTGCACTCCAGCCTGCGCAACACAGTGAGACTGTCTCAAAAAACAACACCCACTAGGAGCTTGTATTTTTAGTTTATATCTTGCCTCAGTCCCCCAGCCAAGGATCCAAAGTAGCTTACATGGACAAAAAAATGAGGAAAAGATGAAGGCTAGCCCAGGTAGAGCAGGTCGCCTCTGCTTCGTGGTCAGGAGCCACAATACGGGACAAGGCCAGGAGAGCAGCCTCGGGCTCTATGCTGGAGTCCACCTGCGTCCTAAAGGGGCTGCCTGGCTCCCCTAGGGGTTCCTATAGCCTCGCAGAGACAGTCTGGGACGCCACGTGGGTTCCCGGCTCAGATGGCTGTGCAGGGAGATCCCAACCCAGGGGCACGTGGTGTCTGCGGGGCCATGGGTGGGCAGAACAGAAATGACATCCTAATTAGAGACGGGGAGCAGGGACATACCCTGGCCAGGAAGGGGGCCAGCGTTTTCATGACTGACCTCCGGAGGAATGTCTACTCAGCTGCTCCCCTGTGTAGGAAAAGTGTTCTCTGGATTTGAGAGCCACTGTAGGTAGCTCAGGGTACCCCAGCGAAGAGGGAGTGCAACCGCAAGGACCTCTGGGCTCCCTGCCAGCCCACAGCTGCTGATGCTCGGCCTGCAACTTGGAGAAAGGGGGGTGGGCAGGTGAACAAAACTTCCTACTCCTGACAAATTTCTGAGCTGCTGGAAATGGAAATTTCATAGCCTGACGCTGAGTCATGGAGTGGCTCCAAAGCGGCTAGAGGCTGAGCTCTGAGCCTGGCTGGGGCTGTGGGCGGCTCTGGGGCTTTGAGAGTGTGCGGGGCAGCAGGCAACATTGACCCTTCTCGCGCTGCAGAGACACAAAAGGACCACCACCACAATTTTATTCTTAAATAAAGCTCAGTCTAAGGCCAGGTTAGGCGTACAGGTGGGTGAAAGGGGAGGAAGTGCAGATCCTGGGCACCTCCACTGTGGGTGAGTGGGCCAGCCCAGAGGAGGCAGGGCAGCCGACGAAGGCAAGCAGGTACACAGGGCAAGAGGGGACGATGGAACCACTGGAGTCATTCTGCGTGTGCTGGGAAGGGGCAGAAAGAACCTGGACCCCACGTTCTTTGTGGGTGGTGTCGGAAAGCTCAGCATGGTCCTGAGCCCTAAGAGTCCCCTGCCCGGCCTCCCCTTGCCCAGCTCAGTGCAGCATCAACCAGGCAGTGATGGCTGCCTGCTGTCAATAAATCTCCCAACAAGATCTCAGGTTGCGTAGCGGCAAGGAGAGCCACGTGCCTGCCACCCACGCTTTCTACACACAGCCACGCTCAGGCCTCTGGGCACTGCAGGCCTGCAGGGTCCTCCCCACCTGGCATCTGAGTCCTCTCCTGGTGCAAGTTGGGCTCCTGAGCATTGCAGGTGCTGGCCCCCCGGGGCTCCAGGATGCTAGGCTGCTGACTGGAGGAAAATGGGAGGAGGGCAGAGGTCTTCATGCTTCCTTCCCCCAGCCAGGCTCAGTGCTGGTGCTCAGGCTCCGACTTCCCCAGGAATTCCCTAGACCACAGGACAATCAGGAGCCAATCATTTGAGCTCAGATTTGAGCAAAGATCCTTCTCCACAGTCCTCACATTGCCATCTAAGGAAGCAGAGGCTGTGCAGAGAGGAGGCAGCCAAGAGCCCTGTGAGGACTCGCTGTAGCCCAGAGCAGCATTCAGTGAGTTAGGCAGGGCACAAGCAGCACGGTGCCAAAGCCCAACACACAGGCACGGACACAAGGCCTCTGATTCTTGACCCTCAACTTCAGAGCTATTCTCTGGTCTAAATTTTCTATAATCTTCCTTTTATAAGGGGGAAAATTATAACCACAAAGCAAACCCATACTCTTTGAGCCCACTGTCCCCTCAGCAACCCAGGTCCCTGTGCCCAGGAATGGCAAACCGCTAAAGGGACACAGCTTTGCCTCTGGCACTTCCAAAGGCGGCTGGAGAAAAGCAGAAGTTTGCAGTAGAATTACCCGTAGGATATACAGCACCGGGAGGCAATTCAGGCCACCAATTTCAGTCCCCTTCTGGGAGAAACTGGCACCTTGACCTACTTTTTGGAGCCGACTGGCACGACACAACAAAAAACCCTATCACCATTAGCAGCAGCCCCTCCATGGATCCAGTGCTCAGGATCGAAGTACCACATGCCCTCTTGGGCTCGGAAGCCTTGTCCCATGCACAGGGAGGGTTAGCATCTTGCCCAAGGCCACACCAGCCAGGCGGTGGGGTGGAGCCTGTGTCCTCTGACGGGCAGGTAGGCGAGTCTGGGCAGCAACCTGCATAGGGCCCAGGGCAGTACAGAGAAGGCTGGGGGTTGGTCCGTTCCACACGCTGCCCTTGTCACTACTGTCAAGGCCTCACCCTCAGGCTTGGGCTCTTCACTCAGGCCCAGGTAGGTACTCATGGCTCTCTGGGCTGGCGCCCATGTCCTGCCAGTGCAGGGCAGTCCAGGAGCACAGCGTCCCCTCAAGAAGCAGCTGGGGACCAACAGGCTTTTGAGGAGCTGGCCCAGGGGCAGCATGTACATCTGAGAGGTGTGTGGAAGAGATCCGAGGTCTGCGAGCATCTGGGGTGTCTGTGTCTGTGTGCTCTCAAATGTGTGGCCACCTGTGAGCGTGTGTGCCCCTCTGTGTGGGTCTGTACATCCTGTACAACAGGGAGGCGGCTTACCCTGCATGATCATGGGAACAGTCCTGGAGGGGGAGAGAGGCACTCTCTCACACCCCTCTGCCAAGGAAATGGAAGGTTCCCAAATCACTGTGACTCTTGGCCCCACTGAGGCCCCCCCGCGAGCAACTTCAGCAGCTGCCACCGGTTGCATGCTTAGATGTGAGCCACTGCTGCCCAGACGAAGCGCCTGGGTGGGAAGAGAATGTCTCACCTCAGTATCCGTGGCAGCTCAGGGCTCTTGTAAATGTATTTGTGCCTGTAGCCAAGGTCTGAATGAAAGGGCACAAACTGAACTTTGAAGTCTCGGAAGCTTCGAGCTGGTGCGGCGATGCTATAGAGCTGGGGAGAGAAAGGGGTCAGAGACTGAGGCAGTGGCCTGGCATGGGGGTCCCAGCCTGAGGAACATCAGCTTGGCAGCCTCCCCTTCAATAGAAACCAGTCCAGAGTCCCACATACACTGCTTGTTGCCACAGCCAGTCACAACCAGGAGGCCCAGGGGTGGGCTGGCAGGAGCCAGGCCCCAGGCTTGGCTCCTTGGCACACACACCACTCAAGATACTGTCCTCACACCTTCCAGACTGCCCTTCCTCTGGGGAGTGGCTAGGTGGATGGGCCAGACCAGGTGCCTGGGAGGCTCTGATGGCAGGGATGGCACAGTCTTCAGGAGCTGGGACAAAGGGTATGTGCCTCAGGCTTAGCTAAGATGGGCTTGATATGCCCATCTCAGCCCCCTCCCTCCCATGTCGGCAAGCGTGGGTGGGCCTGAGCTATACGCTGCTGGGCGGCTCTGCATCCTGCCCCTACCCTGTATGGCTCTGTCATCTGTGTGCCTTATGGAGCCTCACTGCATGGGGGCTGTCAGAGCAAGAAGTGCTCCCAGCCCTGGGCTGAATCCATGGACCAGGCCTGCACGCACCCAACTAGTTTACCCTGCCCTGCCATTACCAAGACCCAGGCTGCGTTCTCTTACCCTACTCTGAGCCACAAATCCAATCCAACTTGCTGACAGTCAAAGCAAATTCAGCAAAAGCAAACACTGAGGCCCCACAGACAACATGGTCTGGTTCTGACATCAGTGCAATTCCAAAGGCAAGGAAACAGGCTATAAGTTTCTGTATGAATTTTGACTGACCCCTGCAATGGGCTTGGGAGATCCTCATCAAGGGGTTCTTTGCCTTCAGCCCATAACTGATGAGCCCTTCCAGCCAAGTGCCAGGTTGGCCTGGGCTCTGATAACACAGGCAGCCTGCCCTGAGAACCCCCGTGTGAGGACTGGGAACTGCCTGGGCTCTGATAACACAGGCAGCCTGCCCTGAGAACCCCTGTGTGAGGACTGGGAACTATCTGCTTATTTTTCATAGTTCTTCTTGGAGACAGCATCAGTGGGCCTCTGCCCAACCTTGACACCAGACCTCCCATGTCCTTCCGAAGCAGCCTGGAGGTGACACAGGGAGGATGAGGTGGCCTCCTGAGCCTGACGTGGCTGGTGCACGGCCCATGATGCAGCATGCAGGGGCTGCCTTCCCATCTGCCCACTCCCAGCCTGGCTCACCCACACTGGCTGAGTGTGCAAGATGCCAGCTACACCAGAGGCAGAGGCCAGGACCCACCTTTCTGCCAAGCTGGAAGGGCACCACCGGGTCGTCCTCAGCGTGCAGGATGAGTAGGGGACAGGAGATGTGCTTCACACTGTGGGAAGGAAAAGGGGCTAGGCCAAGACCAGGGAAAGGACAGAGTTGCCCAGACCCTCTGTCCGTGGCAGGGATCTGGGTTCAGGGTGTGTTTCACGGAACCGTCCGATTTCTGCTGGATTTCTTTTTACTAGACAACCGAAAGTTAACTCTTCATTGTCTCTATGAACATCTATTCCAGCTAGATGACAGGTGTCAATCACAGCTATATAACTGGCCCCGGGAATGTCTTCTGAAAATTGAAAATGATTATTTTTCCACCAGATATATTCTTTAAAAGTCACAAAACAATATTTTTAAGCTGAATAATTCAGGTGGGCCAAGAAACTTAGTGTAAATGAATGTTACTAGGAATCTGCTGGTAAAAAAAGTCAATGTCCTCTAATTTACCTTTGTGTAAGTGACATTTATGGTCACTCCAACTCTGAACATTTAGAAGTGATTTAGGATTTTCAGTAGGTTTGATAGATCCAAATCCTTCAGCAAACCACATAATAGAAGCATGGGCTACCAGGACCGGCGGAGCCTGGGCTGTCCTGTGTGGCCCTCACTAAGGTGGCACCTGACCCAAGTCTCCTTTATCCCCAACAGGGCTGTGGGCTCCGTGAGGGCAGCGCTGGCGTGCTCCTGGCACCTGGAGCAGGACCTGGTTGGGAGCCCCCCCTCTGTCTCTGCTGGCAGGAGGCACACACTCTTGCTTCCCAGTAAGGCTTTTCTGATGTGCGAAAATGATGAGGCTCTGGTCAGAGCCTCCCTCTGACCAGAGGCTGTGAAGGAAGCGGCAGTACTTGGGATTTCCTGGAACACGGCCCACCTGAGCTCAGGAAAGCCCCTCCTGCCCTCAGAGCGTGCCCCTGACTTCCAGTGAGCTGAGGGTGGGGGTCTCACCCAGGGTCAAACTTGCTTTGTTTTATTTTTTTTGAGACAAGTCTTGCTTTTTCGCCAGGCTGGATGGAGTGCAGTGGTGCAATCTCAGCTCACTGCAACCTCTGCCTCCTGCTTCGGCCTCCCGAGTAGCTGGGACTACAGGCGTGCAACACCAGGCCCGGCTAATTGTTTTGTATTTTAGTAGAGACAGGGATTCACCATATTGGCCGGGATGGTCTCAAACTCCTGACCTCGTGATCTGCCTGCCTCAGCCTCCCAAAATGTTGGGATTACCGTGGTGAGCCACCACACCCAGCTGAAACCTTGTTTTTTAAGAAGGAATCCAGTTCATTCAGATAATTCTTTTTCTTTTCTTTTCTTTTTTTTTTTTTTTGAGACGGAGTTTAGCTCTTGTTGCCCAGGCTGGAGTGCAATGGCATGATCTTGGCTCACAGCAACCTCTGCCTCCCGGGTTCGAGCGATTCTCCTGCCTCAGCCTCCCAAGTAGCCGAGATTACAGGCATGCGCCACCACGCCCAACTAATTTTGTATTTTCAGTTGAGGTGGGGTTCACCATGTTAGGGTGATCTCGAACTGCTGACCTCAGGTGATCCACCCGTGTCAGCCTCTCAAAGTGCTGGGATTATAGGCGTGAGCCACCACGCCCCCCGGATAATTCTTTTTCAAGTTCCAGAACAGTAATATTTACAAACAAGCACGGTTTGTTGCTTAATATATTTGCTCAACTTTTAATTTGTTCTATTTTTATTTTTAGAACCAAAACATACTTGAGGGGAAAAAATACTCCACTTTTTTTTCATATTCTGTTTCAAATTAAATTAAATATTTATAGGGTGTTTTACTTTCCCTCTTTTTTTTTGAGACAGAGTCTCGCTCTGTGGCCCAGGCTGAAGTGCAGTGGCGCCATCTCGGCTCACTGCAAACTCTGGCCTTCCAGGTTCAAGTGATTCTCCTGCCTCAGCCTCCTGATTAGCTGGGACTACAGGCGCA
Organism: Macaca thibetana thibetana; assembly: GCF_024542745.1. NCBI lineage: Eukaryota > Metazoa > Chordata > Mammalia > Primates > Cercopithecidae > Macaca > Macaca thibetana. The sequence continues at coordinate 93,910,199 of NC_065587.1, forward strand.
AGACACCACACCCGGCTAATTTTTGTATTTTTAGTAGAGACAGGGTTTCACTGTGTTAGCCAGGATGGTCTCACCACCCACCTCAGCGTCCCAAAGTGCTGGAATTACAGGCGTGAGCCACCGCGCCCAGCCTACTTTCCCTCTTTTTTAAAGAAATCAAAATCCATGATATAAAAATGTCACAAAGACAATGTCAATGCAATCTGAAAAAGGTTTAAAAAAAGAACCCTTAATTAGAATAGTTAACTTCTGGTTTATCTAATATATTTTTAACAATAAACTTTGTAATATTTTTCTATAACCAAACACAAATCAAATGGCTGAGGCAAAGTCATTTTCTGAGTAAGTTAGTATCAGTCGGGCACAGTGGCTCATGCCTGTAATCCCAGCACTTTGGGAGGCCAAGGCGGGGAGATCACCTGAGATCAGGAGTTCGAGATCAGCCTGGCCAACATGGTGAAACCCTGTCTCTACAAAAATACAAAAAATTAGTGGGGCATGATGGTGGGTGCCTGTAATCCCAGCTACTCGGGAGGGAGAATCACTTGAATCTGGGAGGCAGAGATTGCAGTGAGCCGAGATCACGCCATTGCACTACAGTCTGGGTGACACAGCAAGACTCTGTCAAGAAAGAAAAGAAAGAAAAGGAAGGAAGGAAGGAAGGAAAGGAAGGGATGGAAGGAAGGAAGGGAGGGAGGGAGGGAAGAAGAGAGGGAGAGGGAGCGGGAGAGAAAGAGGGAAAGAAAAGAAAGAAAGACCAACCAGTTAATATCACTGTTTTAATATGTGTTTTGGCTGTCACAAACCATTTTGAAATAAAACAACTATATGGGGCTGGGCGCGGTGGCTCACACCTGTAATCCCAGCACTGTGGGAGGCCGAGACGGGTGGATCACCAGGTCAGGAGATCGAGACCGTCCTGGCAAACACCATGAAACCCTGTCTCTACTAAAAATACAAAAAAAAAATTAGCCGGGCGTGGTGGTGGGTGCCTGTAGTCCCAGTTTCTCGGGAGGCTGAGGCAGGAGAATGGCGTGAACCTGGGAGGCGGCAGAGCTTGCAGTGAGCGGATTGCGCCACTGCACTCCAGCCTGGGCGACAGAGTGAGACTCTGTCTCAAAAACAAACAAAAAAAACCTATATGGACAAAAACTATATATTATTTTAATACTGCTTTACTTCTGTGATCTTTTCAGATTTCTTATTTCTTTCTCTGTCAGCCAGGCTGGAGTACAGTGGTGCAATCACGGTTCTCTGCAGCCTTGACCTCCCCAGACTCAGGTGATCCTCCTAACTCAGCCTCCCATGTAGCTGGGACCACAGGTACACGACGCCACCATACCTGGCCAATTTTTGGATTTTTTGTAGAGACAGGGTCCTGTTATTTTGCCCAGGCTGGTCTCAAACTCCTAGGCTCAAGCAATCTGCCTTCCTCAGCTTCCCAAAGTGCTGGGATTACAGGTGTGAACCACGGTCCCTGGCAGGCTTTCCCTTTTTAAACCTGTTTGCTAGAGAACGACCCTAAATACTCTGAATTCCATCCTATTTGATTACTGTGACTAAAGAGGCTCATCCAGGGGTTCTCAGAGTTTTTCTAAATAGGAAAATTAGTTCCTATCCCATAGTACTCACTTTTCGTCATTTGCAAATTTAATTCCACTGCTTGTAATAGGATCAAGGAAGAACCAGTCAAACCCAGGGAAGTATCGATATATCTGGAGACAAGATGGAAACCATTTTCAGAAGCGTTGGTTAAGATATCCAGGCAAAGATCAAGGGTGCAGACAGTTTAAGTTCAGGAATCTACAAGGCATTGCCCATAACTACCCTATCTAAAGGAGCAGGGGTGACATTGCCAAGGGGCCACCAGAGCTGTGCCCTGGCACCTTCTGCCCTGGCCGTGTCCTGGCTTTGCTGCTAGGGACAGAAGAATCACCTGCCAGGCCCCACAGACTGGCATGGCAGGGGCTGCCCTGCAAATGGTGTTCCCGCACCTCCCAGCCAGGCCGGAATCCAGCCCAGAAACCAGTCTTCCCACAGACACCAGGGCTGCCACCCCTGAGAAAATGGGGTCTATGGACAGTTTCCTCACACAATTTAAGAAAAGCAGCACCAAAAAGTAAGATAAGATAAAAGGCTCTTCTGGTCGGTAACAGAACAGCACGAGGCCAGGATGGGCTGACACAGGCCCAAGAATCCATGGCCAGTGGGGAGCACGGAGATCACAAACCAGAGTGAGAAGGAGGGGAAAATAACTGGCTAGGTTTTAAGAAAAGGTCCAAGGTTCCATTCCCAGCTGGGGAGGGCACAGGTTGGGTGGGGCCTGGCTTACCCAGAATTCCCACTGGGGTTCACCCAGGCCTTTCCCCAAGATAAACTGGGAGGCCAGGCTCCCTGGTCCACAGAGTTCAGCCCCCCAAGCACTGTCCTCATACACAGAGAGGGGGGGCACCCCCAGCTCCACTCCTGAGTGGGAAGGCAGGGCTGTCAATACAACGCAGTCAATGACACCACGTGGACCCGGCCTCTACTGGGTCTCGCTGCCCTCACATGACCCAACTATGGCCTGTCATTTCACCTGGCTGCAGGTTATAAACTTCTCAGGCAGTTCTGTGGCCAAAACTAGTATTAATTTTTAATGAAATCTGTATTCATTAGCATATTTAAGTAATTTTTAATAATCATAACCTATCCTATTAGTTATTTCTATAATTATCTTAATAATGAGTTATTTCTATAATTATCTTAATAATGAGAAGTCAATTTTTAATAAAATATGTACTTGCCACTGAAAATGGATGGCTCTTAGCTTCTTCACGGATATTAGTGAACGGAGATTCCAATATAAGGGCATCTGGAGGCGTCTCTAGATAAACAAACAGGGAACTGAGAGGTGGGCAGGAAGCCAGCGACATACACGTGGCCTGTGGGGCTCTGAGGGGCCCCCAGAAAGCACAGGGAGACCACAGTGCCTCCCCCTAGGCATCCACCTTGGCAGGCCTCAGATAGCTCCAGGGGTGCCCGCGGCGGGCCGGAGATGGCTCTGGTCACTCCTAAAAAGCAGACTTGCTGATGCGGCCTCTCTGGGGCCAGGCCTGTGTGAGGCTCCCCAGCTCCTCAGGTGTATCATGGGAAGGGCGGCCTGGTCAGCCCCAGGCCCCCCAGAATGCCCAGCTCGTGCTGCTCCGTGAGGATGCTGAGCACTTGCAGCAGGGCCGGGACTGGGGAGCACCCTGAATGCTCACGGCCACGGATGGGGCCCAACAAGGCACTCACCTCGCTCACAGAGACGCCGCACCAGATTTGTTGCCACACTAGGAAAAAAGAAGAACAGCGTAGTTGAGTTATGATAAAATTGTCTGAGATGATACGGGCCTTATGCTGGAAAGTGCTCAGAGGAGCCACGGGGTCTGTGAAGCTACTGGAGTTGGAGGACAGAGTGGGGGAAATGGAGATCCCTCTAGCACTGGGGGTGACCTGACTGCCCTACCACAGCTGACCCCTACAATGAGGGTTGTACCCACAGCCAGTCTCCTTGTCCCCAAGGTGTGTCCTGCTGCCTCTCACTGCCCATGCCTTCCCATTGGCAGGGCTGCCCGTCGGCTGGGGGTGGCCAGCATCTGCCTGCACCTCTCCTGGAGTCCACCACACCCAGGGCCTCTCGCCATCCCAGGACCACACCTGGCGGACCATGCAGACGGCCAAAAGGATGGCCAGTGCCCCCCAACCCACTCCTCTCCTGGACGCTTCCCAGCCTGCAAGAGGCCATTCAGGCACTGGGAGAAAGGGCTGCCCCGAAGGGAAAGGCAGCAGAAAGGGAATGGCAGTGAAAGTCTGGAGACTGGGGCTGAGAGCAACGGTTCCCGCAGAGACTGTGGACAGCAGAGATGACTCCGGCTGCCCACAAAGGGCGTGTGGAAGTACCTCCTGTCCTGGCCTATGTGAGAAGCAAACCACCCACTGTGCCCTCCCCCAGCTCTGAAGACGCTTCTTCCTCAGGGCCAAGTCCCCCTGCGGAGACGCCTCGACCTCCACGGCCTATGCCTGTCCTGAACCACTTTCTGGACAAGGAGCTCAAATCCTTTGGAGTATCTTTGGAATTTCCCCTCCTGCCTCTGCCACGGGGACGGGAGCAAGGCTGGTTGGGACTAATGGTGCCACAGGGTTTTCAGGGATGGCGGGCTCTCTAGATCCAGGCATGGGAGTCACCAGGAATACTGGCTCCCCCTAAAGGCTGCCTCCTGCTGGGGTCCCTTACCCAGTGCCCAGAGAGTGGCCCCAGATGTACACAGGGTTGTCACCACTTCTTGCTTTGATCCAGTCAAAAACGTGGAGTGCGTCATAGGTCATGCCCCGCTCAGATGGCGTTCCCACCGAGTCACCCCAACCTGGGAGGGAGAAATGGCAGGATGGGGAGGTCAAAGGCAGTTCACAAAACCTGGACAAACATACCTCCCCAGGGGAGCCCAGGGTCAGGAGGGGACAGGGAGGGGCCCGCTCAGCCCGCCCTTCCAGAGTCCACAGACCCACTCAGGCCACTGGGCAGAGCAAGCAGTGGAGAGAACGGGCACAGCCCCACATCCCCACCAGCCCCGGGGAAGGCAGCCCAGCAGCAACTCTGCCCTGTCCCTGCTGACTGTACAAACCAGACGTCCCCTCACAGGGTCACTAAGTTGGTGAATTGCAAATTTGAATGGCAACTAACAGCAAGCTGAGTCAACAGATCACAGAGCTTCAGAGCTGGCACCGGCATCCTCACGCCAGGGCTGCGGCTTGCCTCACCCTCTTGCGCAGGGGGGTGAGCTCACCCTCTCCCTCTCTGTTTCTTAACAGACAGGCTAGTGAGGTCTGAGGCAGTGGAAGCCTTTGCCACCACCATCCTCAGCTCTACACTTCTCCCCGCTCCCCCAGCAGCATCCACGTGTCCCGCTCTGAGCCCCGACGAGCATCAGTGCAGCTGGTGTGGTCAGATGAGCAGCCCCCGAGCCGCTGGCTGGACACCAACCTCCTCAACGCCGAAGGCTTGGTCAGGGGCAGGATAGGGAGTGGAGTCCGGAGGCTCCCAGAACAGGGAGGGCGTTTCTGGGTGCAAGGCAACTCTGACCCAGGAAGGGGAAAGGGGCTGTTTTCCCTTAGGGTCTAATTAGCATCTTGTTTGCATAACGGAAAACACTACCATCTCTGCCCCCAAAATTACAACCTCCCAAGGGTCCCCCCCAGTCTCCAGCAAAGATGGAGTGCAATTATCTTTCCAGCAGCCCAGCTGTGAGTCATCATCAGATGATCTGAAAGCACCACAAAGGTCAGAAAGAGCAGGTTGTGCAGTATAAGCAAACCCCACAGTTAGTGCAGGACTTGCTGTTTCCCGACTCAGACACTAGAGGAGGGAGGAGGCCGTGCAGAGGGCCAGGGCCAGGCTGGGAGGCAGAGGTACGGGGACATGAGACAGAAAGAAAAGAACAGAGATAGGGACAGGAGACAGAGACGACAGGAAGACTGAGAGACAGGGACAGAGAGGCACAGAGACAGGCAGGAAGACTAACAGGGATAGAGAGGCACAGAGACGGGGACAGGAGGCAGAGGGATTTAGACAAAGAGGCAGATGCGGTGAGAGAGACAGAGGAACAGTCGGAGACGGAGCTGGCAGTCTTGGTGCCAGTTAGAAACATGGAGACTCCACGAGAACTGAAACAAAGTGCTGCGTGGGATTTCATTTCCTGACAGAAGTGCGGGGAGATGAATGCGAAGAAGTCACCCGTTCTCCCTCTCCTAAAGTCTCTAGCATGCAGCAGAAGAGAACCCGTGTCAGCACGAAGAGAAGGAGAGGGCACACCACGTCCCGTTCCTCATTCTGGAGTTTCTCCCAGCCCACAACTGTCATCCTGATGGAACTTTCTTCCCTGTGGGTGGCAGCATGGCGGCCCCCACAACTGTCCACGACCCTGGCACTTGTGAACGTGTTGGGTCACATGGCTGGGGAATGAAGGGTATGGAAGGAATGAAAGCTGCTAACTGCTGGCCTTGAGAAGGGGGTGATCCTGGACAAGCTGGGTGGGCCCAAAACAACCACAAGGGTCCTCATCAGAGAAAAAGGGAGGAGTCAGGGTCAGAACCAGAAGACCTGGGACTCAATCACGGAAGAGGTGTGAGCCAAGGAACACAGGCGGCTGGAAAGGGCAGCCAGGCATTCTCCCTGAGAGCCTTGCTCCCGCCCTGATTCCAGCCTGGGGGCTGCAGATTCTGAATTTCTGACCTCCAGAACTGCAAGATGCTACATGTGTGCTGGTTTAAAGCACTGTTTGTGCTAACATGTTACAGCAGCAAGAGAGAATTAACACAACCCCTACATCTGGGTGACAGCCTCTCTCCTTTGTTCCCCTCATATCTCCTCTTGGTCTGAGGATAGACACGCCGCCTGCCCCAGAAGGTGAAGGCAGCCAGCCACGCTGCCATCAACTCTTTGATCGCTCCAGCTGAGGACTACATGGTGGAATACACTTTTTGAAAATTTTGAGACAGGCTCTCGCTGTCACCCAGGCTGGAGCGCATTGGCATGATCTTGGCTCACTGCAACCTCCACCTCCTGGGCTCAAGCTTTCCTCCCACCTCAGCCTCCCGAGTAGCTGGGATTACAGGCGCCTGCCACCACACTCAGCTACTTTTTTTGTATTTTTAGTAGAGGTAGAGTTTTGCCATGTTGCCCAGGCTGATCTCGAGCTCCTGGTTTCAAGTAATCTGCCCGCCTCAGCCTCCCAAAGTGCTGGGATTACAGGCGTGAGCCACCATGCCCAGCCAGAATACACTTTAAAACAGTCTCTCAGCCAGGTGCAGTGGCTCACTCACACCTGTAATCCCAACACTTTGGGAGGCCAAGGTGGGCAGACTGACTGAACCCAGTAGTTCGAGACCAGACAACATGGTGAGACCATGGGCAACATGGTGAAACACTCTCTTAAAAAAAATAAAACAACATTAGCCAGGTGTAGTGGTGAGTGCCTGTGGTCCCAGCTACTAGGGAGGCTGAGTTGGGAAGATCACTTGAACCCGGGAAGCAGAGGTTGCAGTAAGCGGAGATCACACCACTGCACTCCAGTTGGGTGACAGAGTGAGACCCTGTCTCAAAGCAAAATCAAAACCAAAACCAAAACAAACCAGTCGTTCACTGTTAACACCAAGTTATTTCTGTTGCCCATTAAGCCATAGTGTCCTTGGTATATATCAAACTGGATTCTTGATATGTTCAGTGGCAAGCCCTGGTTCATTCAAAAAAGCAGAAATGCTGAGGTGCAGAAGAATCTATCTTCTCTCTTAACAGTTCTTTTTTTTTTTTTTGACATGGACTCTTGCTCTGTCGTCAAGACTGGACTACAGTGGTGCAATCTTGGCTCACTGCAAGCTCCGCCTCCCAGGTTCAAGCGCTTCTCCTGCCTCAGCCTCCCCAATAGCTGGGACTACAGGTGCAAGCCACCATGCCCAGTTAATTTTTGTATTTTCAGTAGAGATGGGTTTTCATCATGTTGGCCAGGCTGGTCAAAAACTCCTGACCTCAAGTGATCCTCCTGCCTCAGCCTCCTAAAGTGCTGGGATTACAGGTGTGAACCGCCGTGCTCAGCCTCTCTTAACAGTTCTTACTGTCTTCATAACTTTAACAAGACAAGCTTTGATGAGCATAAACCGTGTCTGACGTCCAGCCGCAGAGACAGTCTGAGTCCAAAAAAGACAGGATCTTCTAATTTAAAATGTTGCAGGTTGGGTGCAGTGACTCACGCCTGTAATCCCAACACTCTGGAAGGCTGAGGCAGGAGGATCGCTTGAGGCCAGGAGTCTGAGACTAGCCTAGGCAACATAGCAATACCCCATTTCTACTAAAAACAAAAAAAAAAAGTAGCAGGTGTGGTGTTGCATTCCCATAGTCCCAGCTACTTGAGAGGCTAAGGCAGAAGGATCCCTTGAGCAAAGGAGTTCAAGGCTGCAGGGAGCTATGATCATGCTACTGCACTCCAGGTTGGGTGACTAAGTGAGAGCCTATCTCAAAAAAAAAAAAAAAAAAAAAAAAAAAGTTGCTGACAGGGCATCTGCTGGGGACTCCAGGTGCTGAGCCTCCCCTACCAGAAGGGGCTCTCCCGGCAGCTCCATCAGGGGCTTTGTCAGGACCCAGGAAACCTTCACAGCACAGCCAAAGCAGGCGCTGGTCTTGCTCCGAGCCTCTTCAAGTGAGGCCTGCCCATGGGATACTGCCAGCAAGCAGTGGAAATGTGCTCAGATGCTCTTGCAAAAGAAATCTCACCTCTGTAGTCAAAGGTGACCACATGGTAACCAAGGGAACTCAGCACCTGTAAAGTGAAAAATAAACATCTTTGGCAACAAATCCAAGTGTCTGTGTTGAGGGCAGCTTGCCGCTTACTAAACTCATCCGACTTTCCCTCCCGTGCCTTGTGCGTAGTGGCAGCTTCACAAAGACTGTGACATGCTGCCTGACTCCCGGCTGGGTTTTATGAAACCCAGATGCCAACTGCCGCTTCTGCACCTGCTGACATCCCTGCCTGGGAGCACATGAAGGCTCTCCCTTCTTGCTGCTTAGACGCTAAGGAAGCATCCCCCTTCCTCCTGCTTAGACTTAGAGGGCCAGGCGCAGACTCCCGCAGGTCCCAGGTCCCAGGCCCCAGCTCCACGCGTGCTGCAGGGCAGCCTCTGGGGCGGCCTCCTCTGGGGACAGCTCTCGGTGCTGCAGTGTGATGGCGGACCCCCAGGAGGAGGGCTATACTGTGTAGAGACCCCATCTGAAGACCCTTGCTGCAACCCAGTATTTCTTGGATTTTAAGCTCTTGTCAATTTTTTTCTGTTACTTTTTTTTCAATCCCTACAGACTAGCTGACCTCTCTGATTTAGATCACTCCTCAACGCTCCTGTGCCCTTGCTGGGGTGTGCCCAGAGCAACATGGGAGGCTGCCGCACCATCTTGTCACCCAGAATCACAGCTCCCCTCTCTAGGGAGGGAGTCGGGTGCTTCCCCAGGGCAGCCTGCACTTCCCTGCCAGCTCCTAGCCACCACAGAGTCTATACCCAGAGCCAACCTGCTCCAGCCCTGTTGACCTCAGCAGGGTGAATCATTTCTTTTAACAGAAACCTAAAGAAAGAACCAATCACTTCTCAAACTCTCCCCACCTTTCCTGACTTAATGCAATTTACTCCAGGGGTAAAATCCTCCAATAGCTCAGAGCTGGGTGTGCCCCTACCTCTGTCTGTGCCCCTGCCTCTGTCTGTATCCCCTTCTGTCCTGTGGGCCAGTGCAGATGGCCCTCTGAGGGGAGGAGAGTGAGGCTGTTCCAACAGTAGCTCTTCGGCTCCAAGACCCAGACAACCAGATGAAGAACAAAATCAAGCAGCCAAGCACAAGTAAAGGTCTGCACGCCCTGCCCTAGACACCCCCTGGACGTGGGGAGATCTGCGGGTGCTCCCACTGTGTGCCTGGAAGCTGATTCAAATCCCGCCTGCACCCCCTGCTGGGGTGAGCCTGCGATCTGGCAGTCAGTGTAGCACCTGGGGCACCTGGTTTCTCTTTTCTTTTTTTATTTTTTTTGAGACGGAATCTCGCTCTGTCACCCAGGCTGGAGTGCAGTGGCGCCATCTTGGCTCACTGCAACCTCCGCCTCCCTGGTTCAAGCAATTCTCTGCCTCAACCTCCTGAATAGCTGGGATTACAGGCGCCTGCCACCACACCTGGCTAATTTTTTTTGTATTTTTAGTAGAGATTGGGTTTCACCATCTTGGCCAGGCTGGTCTTGAACTCCTGACCTTGTGATCCGCCCACCTTGGCCTCCCAAAGTGCTAGGATTACAGACATGAGCCACTGCGCCCGGCCCTCTCTTTTCATTTTATACACAAGTAATGTAACATTGAAAAACAATTTCCAATGCCATTTATGTAGTCTGGCAATATCTGCACTTGGTCTACCAAGCCCATACATTCTGATTTTGGGGTCCAAGCCTAGAGGCAGTGTGATGGGCAGTCACAGCAGAGGCAGCTAAGGCCCTACCTTCCAGCACACCCATCCAAAGGCAGTGTTAAAAAGGCCAACAAAAGGTCAGACATGGTGGCTCACACCTGTCATCCCAATACTTCCGGAAGCCAAGGTGGGAGGCCCAGGAGTTCGAGACCAGCCTGGGCAACATAGGGAGACCTCATTTCTATAAAAAAAAAAACAACAAAAATTAGCTGGGTGTGGTGGCGGCATGCACCTGCAGTTTTAGGAGGCTGAAGTGGGAGGATAGTTTGAGCCCAGGAGGTCGAGGCTGCAGTGAGCTGTGACCGCACCACTGCACTCCAGCCTGGGCAACAGAGCAAGAGGACCCTGTCTCACATACAGAAACAGCCCAGCAATAGTTAACTCTCAAGCTGTGAGTCTGGTGACTCCCTTCACTTCCTGCCCTGGAAAGAACAGCCCAGGGAACAGGTGTGGGTGCCACCTGCACTCACCTTGTAAAGCTCCACGCGGTGGTCACCTCCTCTGGAGAAGGAAACAGGACATGGTGTGAGCACATCTTCTCAGAGTCAGGCCCCAGGTCAACTTGTCCTCAGTACCCCAAACCAGGCAAAGGCCAATGAAAGAGGGCAACCTCCTCCTTGGGGCCCCCTAAGTGGCCCCACACTTGCCTCTGGCAGTGCTGTGCCAAGGGGGAGAGAGTCTTAGCACTCTGGGGAGATTTCTTAACGACTGCTTTTATTTTTCAGTAGGTAATGCACACCTATAGTCCCAAACTAGAAAGACACTAAAGGAAACACAGCAAGCCCTCATCCACCACACCCCAGCCCCTCCCAGCTTCCCCGTGTCAGGGACACCCTGTGTGGACAGAGGCTGTGCTCCAACAGGGCCTGTGTGGACACCTTCTGCCCTCACTTCTTGCTCCACACGTCTCAGCTGACCTTCAGAACTCTGCTTAGCTGCACCGCCCTGGCCTCTCGTGGTCATCTCGGCTGTTTCCCACCTGGCACTAACTTCTATTTGCTGCAGCAGCCACCCTGCCTTACAGCCCTTCACGTGTGTGTGTTCCACGCATGGGATATGCTCCTAGAATCTCCTCAGGGAGACCCTGAAGTGCAGGAATGGCTGCCTCCTGGCCCTCACAGTCAACTACAGCTTCACTGTGCATGTCGCTACGGAGACTAAGTGGGCTCGGCAAACACACCCCTATTTGTACTTCCTTGTCTGAGGCCTGTCTAGGCTCCCTTCCCGCTGTTAACCTGGACCGACCCCACAGCAGGGACATGGGCCACCTGGGAGGAGGGCGGGTCCACACTCTCCACACTCCGTAGCTGTGCTCCTCCTTCCTCAGGAGCGGTTTCACCATTTCAGGTATGGGGGCAGGAGTGTTGCTGGTGGGAGACCAGGATGAGATGAAGGAGGAAGCCAATAAAGTGCAGAAACAAAAATGTAAAGGGTCAGGCCGGTGGCTCATGCCTGGAATCCCAGCACTTTGGGAGGCCGAGGTGGGCGGATCACTTAAGCTCAGGAGTTTGAGACCAGCCTGGTCAAACGGTAAAACCTGTCTCTATTAAAAATACAAAAATTAGCTGGGCGTGGTGGTGGGTGCCTGTAATCCCAGCTACTTGGGAGGCTGAGGCAGAAGAGTCACTTGAACCCGGGAGGCTGAGGTTGCAGTGAGCCAGGATTGCGCCACTGCACTCCAGCCTGGGCAACAGAGTGAGACTCTGTCTCAAAAATTAAAATAAAAAATAAAGGAAGGAGTTTCAAGACAAGGAGGAAACACTGCAAAGTATTTTCAGTGATCACTGTAAGAGTTCATAGTGGCTCTTTTCTAAGTTTATAAAATTTCCTACATTAAGCAAAAAAGTAACAGTTGCTGGGAATCCAGGGGGTCTGGACCTCAGGGAGACCCACGTGGTGGATCCCGCAGACCAGCGAAACCTCACTGGGATGCACAGGACAAAGAAAGCAGGCAACACGGGGGTGGCGAGGCCTGCAGCCAGGCACTCTCTGCAGGAGTGGGAGGGTGCAGTAAACCTTGAAAATCACAGCATCACTTTCTAACCTGAAGTTACAAGCAGGTTCTTTTTTTTTTAAACCATGTGATGGGCACTGCAGAACTGAACCTTATTCACAGCCAACCACAGTTCTCTCATTTATAAAAAGATGCTGCAGGAGCTGTTTGTAGCTGCTTGCTCTTTGAAAAGCAGAAGAGAAACCCGCTGCAGCTTGTCCCAGACAAAGAAGAAAGGAAACTGTGCAGCACATGTGTGATTCAGTAGCTAGGCACACTGTCCCTGGCACAGAAACCGCCTTATGGACCATGCCGCTGGGCTCTTTCAGCAATGCCCTCTGCAGGGCTCCACCATGCAGACACCCACCTAGGCCTGCTTTCGCCTCCAGAAGGGCCCAGCACGGCTCTCCTTGCTGGCTCCGCCTATAAAATGTTTGCCCCTAGCCCTGACACACCCTGGTGCCACAGTGCACCTCGGCCCTGGCCCTGCAGCAGCCCTGTCTCCATGCTGGGTCTGCCTCTGCGCTGGCTCCTGGCTGCCTCTCTCACACACGAAGACCTTGGTGGTTTTCAAACAATGCTTTGTTCAGAAAATGTATCCCCCCCACACCCACCCTGGGCTCTCCCACAGAGGCTCTTCTGAACAGCAGTCACATGGTGTGGAAGGAGCACCCTTTAAGGCAGGGAGGCCAACTCCAGGGCAGCCAGTGGAAAGGACAAGCCATTAGGCCCACTCAGGAAAAGCATCTGAGATAGCACTGGGCAGAGCTGATCAAACAAAGCGCATGTACTTCACCAACAGCCCATTAGTGAGCGGAGAGCCCACACTGTAGGGCGGCCTGCAAGGACCCCAGCACCTGGTACCTTCAGCCTCTCCCTTCTGCCCCTTCTCAGCACCCGCCACTTTTTTCCAGGAAGTATGCCTCCTCCTCCAGGCTGCCCTGGCTCTGGCTTCACCTGTCTGCCACCTGGAGCTATCTTACAGGTAACAAAGATCTGCCTGCCACTTCAGGCTGCATGACAGATATGGGGAAAACCAGCTGCCAGTGAGCTGGAGCCACCCATTCCCAAGGGCACGAGGCTGCCACAGTCAAGTGCCACCATGACCCCTTCTCAGAGGGACCCCAAAGCCCTCACTCTCCAAGAACCCTGCTCTCCAAATCACATAACAGCAGATGCTGTGCCCTTTGAGATTACAACAGGGAGAAAAAAACATGCCCTCTGGCCTGGGAGCTCAACCCCTGACCGAGACTCAGCCTCCTCCATCCCAACCCAGGCTGGAGTTCCAGATAGGGGACGGTCTGCACACAGCTTCCCACACTTGGTCCCTGCGGAACACAGCCCTGCTGGCCTCAAGCTGTGGGAACCCTGCTTCATGTAATGTTCACCTAAACTCGGCCTTCCCTCAACCCCTTAAGAACTGTGCCTTTCCCTTTGTTCTTGGGAGGTTCTCCCTCATTGCAGTGGATCAGTACTCCTGATTTTGTGGGGCCGCAGGTTAGCTCCTGCTGGTTTCCAGCAGACTGGGCCAGGACATTCCCACCCCAAAAGGGAGCCGTGCCCCACAGCGAAGATGGGCTCCCCTCCCTTACCTGGTACCTGCGTTCCCATGCAGGTACAGAATGATAGCGTGGCTGGAAGCCAAGGCATCCTCATACCACATCTGGTCTTTGCCTTGGGCGTTCTTCCACCAGACTGCGGGGACGGTATGCCTGGAGACAGAAGCAGAGGGGAGCGCAGGATCAGATGCTCCTTCCGTCCTCATCCAGGCGACTGCATGTGGTGTTACTTAATCAGCTCAAGTCCAGACAGCAGGGAGCTGCAGACCCCATCTAACTACAGGGGAACAGATGGGGGTGGGTGGTAGAAAACTAACCCCATCACTAGAATCAATAACCACGGAACTGCAGGCTGTGTGGATGGTGCTGACAGCTTCAGTAGGAGTGTTCCCTGACTGGCAGGCCAGCCTCCTCTGGGCCACAAAGGCTTGCAATGTGACAGTTACCACCGACGCCTAGCAGAGAAGCAGCACTTAGTTCATCCTAAGTAATAACATTTTCCTCATATGTGCCCCACATTCCACTTAACCCCATGCTTCAACTGTCCACAGTTTAACTCACAATGGATTTTAAACAGTACATGCTGTCACATTTGCTAATTCAGCAACACCAATGTTTGTGAGCTTGACTAGAAACCAGGCCATCGCTGACGCCATTTCTAACGTCGAGTATGCACCAACTTCCTGGCCTGCTCATGGTCCACGCCTGGCTGGGCACTCTGAAGCTGCTGGTCTAACTAGCCAAACCCTCCTTCCGAGAGATACTAAGGTTAATTTTAACTCAGGCCAAATCGAATATTGTTAATCACTGGGGAGGGTCGAAATTAATCACTTTTCTGTAAAGCTTCCTCAAATTCATTCTGGATAACAGTGACAAGAATCTTTAAAAAAAATTTAATGGCCAACTTCTTATTTTCTAGATTTTAAGCTTCAGCATCTCATCTAACTTCTGTCTCTGATCCGTTCAAGAGGATCACATTTTGGGGTGGATCTAGTCACTATGATCATCACTCCCACACGGTTATAAACTTGAGGGATAGGACAGCACATTTTGAAGGTGCTGGGAGCAGATGTGCTTCCAGTAGCCAGCCCACCCCAAACCTGGGTTCCTGACAAAGAGCCAGGGAACTCCTAGCCAGCAGAGAAACCCATTCCTGGGCCTCTTCTCTCAGCAGACAGGCGATGGCCAGGCATGGCCAGGTATGGCCCCCAGGCTTCACGCTAGGCCTTGAGGCCCTCCTTTCAGGAAGCTGGTGGGAGGGTTTGATGAAGTGATGGTGGGGGCAGTTGGTGAGCTGGGCCCGCTGCTACCTGAGGGCCCACTGTCATTGTGACTGCCTAGGGCATGAGAGTAGGCAGCAGCCACACCCACCAACACACAGCAACACACAGCGTGGCACCGCCTTGAGACTTGCCACTAGCATCACTAAACAAAACCTTTTCTGGTAACTGATAATATATGCAAATGTTGTTAGTACTTCCAGCCTACGTCTTACCACCATAAACACCCTCCTGCAATAGGACAGACTCATATTAACCAAGAAGAGGGCTGACCAAGTCCCACTCAGCAGCTCTGTGCAAAACAGGTCACGCTTCAGACAGAAACCCAGAGTCCCACAGTCACACGTTGGTCAGTAAATGCTAGATTAAATCAAATCAGGAAGTGACAAAAGACTTTAATCCTAGCACCAACTACTAAGAACAAAAATCTCTCTTCTTGTTTTATGTTCTTTACCAAGGACCACTGTTAGAAATGCCTGAATGTTCTCTCATCCACACTGGGAAGCTACTCACAGCATTTCATTTAGAAGCTTCTCACATACACAGTGGTTTTCTGAGACAGCGGAAAGGGACGTTATGGCTACTGAAAAATAAATTCAGCTAGATAAAGGGGCTGTGATTCAGGATCACTTCTCAGAGAAAAAGGGAAATGCCACAGTGAGGTTGGTCGATTTTAATTCAGTTGTTCAGAAGCACCATTTATGTACAGAAGAAAACATTAAAATGTATTCCAAGGAGACACAGAGAAGTCACGAGGCTTATGTCCAACGTAAATTTATGGCTTAAAAAAGTAAATACTTAGAAGATAGCCAACACCATCACCGAAGCTATATGTGAAAAGAAATCAAGCTGTTTTCACTTCTTGGAAAAGATATATATATATATATATATATATATTTTTTTTTTTGGAGACAGAGTCTCCCTCTGTTGCCCAGGCTGGAGTGCAGTGGCACAATCTCGGCTCACTGCAGCCTCTGCCTCCTGCGTTCAAGCAATTCTCTTGCCTCAAACTCCCGGGTAGCTGGGACTACAGGTGCGTGCCACCACGCCCGGCTAATTTTTGTACTTTTTTTCAGCAGAGACGGGGTTTCGCCATGTTGTTTAGGCTAGTCTCGAACTCCTGATCTCAAGTGATCCCCCTGTCTCGGCCTGCCAAAGCGCTGGGATTACAGGCGTGAGCTACCGCGCTTGGATGGAAGATATATTCAAAAGAGTGTTTGCGATTCTTCCCTTATATTCTTTTTTTTTTTTTTTGAGACAGAGTCTTGCTCTGTCACTCAGGCTGGAGTGCAGTGGTGTGAATTCAGCTCACTGCAACTTCTTCCTCCTGGGCTCAAGTGATTCTCCTGCCTCAGCCTCCCAAGTAGCTGGGATTACAGGCGTGCACCACCATGTCTGGCTAATTTTTGTATTTTTAGTAGAGACAGGTTCACCATGTTGCCCAGGCTGGTCTCAAACTCCTGGACTCAAATGATCCACCCGCCTCGGCCTCCCAAAGTGCTGAGATTACAAGTGTGAGCCACTGTGCCGGCCACTTACATCCTGTTTATAGCTTCTTTGTTTGTTTTTCCTAGAAACAAGGTTCTCTAAAAATAATAATCTGTTCACAAAGCCTTTGCTGTTTTGAAAGCCTGGGAATAGAGTTTAAAGTCACTGAATCCCTCAACACTAGGATCAAATGTACTGAGATCTTTCCTTTAGGAAAGGAAGAGGTGAAGATAAAAATGAACAACATTTCAGAGGCCAGTGTCAAAGACAGCACCAGCTCAGCCATGTAGGGCCTTTTCCTGCTGCTGGAAGGGCTACAGAGCTTACCAGTACTTACCAGACTCCAATGGTCACATCTTCCTCTGGCTGCAGGTAGTAGTTACATGTGTGATTCAAACCTTGATCCTGTGGTTTTTTCAAATCAATGAAATAGGGAACCCTTACTGTAGGAAATAAAGAGATGGAAATTAGGATTACTGGTGGATTAATACACACACGTACACACAGACATGCATACAAGCATGCACACTCACACACATGCACACATATGCATCCACACGTACACACACACATGCACACCCACATGCACACACTGCAGAAGCTCTCAGAAAGCACCAAGTCCTTTTCCTGTGCAATCTTACAATGGTGCCAGACCTGCAGGCCCAGCCTCAGGCAGGGTATGGGCTGAGGCCAGAGTGGGCAGGGACAGATACTGCAGTGAGGGCGAGGTCTGTGTAGAGACTGGAACGCTAAGGTCTAAGGTCACTCAAGGTGTGAGAAGATGCAAGTAAGGGAAGGAAAGATCCCCAACAGGTCTTAAGGATGGGCCAGCCAGGAGGGAGGCTAGGGAGGCTGAGCCTGCGAATAACTCAGGTGCCTAGTGGAGTGGGACATACACAGCAGGAAAGGGGATGGCGCTAAAGGATCTGATGAGCGTAGGGTGGCAAACAAGGTAAAGGGGATTCCAAAGTTTCTAGGACTGTTGCCTAACACAGAAAAGACAGCAGAAGGTGAGGTGTGGGGGCAGCAAGAGGGATGAATCCACAGGACCCATGCAGAGCAGAGTGAAGTCAGTGCAATGGCCCAGCAGAAGTCCTACATTGACCAGGTCATCTGCCAGCAGGACAGCAAGTGAATTAACCAGCACTCCACACTGTGGAAGACCATGAGGCCCTTAGACCTGGAGGAACCTCCAGGACCTGCGGGCAGAGAGGAGCAAGGTGACTGTGGGTGCAGGTGCGGTAGCCCCACTTTGCTATTGTAAAAACATGCCAATGAAACACAACCCCCACATGTGGCTGGGAGGAAATACACAAAGACAGAAGCCAGGCTGCTCATATAGCTTCAAAGTGTGTGTGTGGGGAGAATGGGGGCAATTTTTTCCTTATATACCATTATAGTCTTATTGCTTTTGGTGAACACAACTTTAAAATAAGTTTAACTGAAAAATAAAAAATTTAAAATAAACCCATGAACCCTGAGGTGGGATTTTTCTGCTTTATAAAATGGCAACTCCCAAAAGAGGCAGTGACAGAGAGCAGTGCGGGCCTGGCTTCCCTCTGGCGGGTCCTGCCCCTGGGGAAGCTCTGCTGCTGACAGCTGTCTCTGGTGAAGACAGGGGTTGCATGACTCCCACGTCCGCGTGGCACACTGCACATCTAGCCTCACTTCCTCAAATGTCACCAGGCTGGACTCACGAGGACATGGGGACATACACACTCCTTCCCAGAAACTCCCTGAACGTCTGTCCCAGACCACGTGGGGAGACAGTTCCCCTGACCAGGGCTGCTGTTCATACCCCACCTTCTTAATCCATCTCTTCCCCAGGAAGCAGATACATCTTCAAAACTTTAATAAGAAGTTTCTCTCAAAATAAAAAATGGCAAAGGAGGTGATCCACATCCCCATTAGCTCCGGCTGAGCCAGGCCACACAGTCTCTGAGGCAAGTCACCACCATCACCATCTGACGGCTCCTATTAGATTGCCGGCTCACATGATAGAGCTGGATTTTTTGATACCAGCCTGGGCAACATGGCAAAACCTCATCTCTACAAAAAATGTAAGAATTACCCAGGCAAGGTGACATGCACCTGTGATCCCAGCCACTTGGGAGGCTGAGGAGGGAGAATCACTTGAGCTCAGCAGGTCAAGGCTGTAGTAAGCCATGATTGTACCACTGCATTCCAGCCTGAGTGACAGAGAGACCCTGTTTCAAAAAAAAAAAAAAGAATTGGCTTTGAACCCAGCAGCCCGGCTGCACAGCCCTGCCTCCTGGCTGGCTGGACAGGAAGTCAGGGAGGTAATAAGCCTGGCCCCTGAGAGGCCTGGAAGGTCCACCTGCCCTGTTATGGGCTGAGTTGTGCTCCCCAAGAAAGACTATGTTCAAGGCCTCACCCCCAGTACCTAAGAGTGTGACCTTACTTGGAAACAGGGTCTTTATGGAGGTAATCAAGCTCAAATGAGGTCACTGGGTGGATACTAACCCAAATGACTGGTGTCCTTATAAAATGGGGACATTTAGACACAGAGACAGAGGGAAGACCATGAAAAGACAATCAAGAAGATGGAGAAGATGGAAGCAGAGATTTGAGGGAAGCTTCTCCAAGCTGGGAATGCTGCCAGACAGACAGGCAAGAAGGGTCCACCTCAGCGTCTCAGGAGGAGCTGGGCCCGCCCACACCTCAACCTCGGACTCTCAGCCTCCATGACCATGAGAGGATACATTTGTTTTAAGCCACCCAGTTTGCAGGTTTGTTAGAGTGGTCCCAAAAAATAAATGCAGTCAGCCGGGCGTGGTGACTCACACCTATAACCCTAGCACTTTGTGAGGCCAAGGTGGATGGATCACCTGAGGTCAGGAGTTCGAGACCAGCCTGGCCAACATGGCAAAACCCCGTCTCTACTAAAAATATAAAAACTAGCCGGGCGTGGTGGTGTGCACCTGTAATCCCAGCTACTTGGGAGCCTGAAGCAGGAGAATGGCTTGAACCCCGGAGGTGGAGGTTGCAGTGAGCTGAGACCATGCCACTTCACTCCAGCCTAGGTGAAAGAGTGAGACTCTGTCAAAAAGAAAAGAAAAGAAAAGAAAAGAAAAGAAAAGAAAAGAAAAGAAAAGAAAAGAAAAGAAAAGAAAGAAGGGGAGGGGAGGGAAGGAAAGGAAAGAAGGGAGGAAGGGAAGAAAGAGAAGAGAGAAAGAGAAGAGAGAGGAAGGAAGGAGGGAGAGAGGGAGGGAGGGAGGGAGGGAAAGAAAGGCAGGTTCTTCTGCAACAGGAAACAATTGGAGAAACTGGTTATTTTACCAAGGCTTTGACTGGAATGGCCTGCTTTCCTTTAAGGATTCAAAGGACTTATAGAGACAATAAAAGCCCCGTGGGTAAAACTGGCCTCATACCTTGTCTATACAGTCCCCATACAGGGTTCCTGACCTGTGGTAAAGAATGTCACTTTCTAATAGGCCCAGGAGCCCCAAGTTATTTTAGGACCTCAAGAAGAGAGGAATTTACCAAACTCATAGGTATTTGAGGATACGAACCCATGACTGGACTCAGTTTTTAAAAAGTCTTATCGGAGATTCCTTATGGAACAGAGTTCTACCAAAGCCAATTTAAGAAGCCTATGTAAAAAATTATTACTTGTGTTGCAATTTATGTAAATAATCAGGCCAAGTATAATAAGACTAATGTTTATTTTGCAAACAAATCAGTCTTATAATGATTTGGGTTTTAATAAAAATGGGGACTGGAGAGAGAAAACTTGTGCTTCGAAAAAATATATATATAGTATACCTGTTGTTAGATGTTCTTGCATTTTTCCTGCAGTTTGGAAGGACCAAATCTTAAATTCTTTGTGGGCTACAAGTCACCAAACTAATGCATTCAAATCTTTACTTTTAAAACTGGGAATTGCACTCTTTACCCTATTCCTCATTATTAACCTTATAGTTCACTGTTCCCTTAAATGCAGTGCTAAAACTATAGATGACAATAGTAATGCCTTT
This sequence comes from Macaca thibetana thibetana, assembly GCF_024542745.1. Lineage (NCBI taxonomy): Eukaryota > Metazoa > Chordata > Mammalia > Primates > Cercopithecidae > Macaca > Macaca thibetana. The sequence goes on from NC_065587.1 coordinate 93,930,523, forward strand.
GCCATGCAAGCCTTGGATCTCCAGCCATGCCTGTGTGAGTATGCTCAGAGCTGCAAAGTGGTTCCATTCCTTTCACCTTGGGGTAAACACCTACCCCCACTACACTCCTGGCCGGCAGGAAGAAGTTAGAGCTGTCTTTGCCCTTTCTCCATCTTCATTAGCTAACACCTGAAAATTAAGGTGTTATGAAACCCAAAGGGGTATGAGACGCGGTGGCGCATGCCTACAATCCCAGCACTTTGGGAGGCCAAGGCGGGTGGATCACGAGGTCAGGAGTTCGAGACTAGCTTGGCCAGCATAGAGAAACCCTGTCTCTACTAAAACTACAAAAATTAGCCAGGCGTGGTGGTGCGCGCCTATAGTCCCAGCTACTTGGGAGCCTGAGGCAAGAGATTGCTTGAACCCGGGAGGCAAAGATTGCAGTGAGCTGAGATCGTGCCACTGCACTCCAGTCTGGGTGACAGAACAAGGCTCTGTCTCAAAAAACAAACAAACAAAAAACCAAAAACAAAAAACGAGAGGGAGGGACTGAAACTACCATTCCAGAACTGTAACTGAGACAGTGAAAGAGATCTGACCTGACTGACTCCATCTTGGTTCTAACCTCCACACTGTCCTTGTTTACTCCTGGCCATAGGCTAAACTAACTTTGGGAGAAGCTTAGTTTATAGTTTAAAGCAAAGATGATACCCTTTCTGGAAACAAACCTCCTTCTTGCCTGGGGACTAGACTGCCTTTTTAGGACTAACATTTTGGCTACAAGATTGGAAATTGTTGTGGTTTAGGAGTCATGCAGCTGGAGGCTACAAGACTCTGACCCCTCCCCAAATTGCTCCTAGTGATAAAATCACTATTGTAAAACCTAAGACCAGTGCTTGAGATATTTTGCAGACCCTGAACTTCATGGATCAGGTGGCACCATCCAGATGATAAACTAGCTCATCTGATCCTGTGGCCCCCACAACACAGGAACTGACTCAGCGCAAGAAGACAGCTTTGACTCCCTATGATTTCATCTCTGAGCTGACCATCAGCACTTCCAGCTCACCGGCTTCCCCACACCCACCAAGTTGTCCTTAAAAACTCTGATCCCTGAATGCTACCGGAGAGTGATTTGAGTAATAATAAAACTCCAATCTCCTGGAAAAAAAAAAAAAAACACGGCCATACAAGTATTTAGATTTTATCCTGGCAAGGGGACTCAGAGAAGGCTCCCGACCAGAGGGAGTGCCTGGAAAGCAAGTCCACTTCAGGCTCTGGAGTGGGAAAATGAGTCCACTTCAGACTCTAGGGCCCACTCCTGCTGCCTCATCCTGGGAATTCACCACACACTTCGGGAGCCTGAGAGCTGCAGCCCAGGGTGCAAGTCTCTCATCTGACAGCCGGGAGGGGGGGGTGGCCTCCCCAATACAACTCTGAATATCCACGCCGGGGGCCCACTGCCCATCCCACATCTAGACCCACTCAGCCAAATCCTGCCTCTGATGCTGGAACCAGCCCTGATTCTGCCAGATGGGGAGCGGGCACCATTGAGGGCCGAGGACACTGGGCTTCCACCGGCTCCACTTCAGGCCTCACTCAGTTCTGTGTCTGGAGAAGGATGCCAAGCTCTTGGGACACAAACTGTCCAAGAGTTCTGAGAGCATTCCCCGGCCACTGAAAAGTATTTTACAAGGATTAGCAGCTAATCCAGAAAGCTTCCAAGCCCAAGAAATCTAAGAACTAGGAAGCCAAATTCTACTCCAGGACGGCCTCATTCCAGGAAGCTGGTCTTCCAGTTCACTTTTACTCGGTTTAGAAACAACCATGAGGCTGGGTGTGGTGGCTTATGCCTGTAATCCCAGCACTTTGGGAGGCCGAGGTGGGCGGATCACCTGAGGTCAGGAGTTCGAGACCAGCCTGACCAACATGGAGAAACCCCATCTCTACTAAAAATACAAAATTAGCCGGGCGTGGTGGCGCATGCCTGTAATTTCAACTACTCGGGAAGGCTGAGGCAGGAGAATCGCTTGAACCCAGAAGGCGGAGGTTGCAGTGAGCTGAGATTGTGCCACTGCACTCTAGCCTGGGCAACTAAGAGCGAAACTCTGTCTCAAAAAAAAAAAAAAAAAAAAAAAAAAAAAGAGAAAAAAGAAACAACCATGAAAAGGAGGCACAGTGACTGCTCTGAAGTCCCCCAGATACTGCCTGGCACCTTCTTTTCCGCAGCAGCACCTCCAACCAGCGTCATGTGGCATGGGAGGCATGGAGCTTGGCTGGTCCCAGGGATCACACAGCCCCAGAGCGGGTGGCTGTAGGAACCACCTGGCCAGTATTACTCTAAATGAGCAGAAATGCTTCAAAGTGAGATGGGTGGTGAGATGGGTTGGTGTGTGCAGGGTCACAGGATCCACCCAGGACCAGAAGCACTACTGGCTCACTCCTGCAGACCAGTGCCAGGCGAGTGCCAGGACCCTCTGGCCTCCCGCGTGGTCAGATCACCCATGGACATCGACTCTTTGTGGCCCCCGTGACTCTGGCATGCTGGCTGGAGTCCACCCTGCCCAGGCCCCTGCTTCATCCACAGGCCTGGGGTGGGGACAGAATGCTCAGCCCCGTGGCAGCCCCACAGGAGTGGCCCGGGCAGTGTGCCGCCACTGAGGTCCAGCTCTCCCATGGCTCCCTCTCACAGGCTCTTCTGAACTGGGAGCTCCTCACAGGGGCCCCAGCACCATGGGCAAGCAAGGCCCACAGGGCTGCTGGGACTGAGGCCTCTAGCTGCTCCTGCTTCCCCCAGTTTTCACTGTCCAGCCTCCAGTTACGTCATCACGTACCAGCAACCAAAAACATCAACAGGCAGGATGGAGAATGGATTCTGCACACACGGGTGCCATGGAGAGTGAAGGAGTGAGAATGTGAGGGTGGAAAACGACCTGCTCTGTCATACTTCTTTTAGCTCACCTGCAAAATATTTGGTGGGGGAAAGGCTGAAACTACTGAGCTGTGATGGTCTTTGAGTGCTGAGGGTCTGAACACGGAGCTAAGTCTCATTCCAATCACTGTGAGTAACAGAGCAGCCTTGATACCCGCAGCCATAAGAGGTGTGGTGTCAACAAGGGAAAGCCTGGGTTGGTTATTTGGGTTTTATCAAATTCCAATTACCTGATGCAGGCTTACAGGGCCTTCCGTGTGAAAAAAGAGGGACAAGAAAAGAAAGGTAACAGGAGTTAACAGGGACTGCTCAGGGGAAGGACAAAGAGGAATCTGGCCCTTTGCTTTAAAAACAAATGCATGATGATAGATCGGACCTATTTCCAAAAAATCCCTGCCTAGCCTGTAAACCAAGACATGACTTTCACCAAGAGATTCCTTCTTGATCTGAAGGCAAGTAACGGCTGGGAAGATATTCTAGGCTTCATAAATGCTGAGTCTCATCCAAACATCTTTTGGATGGGATCAGACTGTGAATACAAGTATTGAAAAGCACATATATTTATGTGTATGTAAACGGACACATATAAAAAGGGTCAGTAGGAAATAAACTACAGTGTTAACAAGGATTTTCTCAGAGTAATGTTCATTTTCTTATTTATTCTATTGAGAGTTCTTTTTTTAGCTAATTCTTTGTTTCTAGAATAATCATGATGTTTTGCTTATGAAAATTTATTTAAAGTAGAATAATGCCTTAAATTGTAGTTGCTATGTTTCTTTAAAAGCTTATTTATCTAATTTATACATTTGGTTTCAGATAGATTTGCTGTGAAGAATATTTTAACCACATTCTAGCGCCCAAGAGATTGCTACTCCTCCTGTAATGTTGAATGGATGCCCAGGTCATGCTTCTTGTCTGGAGACAAGAGCAGAGGCACCTCCCCAACAAAACTCCAAATCACCGCAGGGCCACGCCACAGACCCCACCTCCTTGGCGCCACAGACAGGCACAGACCTGTAAACCTTGGATGCACATTACAACTGGAAAACCAACAAGCTCCATGCTGCTCCTCTGAAGACTGCCCTTCCTCCCAAAGGGGGAGACAGAGACCCACACTTGGAAGGGCCTCACGCACTGACAAAATACACCGTGGCTTCCTGGGGAGGACAGTGTGGCCTGGAGATGAGGGTCGCTCATCATGGGGAGGAGGGAGGAGTAGGGTGTGGGGGCCAGGCAGATGCCCAGGGGGGTGAGGCAGAAGGCATGTCCAATCGCTGCTCCCAGGGACACTGTTTCTTGGTGCTAGACCTTTGGTCAACTTTTCAAAAGAGGATGGAAACACAGATTTTTATCATACTGGCAACTAAAAATCTCTTTCAAAAACACCACTGGGCTGGGTGCAGTGGCTCACGCCTGTACTCCCAGCACTTTGGGAGGCCAAGGCGGGAGGATCTTTTGAGCCCAGGAGTTTGACGCCAGCCTGGGCAACATGGCAAAACCCCATCTCCACTAAATATAAAAAATTAGCCAGATGTGGTGGTGGTGGGTGCCTGGAGTCCCAGCAACTCAGGAGGCTAATGTGAGAGGATCACCTGAACCTGGAAGGTCGAGGCTGCAGTGAGCCATGATCACACCCCTGCAGTCCAGCTGGGGCAACAGAGCCACGCCCTGTCTCAGAACAAAACAAAACAACAAAACAAAATGCCACTGTAGGCTCTCCTACTCCAGTGTGGCAAACAGGTGGAAGGAAATCATTAAGGATGGGCAACACCCTGGGAGGCTCAGCCTCCCCTACCCAAGCCCAGCCCTACTCTCCCATGCCACGGGGCTGGACCAGGAGAACCCAAAGTTCTCCCTCATAGCAGTCTGCCACTTCCTTAGGAAATCCACAGAGCAAAATCTGTAGGCTGTGTGTCTACAGTAGCCCAAACAATCAAGTTAAAGAAAATCTATTCAATTCAAACATTTGCTGGGAGCCCACAATGTACTAGGCCACACAGGGCAATGCACCCCACACACCCTCCCTTAAGAACCAGCTCACGTGCCCGGCAGCAAAGGCACCTGCCCAAGGAGGCCAGCAAAGGTGCAAAAGCTGTGAGGGTCAAGTCTGAGGTCTGTTGATGGTGAACCTGCAGTCCTTGTAGCTTCGTGTTTATACCTAAGCCCCAAATCCTTTCTGGGCTGTACTATGTATATTTAAGGAACATTAAAGTCAGAAAAACAAAACTCTCATCATTTTGGTATACTGTTAGTTTCTTTTTGAGTTTGTGCTTCTTACAAGTGGCAAGACTTAGAGATGAAAAATTCCTAGAAGTTCTACTTTTCCGTTAGAAAAATCAAATGCCTCTTAGTACACTACATGTGTTTTACAATTAAGACACCCAAATAAAAAAGTCAGATTTACAAAGTATTAAATAACCTTACAATTTCTGTTCTTCTTACCAGCATTAAAAAAACAAAAACAAAAACAAAGAAACAGAAATTCCTTTTTTAGCCAGTCATTTCCTAAGTTTCTGTGATTAAGTCTATTATAGACTGAACACCCAAACTCATAAGCCCAGATGCCTGCAGAGGGAGTCTGGAGCCTCTCAGTACCTCCTGTGTTCCTCTGTGGCCTCCTCCTTTCCTCCTCCTCCCACCCCACCAGCTCACCTGCTGCCTCAGCAATATCAGGCCCAGCTTTGCAAGCCTTAAACTCCCAAACACGCAAGGCCAGACTCACTATGTGCAAACCAATCTAGCTACAAAGTGACCCCAGAGCCCCTGCCTCATCCTGTTCTAATGCTGTCAGCACCTGCCTCTCAGGCTGTCCTTCACAGAACACCCGCCGTGTGCAAGCCCTCATTGTTCTCAAACAACCTCGTTTGTTTGAGAACAACCTCGAGGTTGTTCTCAAACCTCGTACCCACAGATGCAGCCCTTTCCTTGGAGCCTCACTTGTAGGACTGTTCCCTGGGCCATGTGCCCAGAGCCTCTGCCTTCGACCTCATGGGCTTGATACATCTGCACCTTTCTCCTTCCACATCTCCAAAAGCAAATACACAACGTGAAAAAACACACAAGATCCAAGTTCACTCAAGGAGACTACAATACCTACAAGGGCCAGCACAAAATTCCACAGAAACCAAAGTACTGTATATCTGGATTTTTTAGGGGTATAAAAAACTAATTTGTTTTAAAAAAGAAACTATACTTTCTAGTGGTCATCTTTTCTAAAGGCAGTTAGGCTCCTAGAATGCACAACTGACAAGGCATCTCCAACATGATGGCTTCAGCTGACTTCTCAGGTTGTCAACATTTTTACTCACCTCAGCTGAAGACAGACACGCTGGGCCCCCAGTGCAGTGTAGTCTTCTGTGGACACAAATCCAGCACCGGAGAGCAACCCTAGCACAGAAAGTCCTCTAGCTGGGAAAGGGCACAGGGACCTTTCTGGGTAATAAAAGTGTTCTATTTCTCAATCTGGGTGGTAGCTCTACCTCTCTCTCTATAAAGATATAGGTATATAAACTGTACACTTAAGATATATACCCTTCACTGCATGTAAACTAAATCACCATTAAAGTAAAAAGACTCCCCCTAAAATCAGACATCATCATGAAAAGGAACCCTTACTAAAATTAAAGGAAAAATGGACACATACCACTTACCGAAATTCAAGAAAATCAGTTTGGCCTGTATTCCAGGACATAGTTTGATAAGAAATGGAATGGCAATGTACAACCCCAAAACACAGAAGAGTATCTTCCTCAGGCGCAACCATAGGCCCTTTCGCCTGCAAGAGAAAAGCAATGAATCGGTCAAAAGGCAGTAGGTGTCATTTTGCTGTAGTTTGTCAATAGTGTTATGAAAATCCCTAAAGAGCCACACGTATTTTTTTTTTCCACAAGGATACTGCCAATAATAAAAGTAGCCTCCCACCTGCCTTTGCTCAAGTAATTATTTTAGATAGTCTTTAACTTGAGCTTAGAACTCTACTGGGGGTAAGAGGAACTTTTTTTCTTGAAAGACAAAGAAATAGCTAATGATTTCTTACATTTGCCCTTGCGGAAGAATCCAGCAGAGAAAGCAGACCCCACAATGCCCCCCACCTGACATCAGACCCCGGCTATAACCTCATATCAGGGAAGAGAGGCCTCCTCAGGCCTCCCGATCAGTCTTCTGTGAGCCAACTGCAGGCAGGCGTAGGTTACTCATTAGCTCCTGGTAGGAAGCACGCAGACCAAGGACATCAACAGAACCTGCCTGACCAGGTCCTCGGAGAGCAGGAGGCTAAGAACTGGCACGGTGTGTCCTTGCATTTACGTGTGGGCGAGCCCCTCTGTACCCACTCAACAGAGGACCCTTTTCCAGGCCCGTCAAGCCAGGTCGCATGACCCTCTTCTAATTCCTCTCCAGCTCGAGTTCTCATCATGTTCCCAAACCTCCTTTCAAAACTATCTCTAACCCGGTGATTCTCAAACTCCTTGGTCTCAGGACTTCTCTACAGTACAAAATTGAGGACCCTACAGAGCTTCTGCTCAAAGAGCTTTTTAACTTCTCATTTGACAGACAGTCAAAAACAGTTTATATTTATGATGATCTGTCATATGAGAAGTTAAAGATAAGACATTTTAAAATGTCTATTAATTCATCTAATAATAACAATCCATTACATGTTGTTATAAACAGTATTTGTTATGAAAAATAATTTTCCAATACAAAAAATTTTAGTGAGGAGAAAACCAAAAAATTTTAGTGAGAAGAGTGACATTAACATTATTACACCTTTCTCTAAGTCAGAGAGCTTAACAGAAAGATGGACTCTCCTATCTGCTTCTGCATGCAACGTGCTGTGAATCCACATATCACATATCATCTGGAAAACCTCACTAAACACCCATGAGAGGAGGATGAAAAAAGGCAAATCACACCTTGACACTACTATGGAAATCGGTCGGACCTTACTGACCCTCTGCAAGGATCAGGGAACGAAAGAGTGCCAAGGGCACACCTGTAGGGCCACCGTTCTAACTTACCATATGACTCTAAATCTAGTGGGACAAGCTATCTCTGGACTGTTTCCAAACAGTCTTAAAACCACATATTGAACTGCTGATACAAGCAACAATACAGATGAATCTCAAAATGATTGTTATGTTAAATAAGACATCCAAAAAAGACCATATACTATGTAATTCCATGTCTAAAATTCTAGAAAAGGTAAAACTCTAAGGACAGAAAAACAGAACAGAGAGAGGTTGCCAGGGGCTGGGGGTGGAGCAGATGGACTGTAAGGGCCAGGAGAGGGTCTTGGAGTGATGGAACATACTTTACCTTGATGTGGCTGTGGTTACACGATGGCATACATTTGTCAAGACTCACTCAATTGTACACTTAGAATCCATGAACTTTGTCATATGTAAATAATCTCAATAAAACTGATGTAAATAATAAAGCTGACAAACACCTCAATAAAGCTGATGACAAATATGCACATCCGATAATGTAACTCATTCACTCATTTTCCTGGTTCATTCAGAGATCATCATCGAGAGCCTGGCACTCTCAGGTGGTGGACAGTCAGGGCAGCAAAGGATGGCGCCCACACTTGTGCTGTGCTCACAGCCCACTGGGTGTTAATCAAGCACAAGGGCCGTGGCAGGCTGGGTGAGAGGTACCTGCTGCTGGGGATACTGTCCAGGGTGATCTGAGCTAGTTGGGCTACCAGGGACAAGGCCATTGGACTGATACAGTAATTTAGGAATACAAGAGTTAACTAGATGGTGGGGAGAACAGTTTAAAATGGCATCGTAAACACCATACATGATCTAGCTTTTCAAAGAGGGTATATTAATCACAATATTGAGGTTCAAAGTGCCAGCTCTGAAGTCTGGTTCAACATCTAACCCATCACTTACTATCTGTGTAATCTTGAACAAGCGATTTAACCTCTCTGAGCCTTGTTTTCCTTAATGCTTGGTAAGGATGATAATGGTACCTCCTTTGTGTAGGTTCCTGGAAGGATTACACACAGTAACACATGTAGACTGCACATGTGAGTCCTTGCACCAAACCTGCAACACATCTTAGCTTCCATCACCAACTCTTTATTCTTGTTAAAGAGCAGGGTCTGACACAGCTAATGGCCCTGGCAGGGAGAAATTGGGAAAATGTGAGAGGTTGGAAGAGGACCAGAAAGACTCAGAACGTTATCCTGAGAGAAAACGAAAAGCCCATAAAAAGAAAGAAGCCTGCAATCAAGTGTGCCACCACTTCAATGCCTGGTGCCTATGCCTGGATCATCTGTGGTTAGTTCTGTGTCCCTCCCACAATCTCCTTACTCATCCTTCAGCACCTGCACAGATCTCTGCCCTACTGTAAGGCGTCAAGTGGTTTGCAATTTTGTGCCTCAAGAGAAAGGAAAGCCTATGTCTACACAAAGACTTGTTCAAAAATGTTCACAGCTTCAGCCTGGGCAACAACAGTGAAACTCTGTCTCAAAAAAAAAAAAAAAAAAAAAAAAAAAAAAGAGAAAGTTCAGTTTTACTCACAGTAGCCAAAAACAGAAACAACCCAAATGGCCATCAATGAGTGAATGGATAAACAAACCATGGTATGCCCTTAGAATAGAATATAATGCAGCAATAAAATGAACTAAACTATTGATACATGCAACCATGCAGATGAATCTCAAAATAACATGTTAAGCAACAGAAACCACATGAAAGATGGCCAGGTTGCCGGGCGCGGTGGCTCAAGCCTGTAATCCCAGCACTTTGGGAGGCCGAGACGGGCGGATCACGAGGTCAGGAGATCGAGACCATCCTGGCTAAAACCGTGAAACCCCGTCTCTACTAAAAATACAAAAAACTAGCCGGGCGAGGTGGCGGGCGCCTGTAGTCCCAGCTACTCCGGAGGCTGAGGCAGGAGAATGGCGTAAACCCGGGAGGCGGAGCTTGCAGTGAGCTGAGATCCGGCCACTGCACTCCAGCCCGGGCTACAGAGCAAGACTCCGTCTCAAAAAAAAAAAAAAAAAAAAAAAAGAAAGATGGCCAGGTCACTGGCAGATTTTCACTGACATATGATTTCACCCAAAAGGTATCTCTACTCATTAGCAAAACCAGTACAGACACAACACATTTTATTGCACTTCACTTTACTGCATTTTGCAGATACCACTTTTTTTTTTTTTTTTACAAATTCAAGGTTTGTGGCAACTCTGCACTAAGCAAGTCTGTCAGTGCCATTTTTCCAACATTCCAACAGCATGTGCTCGCTTTGTATCTTTGGGTCAGTATTTTTTACCGGTAAAGTTTTTTTGTTGTTGTTTGCTTTGAGATGAGGTCGCATTCTGTCACCCAAGTTGGAGTGCAGTGGCACAATTATAGCTTACTGCAGCCTCTACCTCCCAGATCCAAGCCATCCTCCCACCTTGGCCTCCCAAGTAGCTTGGATCACAAGCATGTGCCACCATACCCAGCCAGGTTTATTTTTTATTTTGTAGAGACGAGGTCTCCCTATGTTGCCCGGGCTGGTCTTGAACTCCTGGGCTCAAGTGATCCTACCATCTTGGCCTCCCAAAGGGTTGGGATTATGGGTGTGAGCCACAACCTCCCAGACTCAAGTGATCCTCCCACCTGAGTCCCCTGAGTAGCTGGGGCTGTTATAGACATGTGCCATTATGCCCAACTAATTTTTAATTTTTTTGTAGGGACAGTGTCTCCCTACGTTGCCCAGGCTGGTCTCGAACTCCTAGGCTAGGGCAATCCACCCACCCTGGCCTTCCAAAGTGCTGGGATTACAGGCATGAGCCACCATACCTGGGCTAAAGTATTTTTTTTTTTTTTTTTTTTTTTTTTTGAGACGGAGTCTCGCTCTGTCCAGGCTAGAGTGCAGTGGCCGGATCTCAGCTCACTGCAAGCTCCGCCTCCCGGGTTTATGCCATTCTCCTGCCTCAGCCTCCCAAGTAGCTGGGACTACAGGCGCCTGCCACCTCGCCCGGCTAGTTTTTTGTATTTTTTTAAGTAGAGACGGGGTTTCACCGTGTTAACCAGGATGGTCTTGATCTCCTGACCTCGTGATCCACCCGTCTCGGCCTCCCAAAGTGCTGGGATTACAGGCTTGAGCCACCACGCCCGGCCCGTAAAGTATTTTTAAATTAAGGTATGTACACTGTTTTCTTAGATAAAACCTGCCAAAACTCACATAAGAAATAGACAATCTGAACAAGCCTGTTTCTATTAAATAAATTGAATCAATAATTAACAACCTTTCAAAACAGAAATCACTGGGCCCAGATGGGTTCACTGGGGAATTCTACCAAACATTTAAGGAAGAAATTACACCAATTCTCTGCAATCTCTTCCAGAAGACAGAAGCAATCTCTTTTTAACTTATCCTATAAGCTCAGCATTACCCTAAATGAGACAAAGACATTACAAAAAAGAAGACTAAGCTGGGCCTAGTGGTATGTGCCTGTGATCACAGCTACTTGGGAGGCTGAGGCAGGAGGATGGCTTCAGCCCAGGACTTCAAGGCCAGCCTGGGCAACATCTCAGAAAAAAAGAATGAGGTCGGGCACAGTGGCTCACACATGTAATTCCAGCACTTTGGAAGGCCAAGATGGGTGGAGTTCAAGACCACCTGGCCAACACGGGGAAATCCTGTCTCTACTAAAAATACAACAATTAGCTGGGCATGGTGGCAGGCGTCTGTAATCTCAGCTACTTGGAAAGCTGAAGCAGGAGAATCGCTTGAACCTGGGAGGTGGAGGTTGCAGTGAGCTGAGATCACACCACTGCACTTCAGCCTGGGTGACAAAGCAAAAAATAAAATAAAATAATTAAAAAATAAAGAAAGCTAAAGACCAATACTCTCATGAACATAAATGCAAAATCCTCTAAAAAATATTAGCAAAGCAAATTCAATAATGTATAAAAAGAATTATACACTATGGCCAAGTGGGATTTGTCCCAGGTATGCAAGGCTAGTTCAATATAAGAAAATCAATTAACGTAATACATTACATCAACAGGCTAAAAAAGAAAAATCACATGATCATATAAATAGACGCAAAAAAGCATCTGACAAAATCTACACCCATTCATGATTAAAAAGCCTCAGCACACTAGGAATAAAGGGCAACTTCCTCAACTTGATAATATCTACAAAAAACAGTTAACATCTTACTTAATGATGAAAAGCTTGAAGCTTTCCTGCTAAGATTAAGAACAAAGCAAGATTACACAATAAAACAAGAAAAGGAGATAACAGGTATAGAGACCGGGGAAGGAAAAAAATAAAATTGTTTGCAGATCACATGACTGTCTATGTAGAAGATCTAAAACTTGGAACTAATTAGTGATTATTGCAAGGTTCCAAGATACAAAGTTAATATACATAAGCCAGTAGTTTGCATATATACCAGCAATGTGAAATCCAAAACATATTGCCATTTACATTAGCAACCCCCACAATGAACTACTTAGATACAAATCCAACAAAATATGTACAAGATCTAAATAAGAAAAACTATAAAACTCTGATGAAACATATAAAGGAAGAACTAAATAAAGAGATATTCCATCTTCATGGATAGGAAGGCCCAATATTGTCAATATGTCAGTTCTTCCCAACTTTGTAGATTCAATATAATCACAATCAAATCCCAGCAAGTTATTTCCTGGATATTGACAAACTGATCCTAAAGTTTATATAGAGAGGCAAAAGACTCAGGATAGACAGCATTAAAGGAGAAGAACAAACTTGGAGGATTGACACAACCTGGCTTGAATACTTACAATAAAGCCACAGTAATCAAGACAGTGGTGTACTGTCAAAAATACGAACAGACCAACGAGCCTAGAAATAGACCCACATAACTATAATCAACCGATCTGTGACAAAGGAGCAAGGGCAATACAACGGAGTAAAGATGATCTTTTCCACAAATGGTGCTGTAACAACTGTACATTCATACGGGAAAAAAAATGAATGAAGATATAGACCTGATACCCTTCACAAAAATAAAACTCAAAATGCGTCATAGACCTAAATGTAAAAACCAGAAAACTGTAAAACTCTTAGGAGATAACAGAGAAAAAAATTTAGGTGAACTTGGGTATGATGAAGACTTTTTTTTTTTTTTTTTTCCTGGAGATGGAGTCTCGCTCTGTCACCTAAGCTGGAGTGCAGTGGCGCCATCTCGGCTCACTGCAACCTCTGCCTCCTAGGTTCAAGCAATTCTCCTGCCTCAGTCTCCTGAGCAGCTGAGACTACAGGCGAGTGCCACCACCCCCAGTTGATTTTTTGTATTTTTAGCAGAGACGGGTTTTCACCGTGTTAGCCAGGATGGTCTCGATCTCCTGATCTTGTGATCCGCCCACCTCAGCCTCCCAAAGTGCCGGGATTACAAGCGTGAGCCACAGAGCCCGGCCGATGAAGACTTTTTAGATACAAAACTACCAAGGTAAGATCCATGAAAGAGGCCGGGCGCGGTGGCTGAAGCCTGTAATCCCAGCACTTTGGGAGGCCGAGACGGGCGGATCACGAGGTCAGGAGATCGAAACCATCCTGGCTAACACGGTGAAACCCCGTCTCTATTAAGAAATACAAAAAACTAGCCGGGCGAGGTGGCGGGCGCCTGTAGTCCCAGCTACTCGGGAGGCTGAGGCCGGAGAATGGCGTGAACCCGAGAGGCGGAGCTTGCAGTGAGCTGAGATCCGGCCACTGCACTCCAGCCTGGGCGACAGAGCGAGACTCCGTCTCAAAAAAAAAAAAAAAAAAAAAAAAAGATCCATGAAAGAAATATTAATCAGCTAGGCTTCATTAAACTTGAAAACTTCTGCTCTGTGAAAGACAATGTCAAAAGAATGAGAAGATAAGCCACAGACAGGGAAAAACATATTGACAAAAGTGTATCTGATAAAAGACTGTTATACAAAATATACAAAGAACTCTTAAAATTTGATAATAAGAAAACAAATAACTGGATTTTACAAGGAGCAAAGGACCTGAACAGACACCTCTCCAAAGAAGATGCACAGATGGCAAGTAAGCATATGAAAAGGTGTTCACATATATGTAATCAGAGAAAGGCAAATTAAAACAACAAGATATCACTACACACTATTAGAATGGCCAAAATGCAAAACACTGATAACACTCAATGCTAGGAGAATGTGGAGCAACAGGAATTCTCATTCATTCCCAGTGGGAATGCAAACATGGTACACAGTCACTTGGGAAGACAGTTTGGCAACTCCTCCCAAAACTAAAGATATTCTTACTATATGATCTAGCAATCAGGCTCCTTGGTACCTACTCAAATAAATGAAAAATATATGTCCACACAAAAACCTGTATACAGACATTTACAGCAGCTTTATTAATAACTGCCAAAAGTTTGCCATTCACATTAGCAACCCTCAAAATGAACTACTTAGATACAAGTCCAACAAAATATGTACAAGACCTAAATAAGAAAAACTATAAAACTGCAAAAAGTTTGGCAGTCATTAATAAAGATAAGATAACCAAGATAAGATGTCCTATGATAGGTGAGTGAATAAATAAACTGGTACATCCAGACAATGGAATATTATTCAATGCTAAACAGAAATCAGCAATCAAGCCATGAAAAGAACATGGCAGAAACTTAATATTACTTAGTGAAGCTTATTACTAAGTGAAAGAAGCTCATCTCAAAAGGCTATATACTATATGACTCCAAGTATGTGACATTCTGTAAAAGGTAAAACTATGGAGATGGCAAAAAGATTAGTGGTCATCCAGGGATGGCACAGATTTTTAGGGCAGTGAAACTATTGTGTATGATATAACAATGGTAAATAAGTATTATACATTTGTCGAAATCTCATAAAATGCACATCAAGCGTGAACCCTACTTAATGCAAACTATGGATTTGGGGTGATGATGTGTCAATGCTGGTTCACTGATTCTAGCAAACATACCATTGCAGTGCAGGATGTGGATAGTGTGGCATACCATGTGTGACAGGGGCGGGAAGGGAGTGCACGGGAAATTCTGTACTTCCCACTCGATTCTGCTGCAGACCTAAAACTGCTCTAAAAAATAAAGTTTATTATTATTATTATTATTATTTGACATGGAGTCCCGCTCTGTTGCCCAGGCTGGAGTGCAGTGGTGCGATCTGCAGGCTCCCCCTCCCGGGTTCACGCCATTCTCCTACCTCAGCCTCCTGAGTAGCTGGGATTACAGGCATCCGCCACCACGCCCGGCTAATTTTTTGTATTTTTAGTAGAGATGGGGTTTCACCATGGTAGCCAGGATGGTCGCGATCTCCTGACCTCGTGATCCACCCGCCTCGGCCTCCCAAAGTGCTGAGATTATATAGGCGTGAGCCACTGCGCCCGGCCAAGTCTACTAATTTTTTAAAGTCAACAATAAAATGTTACTCATAGCTGTCAAGTGTCTTTGGACTCCACAGAAAACCTGAAGCACAGGATGAGAGATGAGGGTGGTACAGGATAAGAGATGAGAATGGCAGTTAGTGTTCAGAGACTTGAGATGGAAATAAAAGTAAATATTACACTAAGAAATCCACAGAACCAGAAAGAGAAAACTACCTAATTTTGAAACCTTCACAGCTTACATATTAGAAGTTTTATATCATTATTTTTACCAGACATATATATAAATAATTAAATTCTGCAAGAGTCTCATAAGGGACAAGAGTTGGTCATCTGGAAATACTGCCAACATGGTGTTTTCAGCAGGGTACTCCCCAGCACCCTTGTCTCTCCTGGACTGCAACCATTATCTGTCCTTAAAACTGTACCAGGATGTGTGATTGCGGATGCCTCTTTCTCTCTCATCCTGTGAGTTTTTTCTTCACTTAATTATGAACTACTATATTATTTTAATACCTAAGAGTATAAGTTTCCATAATAAAATTTATTTTTTCTAGATTCCATTTCAGTCAGTGTTATGGTCAAGGATAAATCTTGGCCAGGTGTGGTGGTTCACACCTGTAATCCCAGCACTTTGAGTGGCCAAGGCAGCAGGACCCCTTGAGCCCCTTGAGTTTGAAACTGGCCTGGGCAACACAGGGAGACTCTGTCTCTAAAAAAAAAAATTAAAAATTAGCTGGGCATGGTGTACGTGCCTGTGGTCCTAGAGGATCGCTTGAGCCCAGAAGGAAAGATAAATATCTTCAGCAAGTCTGAAAATCTCTTGGAAAGGCAAACAAATTCTGTAAGTCTGTATTATATTTGAAAAGCATATCAGAAAAATAAAAATGTTTTCATGTTTTTAAAAAAAGTTCACATATAATGTTGGCTGTGGGTTCGGGAAAAAAAAAAAAAAAGGAAAAAAGGCTGGGCACTGGGGCTCACGCCTGTAATCCCAGCACTTTGGGAGGCCTAGATGGGCGGATGACAAGGTCAGGGATCGAGACCATCCTGTCCAACGTGGTGAAACCCCGTCTGTACTAAAAATACAAAAATTAGCTGGGCATGGTGGTACACGCCTGTAGTCCCACCTACTCAGGAAGCTGAGGCAGGAGAATCGCTTGAATCCAAGAGGCAGAGGTTGCAGTGAGCCGAGATGGCACCACTGCACTCCAGCCTGGGCAACAGAGTGGGACTCTTGTCTAAAAAAAAAAAAAAGTTCACAGATAAAAGCAACAAATACAAGAGCAACAAATACAAGAAAAAGCAATAAACAGACATTAAAGTTATTAAACTTATTAAAGTTTTGGGCTAGAAAGAGAATATGAATATACAAAATCAGGGATCAAAAAGGTCAGATGGCTGTAGATGAGATTTTTATTTTTAATAAAGAATACTATGTACTTTGCTAAGCCAAAACAATTTTGATAATTCAATGGCACAAACCATTTGGTTAAAAAAAAAAAATGCACTGGGTGTGCTGACTTGAGTCTGTGGTCACAGCTACTCGGGAGGCTGAGATGGGAGGATTACTTGAGCCCAGGAGGTTGAGGCTCAGTGAGCTGTGACTGAGCCTGTGACTAGCCATGACACTCCGGTCTGGGCAATAAAGCAAGGCTCCACCTCAAAAGAGCGTAAGTACTGAAAACTCACTCAAATTGTGTGGAAAAAAACTAATTAAACCTTTCTCCGAAGGAGGTGTTAGACAAAGTTATCAAAGACTTACATCCTTGAAAGCCACTAATCCCAGAAGGACTGACAAGCATTTCCCCCTAAATTTTAAGAAATAGATATCATATCATACAATCTGGCAAAACGGGGAAAAAAAGAGAGCACATTAAAAATCAAAGCTAGCGGCCGGGCGCGGTGGCTCATGCCTGTAATCCCAGCACTTTGGGAGGCCCAGACGGGCGGATCATGAGGTCAGGAGATCAAGACCATCCTGGCTAACATAGTGAAACCCCTTCTCTACTAAAAACACAAAAAATTAGCCGGGCGTGGTGGTGGGCGCCTGTAGTCCCAGCTACTCAGGAGGCTGAGGCAGGAGAATCCTGTGAACCCAGGAGGCGGAGCTTGCAGTGAGCCGAGATAGCACCACCACACTCCAGCGTGGGCCACTAAGCAAAACTCCGTCTCAAAAAAAAAAAAAAATCAAAACTGGCTTTAGTATAATGTGAAAATGGAATCAACATAGCACCACAAAGCAAACTACCAAGAGTTTCAATTATGAAGAGATACAAACATGCTGGTAGTATAAAAACAAATCAGGTAGGAATATAAAATAGTCCAGCTGCTATGGAAAACAGTTTCGCCATTCCTCAAAAAGTTAAGCCTAGAATTACCATATAATCTAGCAATTCCACTCCTCGATATACACTCCAAAGAATTGATATCAGGGACTGAAACAGGTAATTGTAGACCAATGTTTATAGCAACATTATTCATAATAGTCAAAAGGTGGAAGTAATCCAGTGTCCATCAACAGATGAGTAAAACAAATGAACAGATGAATGGATATACATACAATGGAGTATTATTTAGCTACAAAAATGAAATTTGGATGCATGCTATAACATGAACTTTTAAAACATTATGCTAAGTGAAATAAGCCAGACACAAAGGATAAATATTATATGATAAAGAATAAATATGACACATTTATGTGATGTACCTAGAATAGGCAAATTCATACTGACAGAAAGTCTAACAGTGCTTACCAGGAGTTGTGGGAAGGGGATAATGGGGAGGTATTACTTAATGGTTTCAGAGTTTCTATTTGGGATGGTGAAAAGTTCTGGAAATGAATGGTGGTGATGTTTGCAAAACAATGTGAAAGTATTTAATGCCACTAAATTATACACTTCAAAATGATTAAAATGGTAAATTTTATGTTATATATATTTTATATCAATGATAAATGAAATCTAGGGAACATAATGAAAGGCTAACATAACATCAACAAATAGGTTTTATTTCAGGAGCACACGTATCAGCTGCATCAATAACGTGGATGAAAGAGAGGGGCTTAAAAGGTTAGTAAAATTCAATATGTAGTCCCAATAATAAAACCCCTAGTGAAATAGGAATAGAGGACATTCCCTTAAGATGATCAAGTTTATACCTGTTTCAAACCAGTAATCAAACCCAAGCAAAACACAGCAGTAAAATACTAGACAGAGATAGGATATTCACTAGCATCACCATAATTAACACTATTCTGGAAGTGCAAGTTAAAAGAATAAGGCAAGAGAAAAGACAAAGTATAACCAAAAAAACTGGAAGATAAAAAAATAGTTGTTATGATTTGGCCCTGTCCCCACCCAAATCTCATCTTGAATTGTAATAATCCCATGTGTCAAAAGCAGGGCCAGGTACAGATAACTGAATCATGGGGGCAGTTTCCCCCATACTGTTCTCATGGTAGTAAGTCTCACGAGATCTGGTGGTTTTATAAATGGGAGTTCCACTGCACAAGCTCTCCTGTGTGCCACCATGTAAGACATGATTTTGCTTCTCTTTGCTTTTAGTGAGGCCTCCCCAGCCATGTGGAACTGTGAGCCCATTAAATCTCTTTCCTTTATAAATTACCCAGTCTCGGCCGGGTGCGGTGGCTCAAGCCTGTAATCCCAGCACTTTGGGAGGCCGAGGCGGGCAGATCACGAGGTCAGGAGATCGAGACCATCCTGGCTAACACAGTGAAACCCTGTCTCTATTAAAAAAATACAAAAAACTAGCCAGGCGAGGTGGCGGGCGCCTGTAGTCCCAGCTACTTGGGAGGCTGAGGCAGGAGAATGGCGTAAACGTGGGAGATGGAGCTTGCAGCGAGCTGAGATCTGGCCACTGCACTCCAGCCTGGGCGACAGAGCGAGACTCTGTCTCAAAAAAAAATTTTTTTTTAATAATAAATAAATAAATAAATAAATAAATAAATTACCCAGTCTCAGGTATATGTTTATTAGCAACGTGAGAACACACTAATACAGTACATTAGTACCCCAAGAGTACTAAACATAAAATCCTAAGCCCCTCAATAGACTGAATGGACCCTCTTTGGGGATCCCAGAGAAACCTGTTAACATAATTACAGCAAATGCAGAAAACGTCTTATCTGAACTTCCCTCATCTGACTAGAGCAGAACTTTATGACAGTCAGCTGCCATAAACCTCGCACTCTGGGAGGATCTCCAGTCAGGTTGATGATTGACCTTGGGTACTAGAGCATTAAAAAAAAAACTGTAAAAAAGCCTCATCAGAGGCTTCCATCCTATGAATCCTTCACTCACACACACACACACCCTTATTAAGCTGGTACATAAACCTTCACCTCTTCTTCGGAGAGCTACTCTCTCTTAGAGTATTGCCATATGCATAATAAACATTTCTTCTGTTAATCTATCTATTGTCATTTAATTCACAGGCCCCCTAACAATTTGGATCTAAGTTGGTGGAAGAAAGGTTTTTTTCTTCCCAAAAGTGACATCATTGGATCTGGCTGTCTTTCTTCTCCAATATGATGGATTCCTGCCAGCAAAGACTTTGTCTTTCACCTTTGTCTCCAAGGCATTTAACTCAATGCCAGGCTCATAGTTTGTGCTTGATGAACCCATAACCAAAGAATTACTGTCTCATGATCATTAGTGCAAAAAAACGATCAGAACCACCATCACCTTCTTTGGGCTTCCACTGTACTTAAGAGTTTCACACCTTTTTCTATTTCACAGTGTGTGTCTTGCTCCCATTGAAATAACTGCATTGGAAGTCACTCTGCTTGACAGTCATTTGGCTGTGTACTGCAATCTCCTGTAACATTTACAAAATACTGATGCTTGGGACTTGCCCTGGAAATTCTAATTTTATTGGCCTCAAGTTGACCTTGGCCCTTACCCTCTAGACTAGGACTTTTATTATCATTTAAAATAAACTGGACAGCACGGTGGTTCACCTGCAATCCCAGCACTTTGGGAGGCCAAGGCAGGCGGATCACCTGAAGTAGGGACCTGACCAACATGGAGAAACCCCGTCTCTACTAAATATACAAAATTAGCCGGGGGTGGTGGCACATGCCTGTAATCCCACCTACTCGGGAGGCTGAGGCAGAATTGCTTGAACCCACGGGGTGGAGGTTGTGGTGAGCTGAGATCGCACCATTGCACTCCAGCCTGGGCAACAAGAGTGAAACTCTGTCTCCAAAGAAAAAAAAAAACACTACACACTGTACCTAACATGGTGCTAGACACACAGTAAACAACCACATTTGATTATTTTTTATTTTACTTTTATTTTTTGAGACAGAGTCTCTCTCTGAAGCCCAGGCTGGAATGCAATGGCATGATCTCAGCTCACTACAACCTCCACCTCCTGGGCTCAAGAGATTCTCTAGCCTCAGCCTCCCAAGTAGCTGAGATTACAGGTGCCTGCCACCATTCCTGGCTCATTTTTGTATTTTTAGTAGAGACGAGGTTTCACCACATTGACCAGGCTGATCTCAAACTCTTGACCTCATGTGATCCACTTGCCTTGGCCTCCAAAGTGCTAGGATTACAGGTGTGAGCCACCACACCTGGCCTTTTATTTTATTTTTGAGACGGAGTCTCGCTTTGTTGCCCAGGCTGGAATGCAGTGGCAGGATCCCAGCTCACTGTAACCCCTGCCTCCTGGGTTCAAGCGATTCTCCTGCCTCAGCCTCCCAAGTAGCTGGGACTAAAGGCACGTGCCACTACACCTGGCTAATTTTTGTATTTTTCAGTAGAGACAGGGTTTCACCATGTTGGCCAGGCTGGTCTCGAACTCCTGACCTCAGGTGATCTACCCGCCTCGGCCTCCCAAAGTGCTGGGATTACAGGCCTGAGTCACCACACCTGGTGCAACCACATCTGTTTATTAAAGTGATAGGCTAAATGGAGGGACTGCTAATTAAGTGGCTATCTGTATCTCTCAAGCTCAGGACAGTGTTCTTGAAAAGGGTATCTATTTATTGTACATATCTGTCAAAAAGATTTCTCAAAATTAAAATGAATTCTAATTAAAACACACACAGGCCAGGCATGGTAGCTGATGCCTATAATCCCAGCACTTTGGGAGGCCAAAGCACTCCGGAGAATCGCTTGAGGACAGGAGTTCAGGACCAGCCTGTGCAACAATTAAGAGACCAGGTCCCTTAATTAAAACAAAAAAATTAACCAGATGCGGTGGTGCGCACCCGTAGTCCCAGCTACTCTGAAAGCTGAGTCTGTAGTGAGCTATGATCACGTCACTGCATTCCAGCCTGGGCAACACAGTGAGACCCTGTCTATATTTTTATAAACAAACAAACAAAAAGAGCCTCCAAAATTGGTGATTTTAAATTAGCAGCTCTATCACCACTATAGTTCTGTCATCTAATTATGGAGGACACATATAAAGAATTTATAAATGAAAATTAGCTACTTTAAAACTTGAATCTCTAAGTAATACCAAAATAATAGACAAAATAAATCAGAAATCTCATATGTTTTTTTCCAAATTCTAGAGCCGAGGGCAAGTGTTAGGTGTTTTTTTGTTTCCTGGCAAACATGCCATGTTTAATGTACCTTTAAAGTTAATTCCCAAAGTATGAACAAGCACCTGTAAATGAAAGTAAATAACTCAAAGAAAAAATTTAAAGAATGAGCAAATTTATAAGCAGAATATGCAAATATTTAAGCAGAATATGCAGCATTACCCTCTAACTATTCCAAAAGACAACGCTCTCGAAACACGTGTTTGGGAAGATGGTTACTTATGCAGCACTCAGGAGGGCACACTGATAAAGGCCCCAAAGGGAAAAACACAGCTGAACCTAAGCCTGACCCAGCTGTATTCTGTACAGGCTGTGCTGCTGCTGGGTCCACTTTAGAGCAAGACTGAGAATGTTAGTTTCTACCCCGGCAGGCAGACTCTAGGCTCTTATGGGACAGTCGCTGAGATCCTTCCAAGGTCCAGGAAATAATCAAGCGCCCAAGGCACAGAGAAATCAAATTTGTCCTGGGCCTAGAGACCACAGCCTGCCTGGGGCAACGGCTGTCTGCACACCTTGGGACACACTGCTCACTTCACCTTCCTGGCCTTTCCTTCTGTCCTCTGCAGAACCAAACTCAACGTCAGGCCATGCTTTCTGCTCATCCAACAATGACTGCTCTGTGATCACTAATGTGCCACTACCTGCACTTCAGTGTCTCAAGGTCTCCCCTGCTGCTGACATTTGGAACAGGCTGGTCAGGATACTGAGGATGCTGGACTCTTGTTCCCGATGGTCTTTGTATAAACCCAAGGGGAATGGGAATTTGGAGACAAAGGAAGCCATCCTGGAGTGGCCAAATAAAGCCTTTAATCTTTAAGGACCAGGAGGTTCTTATTTCAAGACCCAAACCAAATTCCTAAGTGAATAAACAAATGAGTATGAATTTCTAGCCTCAATAAATCAACTAAGGTGAATGTAGCAGTAGATCATATTTGGCAGTAAAGCAAAAACCAAAAACCAGAGTCTGGCCTGAAGGGCTGTTCCCACCTGTGGTGCCAGTTCATAGGTGTAGGGGCAGAAGATGGACACAGGGTACACGCTGTCCTGGAGGCAGGAAACAGGCAGGCAGGAAGGTCTGGGGAGAACTGGGGGGCAGGAAGGCAGGCAGGGGGCCGCCCCACTGACCCCAGCTCTGATGACAGAATACGTTCTACATTTTTATGGCCCCGTTTTTAAACATTCTGATTTTTCAGCATCGATTGCCACTGTTTGCTAGTCATGCCTCATAGTCTAAAAGGCTGTATATAAGCCACGTGTTACAGATGAAAGCTGAGGCCTGTGTACAAGATGCACTGTCCATTGGAAATGGACACAGCCCATCTTTCCTGATGGCCATGATAAGAACCCTCTTGGTTCACCATTTACACAACCACAGGATCCCAAATGGATGGTGAAAGACAGTGACACCAAAAGAAATCTGACAAGCCAAACTATTAAGTGCAATAAAATCCTATATAAGATAGAATTGCTATAATTATTAGAAAAAAAATTATTATTTTAGAAAAAAATTAACTTGTCTGGTTTCCTCGGCTTTTGACTGTCGTATTTTCTTAGAATGACAGTGTTTGGCCTCTCTCCAGCAGTTCAGAATTAGAAACCTAACCCAATCACGTCTATCCCTTCTCTTATCCAACTTTCTCTTTCCTATCTCTTTTTTTCTCTTTCTGTACTTTCTGAACAGATACTCAAGCATAATTAGACTACTTTGAACAACAAAGACATTATGTCCTAAGAGGTCTGAGTTGTCAATGACTTTGTATTTGGATCAGGAAACAGGAAAAGTAAAGGTACAATAAGCCCAGAGGGTCCCCACTCTCAAATAATGCAGCACATCCCTGCTAAGCTACAGTGGGGTGTTCTGGGCATCACTGGATTCACTGGTGCCACATCATGCATGTACACACCTGACATTTTCCATCCTGATGACCTGCAGGCTGGACAACACTTAATGCAGTCCATTCTCTGTTGCTGCCTACCAAAGAGAAATATGCAGAAAACAAACAAAGATTTTAAAAAACAGACCCTGTCCCCAATTTTAAGGGCAATATAGAAAAAAAAAATGAAGCTGGCCGGGCGTGGTGGCTCAAGCCTGTAATCCCAGCACTTTGGGAGGCCGAGACGGGCGGATCAGGAGGTCAGGAGATCGAGACCATCCTGGCTAACACGGTGAAACCCCGTCTCTACTAAAAAATACAAAAAGCTAGCCAGGCGAGGTGGCGGGCGCCTGTAGTCCCAGCTACTCGGGAGGCTGAGACAGGAGAATGGCGTAAACCTGGGAGGCGGAGCTTGCAGTGAGCTGAGATCCGGCCACTGCACTCCATCCAGCCCAGGCGACAGAGCGAGACTCCGTCTCAAAAAAAAAAAAAAAAAAAAAAAAAAAAATGAAGCTGAGCTCATCATGCTAAAAGGAGAAACGCTGTGTCTCTGAACTCAATCTAGAAAGCTTTCTGTTGCCACTTCCCTCTTTTTGTTTTTGCCATTTCCTGCTGAAAGAGTAAAACATTTCCTTTGGGCAAATGTAAAGGGTGTTTTTTTGTTGTTTTGTACTTTAATTTCCCATACTGCATTTGACAAAGTATAAAGGGTTTTTTTGTTTTTTTTTTTTTTTTTTTTTTTTTTTTTGAGACGGAGTCTTGCTCTGTCATCAGGCTAGAGTGCAGTGACACGACCTCAGCTCACCGCAACCTCCGCCTCCCGGGTTCAAGCCATTCTCCTGCCTCAGCCTCCCGAATAGCTGGGACTACAGGCGCCCGCCACCACGCCCAGCTAATTTTTGTATTTTTAGTAGAGACAGGGTTTCACCATGTTGGCCGGGATGGTCTCTATCTCCTGATCTCGTGATCCGCCCGCCTCGGCCTTCCAAAGTGCTGAGATTACGGGCGTGAGCAATCGCACCCAGCCCATAAAGGGTATTTTTTAAGAAAAAAAAGTTTCACCCCATGTCACCACATAAAAGTTGTCATTTATATTTCAGGAGGCTGACTTCCTTTTGCACACGTTGAGCTGTGAAACTGGGCCAATAATAGGAGGTACTGATGGGCAGATACAGAGTCCTTTCCTGAGAGAACAAAAGCCAATCTAACAACCAGGGAGCCCACAAGATCATCTGTGTTGACGAAGCCTGTTTCTATTGATGCAGCTCCTGCACTTGGTGGTGACGAAGAAGGGCATACCCTAAGTGTGCTATGTAGAGCCCTCCCATCAAACAGCATCTGTAAAACTGCAAGGGAAAAAAACACATCCAGGGTCAGGCCTTCACGGTAGCTCCTCTAGGTCTCCACTCTCGCACCCAAGACTGCAGAGGTTTTGCTTCCCACGGGGGCCATCGGACTCCTTAGGTTGCCACATAGCAATAAACACTAGGTGCCTGTGAGAGGCTCTTCTATCAGCTCAGCCAGGCGGATGGCCACCTGTCTGCTTTCAGAGGTGGCAGATGGCTTTCCCATGCGCTGCTCTTGCACACTTTCCTTGCGGGGTGCAGGTCCCTCTGTGGCCATCCCTTAGATTGCAGGACTGGGAGGTGTGGGCCTTCAGGGCCTTGCTGAACAGCAGCTGAGCAGAGAGTGTGGCAGAGGTGCCAGCATTCCCTCTGCCAGTTTGACAGTGACTTCCTTTTCCTCCTACTGTCCAGGGTAACTGTTTGAACAACCTGCCCTGATTCCTCTGAGGGGGCTGGAAGAGAGCACTGGGCCCTCAGTCTGAGGATGTTGAAAGCCCTGCACAGCACCAGGAGCACTGTGGCAGAGTGGCAGGTGGCTGAGTGGTAGGAGTGGGGTCTCCAGAGCCTCTGACTGCGATGGAATCTGCCCTAATGGGCTGCTGTGCATATGAATGGGGCCGGAAGGGAAATGCTTAGCAAGGCGGGCATCCCGAATGAGGACTAGGCAGTGAGCAGCACACTGAGGCCGCACAGTGCACGCGCCTGTAATCCCAGCACCTTGGGAGGTCAAAGTAGGAGAACTGCCTGGGCAATATAACAAGATTCTGCTCTCTACAAATGAACAAAGAAAGACACAGTAAACTGAATAGGTCTCCTCAGAGGTTGGGGAAATATAACTAGAAGATCTGATATTTCCTTCCCAGACCCCAGTGACTATGTCTGGGGTCAATGCCCCCCTAATCCTGCCAAGGGCCGCTAAAACTGGTCCAGGACCCTGTGCCCCATGCTGCTGGCCCCTCTCTAGCACTTGCTCATCCAATCCCTGACTCTCCAGAGCCTTTCAGTCTCTCGCAGGGGCCCCAAATCTTCTGCCTCCTCCAGACATACGCTTCACTGCTACTCTCCAAAGTCCCCTGGCCATCCAGCCTAATCAGGCTCTCTCACCATATCGTGTCAGACTCACTCCTTTCCCTTCTGTCTGCAACAAAACATTTATCTCTAACATGATAGAATCTCTCCCCACGAATAAGTACCGTAGCTCTCATTGTTGATGCTCTATCACCAGTGCCCAGAACTTGGATGCTCAAGAAGTATTGGTGGGATGAAGCTAATGAATGAGGTCTGCAGTTTCTATCATGAACCACTTTCTCATTAGAAAGAAATATTGGTTCTGTAGGATGAGTTTCTTAAACACAACTTGAACCATTCAAAATATGTTCAAGGGAAAGTAAGAATTTATAAAAAATTTTCAAGATTCAAGTGATATAAATATTATGCAACATATATATGAAAGGCAAGCATCACACAAATTTCATTCTCACCCATCAACTGACAGACTTTCATAATAATATCACCTAATGGCCAGGTGCAGTGGCTCACACCTGTAATCCCAGCACTTTGGAAGGACAAGGCAAGAGAATCACTTGAGCCCACGAGTTTCAGACCAGCCTGGACAACATGGCAAAACCCTCCCTCTACAAAAAATACAAAAATTAGCTGGGTGTCGTGACACGTGCTTGTAGTTCCAGTTACTCCAGAAGCTGAGGTGGGAGGATTGTTTGAGCCTGGGAGGTCGAGACTGCAGTGGGCCAAGACCATGCCACTGCACTCCAGTCTGGGTGACAGAGTGAGACCCTGTCCCAAAAACAGTAATAATAATAATAATAATAATATCATCTAATGAAGGCAGGGGTGGGGGAAATGGGCACTGAGACTCTCTTTGTAGGAAGGCAAAACTTCTTAATCATGTTGGGAGTTACCTTGGCAACAGTTTCAAAATTTTAAATATTCATACTCTTTGACCCAACAAATCTCAAATTACCCTAAATAACTGGACACTTTTAACAAAGGAACAAAAGTTAGACATATGAAAGTTGCTAATAACAGCAAGAACTAGGAAGAAGCCAACTGTCCATCAATAGGAAGCTGATTAAATAAACGATGAGCCCATTTTAGCACAAGGATGCTGGATGCACATCATATAGGATCTTTACTGGCAAAGTCAGTGATGATTTTCTAAAATTTCCCTGAAGTCATGATATGCTGCAAGGAGGAGTTTCTTCCAGCTACCATTCCACCAACTGTTGGTCTATCCTCATGGGAAACAGTGAAGTTTGTGAAGGCCTCCTTACATCACTGCCTGTTTCCTCATTGGTCTGCATTTTATCCCTCTTTCTTTGCTTCTGTACAAGTGAACTAGCACCATCACCTGCACACCCTCCTCATTATGTGTCAAAACACAGTGAGTACCCAGAAGAGGTCACAAAGGTATAAACTCCACATCCGCAGGCCTCAGGCTAGGAGGAGGCAGACCTGTGCAGAGTGCATAGGGTGGCACTCCGGGCACATGTGGACTTGGACCCCTTGTCCACATCAGCCACCTCCCGGAACTCCTTTCAGGGTCAGACAGCATTGTGCCACACCAGTGCCAAGGGAGGCTGGCATCAATGGGATAAGCAGGTCCTATGTAGTCATTCAAAGCAATGCCATCTCTATGTGAAGAGCTGGATGAAAATCCAGACTATAGTAGTTTTACAGCTTATAAAATCATATGTAAAAATGCAAAAATACAGGTGTATGCACAGTGTGAAAAGTTATAACCAAAATGTTAACAGTTACTGTTAATCTAGAATTATTTTAGCATATATGAGATAACAAAACTATTTCCTCCCAAACAACTATACAATTATCCTAGCATGCATTAATGATGCCTCCTTTGTAAAAAACAAAAAATTGCATATAACATTTCATTTCACTGCTTCTTCTATACATTTTTACAAATCAGAATAACATACTGCTTTAATAATTGTGGTTAATGACAAAATATCTCATATTATCTTCTCATTATTGATGTATAATAACTTTTTCTAGCTGGAGGTAAGCGGGGAAAGAGTTTTGCTCTGTCATCCAGACTGGAGTGCAGTGGTACGATCTTGGCTCAATGCAACCTCCATCTCCCAGGTTCAAGCAATTCTCATGCCATAGCCTCCCAAGTAGCTGGGACTACAAGCATGTACTACCATGCCTGGTGAGTTTTTTTTATTTTTAGTAGAGACAGGGTTTCACCATGTTGGCCAGACTGGTCTTGAACTCCTGGCTTCAAGTGATCCTCCCACCTCAGCCTCCGAAAAGTGCTGGGATTGCAGGCGTGAGCCACTGTGCCTGGCCAAGAACTTTTTATATTAAGGATGCTAAATCTTTGTCTGACACTTTATAAATGTATGTTAAAAATATTTCCCTCTATCATTTGTCACTATTTTGTTTAGAGTTTCTTAAATTAAGGAGCATTTTAAATGTTTATGTATTTCTACGCTATTCATCTTTCTCTTTATGGTGTCTTGATGTTCTCCTGTCCTTGAGAGTGGGTAAGTATTCTTCTTTTTCTTTTAGGGCTTTACACTTTACATTCAGTCTCTCTGGAATTTATTTTGGTATATAGTGGGAAGTAGGGTTCTAAATTTCTGTATCCCTAAATAGTTACCCAAGGAATTCTTTGCTGTGTTTAAAATGTCACCTTGAACACATTACTTTTTTTTTTTTTTTTCTGAGATGGAGTCTCACTTTGTCACCCAGCCTGGAGTGCAGTGGCGTGATCTTGGCTCACTACAACTTCCGCCTCCCAGGTTCAAGCAATTCTCCTGCCTCAACCTCCCAAGTAGCTAGGATTACAGGTGTGTGCCACCATGCCTGGCTAATTTTTGTATCCTTAGTAGAGACAAGGTTTCACTATATTGGCCAGGCTGGTCTTGAACTCCTGACCTCGTGATCCACCCGCCTTGGCCTCCCAAAGTGCTGGGATTACAGGTGTGAGCCACCACGCCTGGCCACACGTTACAGTTTTACGTTTGAGGTTAAAGATGGTAGATTTAACTATTTCCTCTTAAAATGCCACTAAAATGACAGTAAAATTTTAAAAGGACATAAAACCATAGTGGTCAAGAATGAGAGGAGAGACACCAATGCCACGTTAGAAGCTAGAAAACAGAAGGACAGGAATTAAGGTGACAGATCCAGAAAAGTCCGAAACCATCAGGGGGAAGACAAGGCACATGAAGCAACAGCACCAGGTACCCGTGGCGGGAGGATCAGATGGAGGCCAGAATCGGGGGACAATTGAAAAAACCCCCCTGGGCTTCTACCTCACGAACAGAGTGGGGCCACTGCCCCAATCCATCAAGAGACTGAAGATTTATTCTCTGCAGAGGGTACACCATAGAAGGTTTGAACTACGAAGGCCAGATACACTAAAAGCAGAAGACGTAAAAGTTTAGAAAACAGTGTGGAGAACCCCCAGCCATCTTCCGCAGCTCTCAGAGAGCTGGAAGGTGGAGGCAGGCCAAGGTGAGTTTAGCAGCAAAAGATACAGGGCCCACTGCCCCTGCAACTCCACACTATGCGGCTGCTGAACCTCCAGTCCCTGGTCCACACTGAAGCTTGCCATCTGCAACCACAGAATCCCCATGTTGCCAGACTCACTCACGCCCCTGCATTCTGACTTCCCTAGATGGGAAGCTGAGGCTGACCAATCCCAGGCAGAACTGCATGAAATCTATTTGAAAAAGGAACAGTATCGTTTCAGTACTGTATGTTCTCATCTAAAAACAAACTGTATCTTTCCACTTAAATATTATTTTATGTTTAATGATTTTCTTGATAAACATTCTATGTGTGTTTTTTTGTTTTTTTTTGAGACAGTCTCACTCCCTCACCCAGACTGGAGTGCAGTACTGCAAACTTAGTTCACTGGAATTACAGGCGTGCGCCACCTCGCCCAGGTAACATTCTATGTATTTCTTTTTTTTTTTTTTTTTTTTTTTGAGACGGAGTCTCACGCTGTTGCCCAGGCTGGAGTGCAGTGGCGCGATCTCGGCTCACTGCAAGCTCCGCCTCCCGGGTTCCCGCCATTCTCCTGCCTCAGCCTCCTGAGTAGCTGGGACTACAGGCGCCCGCCACCGCGCCCGGCTAATTTTTTGTATTTTTAGTAGAGATGGGGTTTCACTGTGGTCTCGATCTCCTGACCTTGTGATCCGCCCGCCTCGGCCTCCCAAAGTGCTGGGATTACAGGCTTGAGCCACCGCGCCCGGCCTCATTCTATGTATTTCTTATGTAATTCTTAGATGTGTATTTTGTTGTTGCTGTTGCTACTGTGAAATAAAAGTTTATCCTGTTCCATCTTTCCAGCCAGTTGGTTACTGGTATTTAAGAAGGCTATCAGTTGGTATATTTATTTTGTGTTTGAAAATCTTACACCTGGGCACAGTGGCTCATGCCTGTAATCTCAGCACTTTTGGAGATCAAGGCGGGTGGATCACCTGAGGTCAGGAGTTTGAGACTAGCCTGGCCAACATGGTGAAAACCCGTCTCCACCAAAAACACACAGATAAAATGGGCTGGGCGTGGTGGCACATGCCTGTAATTCCAGCTACTCAGGAGGCTAAGGCAGGAGAATCGCTTGAATCCGGGAGGCGGAGGTTGTGGTGAGCCAACATTGTGCCATTGCACTCCAGCCTGGGCAACAGAGCAAGACTCCGTCAAAAAAGAAAGAAGAGAAAAGGCTGGGCACGGTGGCTCACAATCCCAGCACTTTGGGAGGCCCAGGTGGGTGGATAATGAGGTCAGGAGTTCAAGACCAGCCTGGCCAAGATGGTGAAACCCCAGCTCTACTAAAAATACAAAAATCAGCTGGGCGTGGTGACAGTTGCCTATAATCCCAGCTACTTGGGAGGCTGAGGCAGATAATTGCTTGAACCGCCGAAATGGAGGTTGCAGTGAGCTGAGATCGTGCCACTGCACTGCAGCCTAGGTCACAGAGTGAGACTCTGTCAAAAAGAGATGGAAGGGGAGGGGACTCCATGAGTTTTGAGAATTTTTACTTGTTTTTGTTGTTGTTGTTGTTGTTGTTTGAGACAAAGTTTCTCTCTTGTTGCCCAGGCTAGAGTGCAATGGCGTGATCTCGGCTCACCACAACTTCTGACTCCCGGTTTCAAGCGATTCTCCTGCCGCAGCCTCCCGAATAGATGGGATTACAGGCATGCACCACCACCCCCGGCTAATTTTGTATTTTTACTAGACACAGGTTTCTCCATGTTGGTCAGGCTACTCTCAAAGTCCCAACCTCAGGTGATCTGCCCACCTCGGCCTCCCAAAGTGCTGGGATTATAGGCATGAGCCACTGTGCCTGGCTTTTTACTTGATTTTTTTTTGAGTTTTTCAAGTAGAAAGTCACTGCAAGCAATGGCAATTTTGACTCCTCCCTTTTATAAGGGTTATCTATTTCTCATCTTCCAGTAATGTCTAGAACATTCAGAGTATTTTATAGTAGAGGTGAGAACAAATAAAAAGTCTCATTTCTTTATTTGAATTTCCATTCATTTAACAAATATTTATCAAGTATTCACCAGGTGCCAGCAGTAAATAAAATGATTGACATTTTACTTTTTTTCTTTTTTTTTTGAGACAGTCTCGCTCTGTCACCAGGCTGGAGTGCAGTGGTGTAATCTCAGCTCACTGCAACATCTGCCTCCCAGGTTCAAATGATTCTCCTGCCTCAGCCTCCCGAGTAGCTCGTACTACAGCCACATGTCACCATGCCCAGCTAATTTTTGTATTTTTAGTAGAGACAGGGTTCACCATGTTGGCCAGGATGGTCTCGATCTCCTGACCTCGTGATCCGCCCACATCGGCCTCCCAAAGTGCTGGGATAGAAGGCATGAGTCACCACGCCTGGCTGACATTTATTTTTCATTATAATGTTGGTTGATGAGATGGATGTCTTTAATCAAGATTTATTTAATTTTAAGGGGGCAGGCACAGTGGCTGATTCCTGTAATCTCAGCGCTTTGGGAGGCCGAGGCGGGTGGATTACCCGAGGTTAGGAGTTCGAGACCAGCCTGACCAACAAGGTGAAACCCCATCTCCACTAAAATACAAAATTAGCCGGGCATGGTGGCACATGCCTGTAATCTCAGATACTTGGGAGGCTGAGGCAGCAGAATCGCTTGAACCCAGGAGGCAGAGGTTGCAGTGAGTCGAGATCGGGCCCTTGTGCTCCAGCCTAGACAATAAGGGTGAAATTCTGCCTCAAAAAAAAGAAAAAAGAAATTAATTTTAAATGCAGTGTGTGGCCAACTTATCAATGAATGAAGGTGCATTCATTAGAAATGAAGGTGCAAAGAAAAAGCTTTAAACAAACACAAGCATCTACATTTCCATCCAGTTGAGAATCTCTAAGCCCTAGGGCTCCTTGTGCTGAGAATGGAGCAGGAAAACCTCCTCCCCACTACCGTATCCCACAGGCTTGATCATCGGGACAAGTCACAGGCCCCAGGACCCTGCCTTCCAGCCTTCTGGGTCAAGGCCATGCTGAGACTCTACTAAACTAGCTCTCAAAATCATTAGCCTTCGCTTTTTATTCAAAGAAAACAAAAACTCATGATAAGGCAATATTCTAGAAATTTATCTTCAGATGACAAAGCTGCCTTAGTCCAATTTTGTGTTGCTGTATTAGGAATACCTGAGGCTAGGTGATTTATAAAGAAAAGAGGTTTCTTTGGCTCACAGTTCTGTAGGCTAGACAAGAAGCATGGTGCCAACATCCACATCTGGTGATAGCTTCAGGTTGCTTCCACTCAGGGTGGAAAGCAAGGGGATCTAGTGGGACCAGATCACAGAGCAGGGGGGAGGGAAGGTGCTAGGCTCTTTTTATAGGAACTCAGAGTCAGAACTCACTCATTCCCTTAAGAGTAGCACCAAGCCATTCATAAGGAATCTTCTCCCCCACAGTGACCCAGACACCTCCTACCTCCCGCCAGGCCCCACCTCCAACATAAGGATCAAATTTCAACATAAAACTTGGCAGGACGAAACAAACCATATCTAAACCATAGCTAACGGACTACAGAGCTATTGTGTTATATTTCCTGTTCCCAGAACATACGGCACTAAATTAAGATGACACATAGAAATGCAAATTAAACCATGAGGTTCCATTTTCACCTAAATTATTGGCAAAGAATAAGAATATAAGAATACTGACAATATCAAAAGAGTAATTCTGGGCAAACACTCTCACGCTGCCAATGGGAGCTGCTCTCTGACCCTCTGAAGAGGTGACCATACAGGTCGGGGGCCCAAGACCTGAGGTGGAGATGGCTAGGAGACCACCAAAACCTTGTACTGTCCCTTCCCTATCGAGTGTACAGCTGGGGAGGGGAATGGCTGCCTAGCTGGGGGCTACATTTCCGAGCTCAACGTGGAGGCAGGTGGAGCCAGGTAAGTAGTTCTCACCTATGCAACGTTGAGTAAGGCCTCATGTAGCTGGCTGCTGGTACAGCAGCAAGTGTTATCCTAACTAATTCAAGATTAACACTCTACATGCTCATTTTTGTTTCTAGCTTAACAACAGCTTTTTTGAAAAAGGTCAGATGTTTACACAGTTCAAAAAATAAAACAAAGTCTGTCAACTTGTCACTATATATCCTGTCTCCATCATGCCCACAGATAAGCATTTTTATTTGCTACTTATTTATCCTTCCAGTGTTTCCTTACACAAATATAGGTACATGTTCTCATTCCTTTTTCTCATAAAAAGGTAGTATTGTAAAGTGTTTTACACCTTGATTTTTTTTTTTCTATCAACAAGATATCCAAGAAATTTATCCACATCAATGCTTACCTATTTTGCAGCTCCCAACTGGGTCGGCATAACATAGGTTATTAAGCCAGTCTCCCATTGCTGGACATTCATGCAGTTTCCGGCAATAAGTGCTACAATGAATCACTCTGTACATACCTTATTTTCTATGTACAGATAGGACACTCTTAAAATGGAAGTTACTGGATCAAAGAGTAAATGTGTCTATATTATTAAAAGATTATCCTCCCAAATCCTTGCTTCCCTCAGCCCTTACTAACAACGTGGTTGTCAAAGATGCATTTTCTCCAATCTGATAGGTGAGAAATGGCATCTTGGTGGAGTTTTGCCTTTATCATTAATAAAGTGTTGGCCAGGTGCAGGGGTTCACACCTTTAATCCCAGCACTTTGAGGCTGAGGTGGGAGGATCGCTTGAGGTCAGGAGTTCAAGACCAGCCTGGACAACATAGGTTTCTACAAAAAATTTAAACATTAGCTAAGCATGGTGGTGTGTGCCTGTACTGCCAGCTACTCAGGAGGCTGAGGTGGGAGGTTTGCTTGAGCCCAGGAGGTCAAGCCTGTAGCGACCTGATATCGCACCACTGCACTCCAGCCTGGGTGATATAGTAAGACCCTTAAAAATTAAATAAATATTGTTTAGAATTCTTTCACGGCTGGGTGCAGTAGCTCACGCCTGTAATCCTAGCACTTTGGGAGGCCGAGGCGGGCAGATTACGAGGTCAGGAGATCGAGACCACGGTGAAACCCCGTCTCTACTAAAAATACAAAAAATTAGCCGGGCGCGGTTGTGGGCGCCTGTAGTCCCAGCTACTCGGGAGGCTGAGGCAGGAGAATGGCGTGAACCCGGGAGGCGGAGCTTGCGGTGAGCTGAGATCCGGCCACTGCACTCCAGCCTGGGCGACAGAGCGAGACTCCGTCTCAAAAAAAAAAAAAAAAAAAAAAAAAAAAAATTTGTTTGGTTCTGTTTTCCCCAGGTTTTACGTTGAATAGTCAAGCCCTTTCTTTAGCAGTGTTTAATCTACCCTTCAGTGTAATTCCCTTCAGTGCAACCTTTACCTCACACATTGTGGTTTTCATCTTTAGAAATTCAATTTGGGTAATTTTCATATATTCCATGACTCCACTTAACTTCTGGAACATATGGAATACAATTACAGTATGTGTTGTTTTGTTTTTTGTTTTTTTAAGACGGAATTTCGCTCTTGTTGCCCAGGCTGGACTGCAATGGCGCGATTTTGGCTAATATATCACGTTAATTATGATAATATCATAATGATCAATATAATGGGCTGCCTGAAGTTGTCCTATAGCATAGTGATGCTATTATTTGTTTATTTTTTGGTATCTAATATCACTGCTAAGAAAACTCACCCCCTCCAGCCATCCCTCCCCGTCTTTCCCCCTTTCCCGCACAGCTCTCTGGAAAAGCTACCTGCATTTCCTCTCCACTTCTTCCTTGAGCTCTCACCATTAGGCTTTTGCCCCCACCACTGCAGTAAGACACTCCTGTCAATGCTGATCTCATGTCACCAAATCCAATCGCAGATCATGCTGTCTTCTGCAACAGGCCTTCTTTAGGTGGCTACCTTGACACCTTTTCCCAGCAATCCTCCTAACTCATTGCCCAGGTCCTGACTCCTCTGTCCTGACTTGCCTGCTGGGCGAGTCTGCTGCAGGGCTCTAGGTACCACCTGCCACAGCCATGGTCAGATACAGGCCCTAACCTTCCCCTTGAACTCTACCCCCATCCACCTGGATGTTTAACAGACACCTCAATATGTCCAAAACCAAACAGATTACTTCTCCTGCCTCAAAGCACTTGCTCTTTCCACATCTATCCCCATCTCAGTATCTGGCAACTCCATTCTTCCTGTTGCTCAGAAAGTAGTTTGTGAATCCAGAATCACATGCTTCTTCTCATCTCCACACCTGCTGTCCCAGCCTGAGCCCCCGTCATCTCTTGCCTGGATGACTCTGGCAGCCCCTAGCTGGTCTCCCTGCTTGCCCACTGCAGTCTGTGCTTGTCACACAGTCAGAGTGATATGATGACAACACACATCATGCCATTTCTCTCTTCTAAAGCAGCCAGTGCCATCCGTTCATGTCTCCTTGTCAGAAACGTTCCCTGTACACCCGGACTGTGCACACACAGTCACAGGGCCTCATCTGTGGCTATCTCCTCACTGGGACCATTTTCCTCCTTAGTGCCCTGAGCATGTGGCATCACATGTTTCTTCATGTGTTATCTGCCTCCCCTACCAGAATGTAAAGGCCAGGAGAACTGCTATGGCCTCGGCATTCACAGGTGTTACTGGGCATAACAGGTACTCAAACTGTTAAATGAGTGGCTGGAAAAAAGTGTTAAATAAGCAAATAGTAGTGCTATAAATGCTCTAATACCAACAGACACATTAACTGATCAGGATGGACTGTATATGTATGACTGGCTGAGAAGCTAGACTCTTAATTGTTTGGGGCAGAAAAGGGTAGAAGAAAATCCTTCTTGACATGAGCTAACAGATCTTTCTCAGTACCCTCAACTCGTGTTTTCTTGTTTGTTTGTTTTGTTTTGTTTCTGAGACAAAGTCTTGCTCTGTAGCCCAGGCTGGAGTGCAGTGGCGCAATCTCGGCTCACTGCAACCTCCACTTCCTGGGTTCCAGCGATTCTCCTGCCTCAGCCTCCCAGGATTACAGGAGGTAATCCCTTATCTGGGATTACAGGTGCTTACAACCTTGCCAGGCTAATTTTTATCTTTTTAGTAGAGATGGTGTTTAACCACGTTAGCCAGGCTGGTCCTGAACTCCTGACCTCAAGTGATCTGCCTGCCTCGGCCTCCCAAAGTGCTGGGATTAAAGGCATGAGCAACCACACTGGCCAGTACCCTCAACTCTTAATATCATGGGGCTAGTCATCTAGAAGATGTCACTGACCGAGCACTCACCATGTGCCACGAACATTCCACACACCTGGGTCTCACCACAATCCTACAGGGAAGACACTCTAATCCCCACATCACAGATGAAAAAACAAACTCAGTGTTACACAACTCACCCAAGCCAGAGAATCTGAAAACTCACCTGAGACCCGGGTCTCTATGAAGGCTATCCTCTGCAACAGTAAATCACAATACAAAGCGGCCCAGGTCTAAATGAGAAGTCTTGCTGGTAATGGGACACTTTGGTTCCGGCATCCTGGCTCTTGGCCCCTGTTCACTGACTGACACTCTAGACGCTGGCTCTCAGTGTGGCACGAGATAGATGGCTTACCCACTCTCATGCTGAAACAGCCCCTGCCAAAGCACAAACACACTGAGCCTGAAGTCTTGTGGCGTCATCTCTGGGTGAAGAGCATCGACTTAATCTGTCAGCTTTTTAGGTTATATTTCAATAAACACTTTCCCTGCAGATTTCACTCTGGAAGGAAAAGTGTTCTAAGGGAGGAGGAGAGAAAGGAGGGGAATGAAGAGGAGGAGAAGTCGCAGCAGCAGGAGTCTGAAATGATGTCCTGTCTCCAAAGCTGTTAGCACAAACCTGACCCATCTTCCATGCCTCTCTCCAAGGCTTCCTCCATGAAAGTGCCTCAGGTGCTTTCAGCCTGCCCAAAAATACCCCTCACAGTTCAGGCCTGTCTGCCAAAGTCACCATAGAAGGTGGGCACTCGCTTGGGAAGAGACACTGTGGCTGAAAGGAACTAGGAACCAAGCAGAGATACAGGATGCAGAGTCCTAATAAAGCAGAAGGCAGTGGCAAAGCACCAAGTCCCAGTGTGGCCGGTCCCTGGCTGGAGTGCAGCCATGATAAGGTACACTGAGTTAGGAAGAGGAGAACCAGCACCAGTTGTGGGGGGTGGGAGGCCAGCTGCGGCACCATAAACAAAGCCAGCCCCATGCCTTGTCACAGTCCTGGCACAGACCGTACTGAGAGTGAAGCAAAAGGAAAAAGGAGATGGACAAAGCGGACTTTAATCACAAAAGCTAGCTCAGAACTCGCTCCCATCTTCCTAATCTGTAAAGAAAAGATGAAGAGATACCATGCAGGGACACTTAGAGGGTGAGGTTGATACTGAACCTGGGGAAGGCTGACACTGAAGAAGACAGATGTTAACCTCAGCCATCCACCCTTCTGGGTTAGGGGGAAGCCATTAGCAACCTTGGATAAAGTATCTTCTTTGGGTCAAGGAAGAACGAGGTGTGATGACTGTCTTCTTTGGCATTTATGTGTGAGGGTGATCTGGCTATGAAATCTCCCATGCAGCCCACTGATCTCTGTCCATCCAGCAGATCTGGCCTGTTGGTTGGGAGTCAGAGGAAAAAGACTAGGTGACACACAGACCGTGTACATCTCATGACTGCCTTCTCAGGGTCCAAATTAGACCAGTCGTGCCTTCAACGAGCATTCCCAAGAATTCCAGGGCTAAAGAAAGGCCCACAAAATTCCTCATTTGGGCTGGGCACGGTGGCTCACCCCTGTATTCCCAGCACTTTGGGAGGCCGAGGCGGGCAGATCACAAGGTCAGGAGTTCAAGACCAGCGTAGTCAATATGATGAAAGCCCGTCTCTACTAAAAATACAAAAATTAAGGCTGGGCACAGTGGCTCACGCCTGTAATCCCACTACTTTGGGAGGCCAAGGCAGGCAGATCATGAGGTCAGGAGTTCAAGATCAGCCTGACCAACATGGTGAAACCTCGTCTCTACTAAAAATACAAAAAATTAGCCAGGCATGGTGGCGCGCGCCTGTAATCCCAGCTA
The DNA here is from genome assembly GCF_024542745.1 of Macaca thibetana thibetana. Lineage (NCBI taxonomy): Eukaryota > Metazoa > Chordata > Mammalia > Primates > Cercopithecidae > Macaca > Macaca thibetana. The sequence continues at coordinate 93,969,169 of NC_065587.1, forward strand.
CTTGGGAGGTTGAGGCAGGAGAATCACTTGAACCTGGGAGGCAGAGGTTGCAGTGAGCCAAGATTGCGCCACTGCTCTCCAGCCTGGGCAACAGAGGGAGACTCTGTCTCAAAAAAAAAAAAAAAAAAAAAAAAAAATTAGCCGGGCATGGTGGCAGGCACCCGTAGTCCCAGCTACTCGGGAGGCTGAGGCAGAAAAGTCGCTTGAATCTAGGAGGCAGAGGTTGCAGTGAGCCGAGATCATGCCACTGCACTCCAGCCTGGGTGACAGAGCGAGACTCTGTCTCAAAAAAAAGAAAAAAAAAAAATCACTCATTTGCCCAGTACCTCCTCACACCAGACACCATGCAAAGAAAAACTTATCTAGTTCCTCGTCCCAAGGAGTACAGAGTTGACCTATGAATGAGATAAATATTTACCTTTAAAAATTACCTTTCAGCCCAGAATTTAAAAACAAAAAAAACTGGTTTGGGGTTCGTCTTGACCTCCAAAATTGCTCTCATCTGAATTACTTACCAATGTTAAAAAAGTTGGCAATACTACACACACACACACACACAAGCACACACACTAAGACAAAAAAAATTACATAAACAAACAAAAGGTTGGGTGCACTGGCTCATGCCTTTAATCCCAGTACTTTGGGAGGCTTAGGCAGGTGGATCACTGGAGCTCAGGAGTTCAAGTCCAGTCTGGGCAACATGGCAAAACCCCGTCTCTACAAAAAATACAAAAATTAGCTAGATATGGTGGTGGGTGCCTGTAGTCCCAGCTACTTGTAAGGCTGAGGTGCGAAGACCATTTGACCCTGGGAGGCACAGGCTGCAGTAAGCCATGACTGCACCGCAGCACTCCAGTTTGGGTGTAGAGCCAAACGATCTCAAACACAAAACAAAACAAACTAAAAAAAACACCAGCTAGTCTTTTCCAGAAAGACTGGACGATCTGGCCACTCTGGGACCACATTCCTGCCAGGCAGCAACAGGACAGGGTGTGGTAGCTGCTATCCCCTTCAGACAGAACCTGTTCTCTCCACTTGTCTGCAGCCCTCAGCATCCCCCTCATCTCCCGGAACTAAAAAGAGATAAATATTTTCTTTGATGGAGCAGAAAATATGTATGTGTGTGTTTATATTTTTCCCCACTTCAGTGTATGTATGGATAATACATATATTATTGACTAGCCTAAATCAAGAAGAAAAAGCAGGCCAGGCGTGGTGGCTCATGCCTGTAATCCCAGCACTTTGGGAGGCCAAGACGGGCGGATCACCTGAGGGTGGGAGTTCGAGACCAGCCTGACCAACATGGAAAAACCCTGTCTCTATGAGAAATACAAAATTAGCTGGGTATGGCAGCACATACCTGTAATCCCAGCTACTCGGTAGGCTGAGGCAGGAGAATTGCTTGAACCTGGGAGGTGGAGGTTGCAATGAGCCGAGATCATGCCATTGCACTCCAGCCTGGGCAACAAGAGTGAAACTCCGTCTCAAAAAAAAAAAAAAAAAGAGGAAAAACCCTAATTACAAAAAACAGGGAACAAAACTAGGGAAATGGCCACAGCTACAGAGGAAAAAAGGTGAATTAAATTGATAATTTTATATGAATACATAAACCGCCAAAACTGAAATCAGGACATAGCAAATCTAAACAGGTCAATGACATAGAAGACACTGTAGTAGTTACCGAAGTGCTATATTCTGAAACAGCACTGGCTAGGATGGTGGCTCATGCCTATAATCCCAATACTTTAGGGGACAGAGGTGGAAGCACTGCTTGAAAGAGAAGTTCAAGACCAGCCTAGGCAACGTGGCAAAGACCCGTATGTGCCAAAAAAGTTAAATAAATAAATAAATAAATATAAAGGCACCAGGCTTAGAAAGTTTTACAAGAAAATTCCTACCAAATTTTAAACAAATATTTTTAAAATTTTGTAAGCTGGCTAAAAGTTTAGAATAAAATGGCCGGGCGCGGTGGCTGATGCCTGTAATGCCAGCACTTTGGGAGGCCAAGGCGGGCAGATCACGAGGTCAGGAGATCGAGACCATCCTGGATAACACAGTGAAACCCCATCTCTACTAAAAAAAACACAAAAAATTAGCCGAGTGGGGTGGCAGGCGCCTGTAGTCCCAGTTACTCTGGAAGCTGAGGCAGGAGAATTGCATGAACCTGAGAGGCAGAGCTTGCAGTGAGCCGAGATCGCGCCACTGCACTCCAGCCTGGGAGACAAAGCAAGACTCCGTCTCAAAATAATAATAATAATAATAAAAGTTTAGAATAAAATGTTATATAAGAAACTTTTTATAAAGCTATAGAAAACACTAAAACAACTTGATAAAGGTTGCATAAGAGAAAATTACAGACTATTCTCACAAATAATGATGTAAAATTTCTAAATAAAATATCAATAAATAGGCCAGGTGTGGTGGCTCACACCTTACAATCTCAGCACTTTGGGAGGCTGAGGTGGGCAGATTATCTGAGGTCAGTAGATTGAGTCCAGCCTGGTCAACATGGCAAAATCCCGTCTCCACTAAAAATACAAAAATTAGCAGTGCATGGTGGCACACGCCTATCCCGGCTATTCAGGAGGCTGAGGTCGGAGAATTGCTTGAACCTGAGAGGCAGAGGTTGCACAGAGTGAAACTCCTCCGTGAGCACTTTGGGAGGCCCGGGCGGATCACATCGCAGACCACTGAACCCAAAAAATTAGCCGGGCGCGGTGGCGGGCGCCTGTAGTCCCAGACAGAGGCTGAGGCAGGAGAATGGCGGGAAACTCCGTCTCAAAAAAAAAAAAAAAAAAAAAAAAAAAAAAAAAAAAATAAAAAATAAATTAATAGAATCTGACTATACAATAAGAGAGTTCATCCCAGGAATACAATGATGATTCAATAATATAAATCCATTACTATAACTTACTATGTTAACAGATAAAAGAAGAAAATCTCTCTGATCATTCCACAGATGTGCACTGGCATTTGAGAAAACTCAGTCACCATTTTTTATTTTAAAAACATCAGCGAGGGAGCAGGAACAAAAACAAAAAGCTCCCCACAACATTAGCAACACACCCCAGCATGTCACTTAATGGCAAAAACACTAACAGCATTCTCACTGAAGTCAGGAATGAAACAAGTTACTCAGTGTCATCCCTATTATTTAACTTTGTTCTAGAAATGCAATGCAATCAGAAAAGAAAAAGAGGTCAGACATGGTGGCTCACGCCTGTAATCCCAACACTTTGGGAGGCCGTGATAGGCAGATCACTTGAAGTCAGGAGTTGGAGACCAGTCTGGTCAACATGGTGAAACGCCATCCCTACTAAAAATACAAAAATTAGCCATGTGTGGTGGCATGTGCTTGTAATCCCACCTTCTCGGGAGGCTGAGGCAGGAGAATTTAGGCCTGGCATGGTAGTTCACGCCTAGCACTTTGGGAGACCCAGACAGAAGGATCACTTGAAGCCAGGAATTCAAGACCAGCCTGGGGGGCAACATAGTGAGACTTCAGATCTACCAAAAAAAAAAAAAAAAAAAAACAAAGAATATTAACCAGGAGTGCATAAACACAGCATCTCAGCTACTAGGGAGGCTGATGTGGGAGGATCACCTGAGCTCAGGAGGTCTGGACTGCAGTGGGCCATGATCATGCCACTGTGCTCCAGCCTGGGTGATAGAACTGCCTTAAAAAAAATTGTTTAAAAATATTCCAGGCCAGGCACTGTGGCTCACGCCTATAATCCCAGCAATTTCGGAGGCCGAGGCAGGTGGATCACGAGGTCAGGAGTTTGAGACCAGCCTGGCCAACATGGTGAAACCCTGTCTCTACTAAAAATACAAAAATTAGCCTGGCTCGGTGGCGGGCACCTGTAATCCCAGCTACTTGGGAGGCTGAAGCAGGAGAATTGCTTGAACCCAGGAGGTGGAGGCTGCAGTGAGCCAAGATCACCACTGCACTCCAGCCTGGACGATAGAACAAGACTCCTTCTCAAAAAAAAAAAAAAATCCAAACTTTCATCCTACCAAAAAAAAGGAGAAGACGAATGGATGATTCAAAATTGGCTAAACACTGAAAACTTTAAGTGATGGATACATGAAGGCTCATTAGATTGTCTTCTCTACTTCCGTGTATGTTGACAATAAAGAGTTTAAAAAATGTAGGGAAGGATCAAGAGGAGGATCATAAAAGACACAAAGGAGCCGGCTCCGCCCGCAATGGATAATTTGTTCATTCAACAAGTATTTTTTAACCACTACTAGGTGCCAGCTACTGGAAATACTTAAGTGGAGAAAACAAAGCTCCTGTTCTCATGGTGCTTCCATTCTGGTTGCAGGGGAGGCACACAAGCAAAAATTACAATCTCCAGTAAGTGATAATAACGTCGACAGGGGTGGGCTGGTCTAAGAAGGCCTCAGTGAGGAGGTGATGGTGGCACAGAGTCTGAGAGAGGAAGAGGAGAAAGTCCAAGGATGTCTGAGAGAGCCAGCAGGGAAGGAAGACAACCAGTAGCTCGCAAATTTGGTCTTCCTTGCCTTTGTTTTGCTTTTTACCCCAACAGTCTTTTGCTTATCCAAAGGATATGGACACAACTGGAATGCCTCTCTTTGTCCTGACTAGAAAATAAAAATTAGGCCGGGCGCGGTGGCTCAAGCCTGTAATCCCAGCACTTTGGGAGGCCGAGACGGGCGGATCACGAGGTCAGGAGATCGAGACCATCCTGGCGAACACAGTGAAACCCCGTCTCTACTAAAAATACAAAAAAAAAACTTAGCCGGGCGAGGTGGCAGGCGCCTGTAGTCCCAGCTACTCGGGAGGCTGAGGCAGGAGAATGGCGTGAACCCGGGAGGCGGAGCTTGCAGTGAGCTGAGATCCGGCCACTGCACTCCAGCCTGGGTGACAGAGCGAGACTCCGTCTCAAAAAAAAAAAAAAAAAAAAAAAAAAAAAAAGAAAAGAAAATAAAAATTAATCAGGTCATTTTAATACAGTACATTCTTCAAGGAAGGTGCCAGGTCGGCGCTGTTTCCCCAAACGTTGTGGAAACAATTTTTTTCTTTTCTTTTTTTGAGACGGAGTTTCGTTCTTGTTGCCCAGGCTGGAGTGCAATAGTGCGATCTCGGCTCCGCGATATCTTCGCTCACCGCAACCTCCGCCTCCCAGATTCAAGTGATTCTCCTGCCTCAGCCTCCCGAGTAGCTGGGATTACAAGCATATGCGCCACCACGCCCGGCTAATTTCTTATTTTTAGTAGAGAAGGGGTTTCTCCATGTTGGTCAGGCTGATCTCGAACTCCAGACCTCTGATAATCTGCCCGCCTCGGTCTCCCAGAGTGCTGGCATTACAGGCGTGAGCCACCGCGCCTGGCAATTCGATTTTTTCGAAGGAAGAATTTTCCAATTTATCTAACATGCCATGTCTGTTAATAAAAGTGTATTAAAGTTAAATCATGAGTTTTTAATGCAAATAAATATTTCCATAGCAAAGAGAACAGATTAGTTTCACAAAAGATATTGCAGATGCTAGATAATTTTACACCCATAGACACGAGTCTATCAGTCTCTGCCCTTCTGTCAAATCATCAACTTAGAGGTGTCTATAGTTTAATTTCATGATCTTTTAAGCAATGAAGTTGAAATTCTAATTTTCCTTAGGAGCGACTTGCATAAATATTTTACACTCAAGTGGCCAGCATCAACTAAGGGCATTCCAGATGGTCAAAAAAGAAGTGCTCTGCTACAACGCCCGAGATCACCATATAGTAACTTCTTCAAATCACCACGAAATATCAAGACTTCAAAGCTGCCAGGAATGCTACGTTCTACAAACAGCCAGATAATTAGGAAACCAGCAGATGGGAGGAGAAATCTGTCCGTATGAAACATGTTCCCATCTCCATCCCAACTGCATCACAGTTTTGAAAGTGGCTTTATATAAACGCGTTCATCTTCTACCCAAAGGGAGAACACCAATAACCAAACGATCCAGGACTGCAAGGTGATTCCCAAGGAGGCGAACTTGTGCGGACAGATTTCACCCACCACGAACCACCACCAGCAGAGGGAAGGACAGGCTTCCCTCCGACGGCTGCGATGCTCGAGTCCCTCCTTCCCCTACAACCTGCGGCCCACTGAGCCCTTCCCCAAAGGTCCCGGAGTTCTGAGCGACGCACGCACCCGACCCTAGTTACCTGGCAGAGGCGCCGAGCGCCCAAGATGCCAGTAAGGCTCCGTGCACGCAGCCCAGCCTGAAGGGCGCCTGCCCGGGCGCTCGGTGCGGGGCCCGATGCAGAGCAGGAAGAGGAGGTCCGAGTGGGCCCCAGCGCTCTCAGGATCTGGCGCCGGCCCCTCTGCCTCATGCCTCTGCTGTGCCCGGCGTCCAGGGATCTCCCAAGGACTCCCCACCCCCTACCCTGCTCTCCTACGCGGGGTCATGACTTCGGGCGGCGCCAAGCCCCCAACGTAAGGGTCCCCCGGGCTTCCCCGGGAAAGGGTCGGGGTGCAAGGCTAGGCTGGGAGTGCCGAGCGCGAGGGCGGGAGGAGAACACAGAGGGTCAGGGGCAGGGCACAGCGCTCCCTCCGCGCTGCCTGGGGAAGGGAGCGGGGGTGGGGCCGCCGCGGGCCAAATGCGGGACACTAGCGCGCAACCGGGCGGCCGCAGATCGGGCGGGCGGTCACCCTGGGTGGGGCTGGGGGGTGCTGGGGCCCCCTGCGGGACGCACCTGCGCCAGGTGAGCCCCCCCCTCCGCGAAGCCTCACCTGCCCAGCGCCCGTTTCATTCCCGCGTCGGCTGCGCAGCGCGGCTCGGCCGCCCCCGTGCCCGTCAGGCGCAGGTTCTGCTTCAGGCGGCAGTCGGCGTCCAGCGCCGCGGCAGCCGAGCCGGAGGAGGACGAGCCCGCGGCGGCGCAGCGCTCATGCTCCAAGGCGACGGGCTCGGTCCGCTTCCTCATCCCGCGGCCGACAGGGCCGGCCGCCGACGGCGCCCGCTGGCCTCACCCGCCGCCTGCGCCGCAATGCCGCCGCTCACAGCCGCCGCCGCTCACAGCCGCCGCCACCCGGAGCCCGGAGCCCGGAGCCCGAAACCCGCCGCTCCTCACATCCCAGCCCAGGCCGCGGCGCCCGCTACGAACCAGCGGCGGGGGCCCGCCGGCCACGCCGGCCAATCAGCGCCGGGCTCCCGCTGGCCCTGCCCCCGGCCCCGCCCCGGCCACCTCTTCTCGGCTTCCGAGGGGCGCGCGCCCGGCATCCTCGGCGCCACCCGCAGCCATCTTGTGGGAGGGTAGGCAAAGCCGCAGCGGCGCGTCATCTGCGGGGCAGGGCTCTGGGCTCCATCGCGACACTGCAGCTGCCCTCGCCCGGGCGCTCGGTGTGAGGAGCACCCACTCCCTGTCGTGCCCCGGTTCAGTGACCCGAAAGGGGTGGCCCAGCGAGCCAGACCCGCAACGCCGGGCCCCTCGCGCTTCTGCGAACGGAAACCCAGAGGTAGCAAATCGCATTTCCGTTCTCGTGATTCTTAACTCTTCTCACAAGGACTTTACCTTTAAAAGTATGCTTTCCGGTCGTCAATTTTTAATTTGAAGCAAATGTATAAACTCAGTTTTTACTTTTGGGCCGAACATATGAACTGCTTGAAAAATTTACTTTTTAAAAACCTGTATTAGATTTTAGATTTTTGTAAAGCAATTAAGACTACCTGATGGGAGGAAAATCCATTTCAAAGATAAATTCGCCCTTGTGAAACCCAAATTTAGTACTAATTCAACCCATCCTAAAAAGAGAAAAGGAAAGAAAAAAGGGCAGTTTCACAAATTTAGTTTTATAACTTTGGCTTTCCTTAATATGGCATTGATTTTACATATAATCTATAACCAAGAGAGATATTTGCTTACTTATTCCAAAGTAACTTTAGAAATTTCAATATTTGTCACTTTGAAAACTATTGGCAATTGGTAATCTAAGGTCAATTGGAAATGCGTTTAGAAATTCAACAGCTTTTTATATTACTTTTGTAGTGATACTTTGAAATTGCAACGTAATTTGTAGACCATATAACTAAGTGTTACAGCCTGCATTCATAATTGTGTCAGTATCTCCAGATATACTTTTTAAAAACATTATGGGCTGAGCTCTGTGGCTCATGCGTGTAATCTCAGCACTTTGGGAGGCGGAGATGGGTGGATCACTTAAGTACAGGAGATGGAAGCCAGACCAGCCTGGCCAGCATGGTGAAACTCTGTCTCTACTAAGAATACAAAAATTGCCGGGCGCGGTGGCTCACGCCTGTAATCCCAGCGCTTTGGGAGGCCGAGGCGGGCGGATCACAAGGTCAGGAGATCGAGACCACGGTGAAACCCCGTCTCTACTAAAAATACAAAAAATTAGCCGGGCGCGGTTGTGGGCCCCTGTAGTCCCAGCTACTCGGGAGGCTGAGGCAGGAGAATGGCGTGAACCCGGGAGGCGGAGCTTGCAGTGAGCCGAGATCGCGCCACTGCACTCCAGCCTGGGCGACAGAGCGAGACTCCGTCTCAAAAAAAAAAAAAAAAGAATACAAAAATTAGCCGGGTGTGGTGGCACAAGCCTGAGTGACAGAGCAAGACTGTTTTTTTAAAAAAAAAAGACTGGGCGTGGTGGCTCACGCCTGTAATCCCAGCACTTTGGGAGGCCGAGGCGGGCGGATCACAAGGTCAGGAGATCAAGGCTAACCTGGCCAACATAGTGAAACCCCATCTCTACTAAAAATACAAAAATTAGCCAGGTGTGGTGGCACAAACCTACAATCCCAGCTACTTGGGAGGCTGAGGCAGGAGACTTTCTTGAACCTGGGAGGCAGAGGTTGCAGTGAGCTGAGATCATGCCATTGCACTCCAGCCTTGGGGACAAAAGCAAACTTCTGTCTCAAAAAAAAAAAAAAAAAAAAAAAAATAGCTGGGTATTGTGGCGCATGCCTGTATTCCCAGCTGCTTGGGAGACTGAGGCAGGAGAATTGCTTGAACCAGGGAGTCGGAGGTTGCTGTGATCCGAAATTGTGCCACTGCACTCCACCCTGGCGACAGAGGGAGACTCTTCTCAAAACAAACAAATTAGCCGGTTGTGGTGGCGCACGCCTGTAATCCCAGCTACTTGGGAGGCTGAGGCAGGAGAATTGCTTGAACCTGGGATGCTGGGATTGGGAGGTTGCAGTGAGCTGAGATCACACAACTGCACTGCAGCCTGGGTGACAGAGCAAGCCTCCATCTCAAAATAAACAAACATACTATGAAATGTAAATGATAAATTCTTTATAGTGATGTAGTAACACATCCTGGAGAAATTGGAAATCTAGGAAATAACTAAAACGTAAAAGAAAAAAAAAAAGTTTTGACTCTATCACTCACTTCAATTGAAAACAAACAAAAACAACAACAGCAGGGAGCGGTGGCTCACGCCTGTAATCCCAGCACTTTGGGAGGCCGAGGTGGGGGGATCACAAGGTCAGGAGATCGTGACCATCCTGGCTAACACAGTGTCTCTACTAAGAATATAAAAAATGAGCCGGGCGTGGTGGCTGGCCCCTGTAGTCCCAGCTACATGGGAGGCTGAGACAGGAGAATGGCGTGTGTGGGGAAAAGAAAGAGAGATCAGCCTGTTACTGTATCTATATAGAAAGAAGTAGAAATAAGAGACTCCATTTTGTTCTGTATTTGAGATGCTGTTAATCTGTGACCCTACCCCCAACCTTGTCCTTGAAAGAGACATGTGCTGCGGTGACTCAAGGTTTAATGGATTTGGGGCTGTGCAGGATGTGTCTTTGTTAAACAAGTGCCTGAAGGCAGCTTGCTGGTTAAGAGTCATCACCATTCTCTTAATTTCAACTACCCAGGGACACATACACGGCCAAAGGTCACAGGGACCTCTGCCTAGGAGAGCTAGGTATTGTCCAAGGTTTCTCCCCATGTGATAGGCTGAAGTAATGCTAAAAGGTTTATGGAGATGTTTGCATATGCATCTCCAGGCACAGCATTTTCCTTTAAACTTATTCATGTCACAGAGGTTTTTGTTCATATGTCTTACTGCCGATTTCCTCCCTACAATGATCCTATTGTCCTGCCACTCCCTTATCCTTAAGATGGTAAAGATAATTATCAATAAATACTAAGGGAACTCAGAGACCGGTGCCGGCGTGGGTCCTCTGTAAGCTGAGCGCCGGTCCCCTGGGCCCCCGCTTTCTCTTTCTCTACACTTTGTCTCTGTGTCTCATTTCTTTTCTCAAGTCTCTCGTTCCACCTAACGAGAAACACCCACAGGTGTGGAGGGGCAGGCCACCCCTTCAGGCGTGAACCCAGGAGGTGAAGCTTGCAGTGAGCCGAGATCTCACCACTGTGCTCCAACCTGGGCAAGAGAGTGGGACTCCGTCTCAAAAAAACCAAGCAAACCAAAAAAAGGAAGGAAGAGCTGGAGAGGAGAAATCTGTACCGGGTATTGAATCTTTCTTACAGGCACGAGGCCCTGCCCACACAGTGCCCAACTCTTGGTGGTTGAGCCCATGCTAGTGATGCCCACATTTGTATCATTGGTCCACACCCCTCCTTGACCCTTAGGCTCCTCATCATCTCTGGTCTGATTTCTGACAAGTACTACTTCAATGCTGAGCTCCCAGCTCTTCTCCCACCCCCAACTCCATCCATGACCTTTCCCTCTTGGGGAATGGCAGTTCTATTCTTGCAGTTCCTGGGGCCACAATTCTGCAGTCATCCTTGACTTTTCCTTTCTTGTGCTGTAGCATGTCTATCACCAAGCCTTGTCAGCTGTGCTTTCAAAATCTATGAGAATTTAACCATTAAATTTTACCACTTCCATGGTCCCCACCCTGGGCCAAACTGCTGTCATCTCTCACCTCCATTATTTGAATAGCCTAACTGGTCTCCTGCCTCCACTTTGTCTCACTTCTGTCCACTTAATTCAGCTGCCACATAGGATTTTCGTGTTATTACAAGGTCTAATTCTGTCATTTATTTGCTCAGAACACTTAAGTGGCTCCCCATCTCACTCAAAACCCAAGGCTTACGAAAGGGTTTAACATGGCCCTCCCTGACTGTAGAGCACCCAATTCCGTCGCTGATCAGAAGTGCCACTTGTAACCTGCACGGACCTAGGGGACCTGAACAAAGAGGGATGAATGCGGGAATAAAAGACAAGAGACGAAAGAGTATATTTTGAAGACGGGGTCAGGGGGCACCTTGCCTCTAGTGGACAAGGGTCCTGAGCTTTACACAGCCCTCCATATTTATTAGGCAAAACAGATAGCGATAAATGGGGGGTGATTGTGGGGTAGTGATTGTCGGTCTGCTGTTTGGTTCACAGCAGGCTTGCCAGACTGCATCCTGTGAACAATAGGCGCTAGATTTCTCAGTAGATAACTTCAAGGAGCCCAGCGCCAGGGAGTGAGGCCCTCAGCAAACCTTTTGGTGGCAGGCGCTGTGTGAGTTTGCTCACATCCTGCATTCATGATAAACAGTAGCTATTTGACCATATAGCCTCCAGTGGAATGCTGAGTTGATCATGATCCCTTTGTCCTTTTCAGCTCCCAACATCTCTCCCTTCGTGTTTATGTGTTAATTGAAAGAATGTAAGGCCAGGCTGGGCAGCTCTCATTCTCTGATTGGCAGTCCATCTGATTTTACAGACTATGAGTAGAAGACAGAGACAAAAACAGCATTATTCCAAGAACTACATATAAGATGTTAATGAGGTGATTTAGATAGGTCCAAGGGCTGAGGCTTGCCAGGCCTTGCTGGAATTTGGTCCAGTCTTCTAAAGAAGGCTGACATTTTTGAGTTCGCTTATTTAAATCAAGAATTTTGTTTTGTCATTCACCAATATCAAAGGTGATGTTGGATGTGAACGCTCCCTGTAAATGAGCTTTCACAAGGTCCTGTGGATACTCACTTTGGTTATATTCTAAGTTGTTTGCACAAATATGAATGTGGTTAAAATGACAACGCAATTGCTGCTGCAGCTGCAAGCTCTGTACTTGTTCCCCTAACCATAGGACCGTGGATTTTAACATTGCCACTTCAGTTAACTCAGTGTTAATTTTATTCTGAAGTAGCCTCGTTTGATCAGCTGTGCGTGTCCAGTTCTCCAGGTCCTGAGCTGTTTGAATAGAATTATGCAAAGCTACAGGGAACATCACAACAGAAGTTATTAGTGTGACTAAGGAAACAATAGCAAAAATTATGCCTAAGGCTCTACAGACAAGATGAGTAAGCTAAGTTGGAAGAAGTTTCACAAAATGCAAAGCAGGTGTAGCAGCCCAAGGCTTGGACAGATTAACAGGAATCCATAGCCCAGGGACGTGACCCAAAATCATCAAGGTAGAAATGCTATGTGTTTGCAATGTGCTATGATTAATGCAGTGATAAAACTGGCAAGATTTACAGGTCAATTGGGTATTGTTTACCTGGAGCTGGTTCTCCTTAACTGCCAAAAAGACATGAGGATTAAAAACAAAAACTGTAAATTGAGTGGTGATATTCTTTACAAATGCAACATTAAGATTGTGTCACTTACTATTGCTCTTATTGGAGAGTATTCCAATCCAGATGTTGCCATTCATAAATGGGAGTGCTGCCTTCCATATCGTCTCTTGAATTGGTCCTTTCCTCCCTAGATAATGCCACGGAAGAAGAGGTGAGCTAAATCCTGCTCCATGCCAAGCAATCTGGGCGGCAGACTGGGATTGGATCCCAGTATTGTATAAAGAAGAAGCATTGAAAGCTTGCCACCAATGCCAGTGAAGTTTGTGCCATGATTTCTGATTTTCATCTTTTCGATCTAATTGACCTTTAGGTCCCCAATCCACAATGTCTCCAGTTGACATAGATTGTTTTCTAGCCAGTGGAACAAGACACTGGGTCCACGGAGTAGGGTAGAACTATTGAATGGAATCCATTCCTTAATCAGCACAATTAGGGCAACTGGGCCGGGAAAGGTTGGTTAGCACACCAGTTACATTAATAGAACCAAGACTTAATAAGTACATAATTTTTCCATAGTGACTCAACCATGTTTGAGCTTGAATTGTAAGACAGCTATGGCTGAGCGACGTCTTTGTGGTGATACACAAAGGAAGTCCTTCCAGTGGAGCGGTATAATTAATGACATTATTCTGAGAGTTTAAGTGTTCTATGTCAGGGGGAGTTAGGGGTCCTGGAGCCCACACTCCCTGATCGTGATAAATCTCAGGAGGAGTGTTGCTCCAAAGTATAGGTTGTACTGCTGGGGGATTGAGAACATATGCACAATGTTTTTGCCTCTGCACAGCGAAAACATACTAAGGGAGGAGACCACCCCTCATATTGTCTTATGCCCAATTTCTGCCTCCAAAGAAAGAAGAAGTAAAAACTAAAAGGCAGAAATGAAATCCACAGGCAGACAGCCTGGCGCCACACCCTGGGCCTCGTAGTTAAAGATCGACCCCTGACCTAATTGGTTCTGTTATCTATAGATTACAGACATTGTATAGGAATGCACTGTGAAAATCCCTATCTTGTTTTGTTCCAATCTAATTACCAGTGCACACAGCCCCCAGTCATATACCTGCTGCTTGCTCAATCAATCACAACCCTCTCACGTGCACCCCCTTAGAGTTGTGAGCCCTTAAAAGGGACAGGAATTGCTTACTGGGGAGCTCGGCTCTTGAGGCAGAAGTCTTGCCAATGCTCCCCGCCGAGTAAACCCCTTCCTTCTTTAACTCGGTGTCTGAAGAGTTTTGTCTGCCACTCATCCTGCTACAATACTGCGACACTATGGCTAACATGGCCAAGAACATGGAATCAGGGGTTTTGCCTGTCACTGATGCTCCAGTAGTTTCTCATCTTCCTGCGTGGTTTTCTTGAGTTGTCCCCAGGTTATGGGGGTGGATGTCATCATCACTCTGGTGGGCCTTCTCTCTATCTTTGCACTCAGGCTCAGCTGGCTCAAGGCTTGTATCGGAGGGACCAGGCCCATGGTTGGCCGCCCTGGGTGTCATGCGTGTCTGTGTGAAGAGACCACCAAACAGGCTTTGTGTGAGCAATAAAGCTTTTTAATCACCTGGGTGCAGGCAGGCTGAGTCCGAAAAGAGAGTCAGCGAAGGGAGATAAGGGTGGGGCCATTTTATAGGATTTGGGTAGGTAAAGGAAAATTACAGTCAAAGGGGGGGGTTGTTCTCTGGCGGGCAGGAGTGGGAGTCACAAGGTGCTCAGTGGGGGAGCTTTTTGAGCCAGGATGAGCCAGGCACAAGATAATGTCATCGCTTAAGGCAAGGACCGGCCATTTTCACTTCTTTTGTGGTGGAATGTCATCAGTTAAGGCAGGGCAGGGCATTTTTACTTCTTTTGTGATTCTTCAGTTACTTCAGGCCATCTGGGCATATACGTGCAAGTCACAGGGGATGCGATGGCTTGGCTTGGGCTCAGAGGCCTGACACTGGGTTCCCCCAGGCTCCTACTCCATGGTTGCATGCACCTTGAGGGCACCCACACGGTTTGTCCATCGCCTGTGAAAACAGAAATATACCCTCTTCTCCATGTCAGTAAATCCGCTGGACGTTTCCATTTTCCTTCTTCCAGGGATTTCCATAACACTTTTGGATAAACTTTCCTCTTTTCCTCTAACACTTCCCAATGTCTTTCTGCTGGAGTCTTACCATCCATACCAGGAGTCAAAAAATTTAAGGTAAATAAGGCTAAATGTAGTTTTGATTGAGGTGGTAGTTGGCCTCCTATACCCCCTTTTGTATTTTCAACGTGCATTATAATGTTTGATGTGCCCGCTCTACAATGTGTTGTCCTCTAAAATTGGAATTATAAGGAATTCCAATATTATGGGTTATAAGCTGTAAGACATTTTGAAAAGCATGACTAGTATAAGTGGGTTCATTGTCAGTTTTTAATTGCTTATGTATCCCCATGTGAGCAAATGATGACAGACAATGTCATTGTACATGACCAGCTGTCTCACGTGTTTGGCATGTAGCATGCAGCATATGAGAATAAGTGTCTATAGTCATATGAACATAGCTAAGCTTACCAAAGGTTGCTATGTGTGTAATGTCAGGCCTCTGAGCCCAAGCCAAGCCATCGCATCCCCTGTGACTTGCACGTATATGCCCAGATGGCCTGAAGTAACTGAAGAATCACAAAAGAAGTAAAAATGCCCTGCCCTGCCTTAACTGATGACATTCCACCACAAAAGAAGTGAAAATGGCCGGTCCTTGCCTTAGGCGATGACATTATCTTGTGCCTGGCTCATCCTGGCTCAAAAAGCTCCCCCACTGAGCACCTTGTGACTTTCACTCCTGCCTGCCAGAGAACAACCCCCCTTTGACTGGAATTTTCCTTTATCTACCCAACTCCTATAAAATGGCCCCACCCTTATCTCCCTTCGCTGACTCTCTTTTCGGACTCAGCCCGCCTGCACCCTGGTGATCAAAATGCTTTATTGCTCACACAAAGCCTGTTTAGTGGTCTCTTTACACGGACCCGCATGACATGTAATATCCATTTGCCAAATTTCATTTGGAGCCAAACCTCGTGGGCTACAGCTTTCTACAGGTGTGGTTCCAGGGACATGCTGGCAAGTAGGACAGGCTTGTATTATAGCCCTAGTTTGGCTGCGAGATAAATGTAACATGCGAGTAAGGGTGGCAGTACTTTGGTGCAGAAGCTCATGAGACACTTGAGCTTGCTGAAACACAGAACCAACCAGCTTGTCTGCTTTCTCATTACCTAGACATAGTGGCCCAGGAAGTTGTGTGTGAGAGCGAATATGAGAAATATGAAAAGGACCTGCACGAGCGTGAATAACTTGTTGAAGTCTTACGTATAAGTTAAGCTGGCCGTGTGCGGTGGCTCACACCTGTAATCCCAGCACTTTGGGAGGTCAATGTGCGCAGATCACAAGATCAGGAGTTGCAGACCAGCCTGGCCAATATGGTGAAACCCCGTCTCTACTAAAAATACAAAAAAAATTAGCTGGGCATGGTGGTGGAGGCTGAGGAAGGAGAATTGCTTGAACCCAGGAGGCAGAGGTTGCAGTGAGCCGAGATCATTCCACTGCACTCCAGTCTTGGCAACAGAGCGGGACTCTGTCTCAAAAACGAAAGAAAAGAGAAAAGGGAAGGGAAGGGGAAAGGGGGAAGGAGGAGAGGAAGGGAGAGGAAAAGGGGGAGGGGAAGGGAAGGGAAGGAGTTCTGGGTCTAGTGTACTTTTAATTGTAGCAGTTCCTGTGTGACTGGCTACATTTACAACATAAGCTGAATCACAGACAATGTTGATAGGATCTGAAGCTGTGAGCTGTAAAACCTGAATGACTGCAATTAGCTGTGAGTGTTGCGCTGAAACTCCAGAGGTCATTATTGTTTCAATATGTTTTGGTCCATAGATAGCGGCAGTACCTTTGGAAGAGCCATCAGTAAAATAAGTCTGTCCACCTGGAATAGGCTTGTGATGAGTAATCACAGGAAGAATGAAATAATGGATTTTATAAAACTGTAAAATTTTGTCTTGAGGGGTAGTGGTTATCTATAGCACCCATGAAGTCTGCAAAAGTAGTTTGCCAGGCAGTGGACGTTTCCCAAGCTGCG
Organism: Macaca thibetana thibetana; assembly: GCF_024542745.1. Classification (NCBI taxonomy): domain Eukaryota; kingdom Metazoa; phylum Chordata; class Mammalia; order Primates; family Cercopithecidae; genus Macaca; species Macaca thibetana. The sequence continues at coordinate 93,985,764 of NC_065587.1, forward strand.
GCTTGTTGCTGGGAGTATAAAGGAACAATAATTTTGTCAGGGTCGTATCCCGTAAACATTTTTGACCTCTACCTGCCCATAGTCACAATCTGTGTAATTAAAGAAAGATAAACTTGCAGGGTTTTGAGTGTTTGATTAGGTAGAAAAGAGCCATTCAATTACTGTTACAGACTTGTCTATGAACTGGTCCAAAAGTCCTGTTGGAGAGTTGGGGGTAGGAAGAATAAACAAAAGCAAGGGTTTTTGCAATTGTAGCCTTGGGGCATGTCTCTGCAATAACCTTTGCTCTACAAGCCATAATTCAGCTTCTGCCTCTTTAGTTAATTGCTGCAGAGAATTTATAGAAGAATCTCCTTGCAGGGTTTGGTAAAGATGTGTAAGTTGGTAGGTAGCAATACCTAACATCGGCCATAGCCAATTAATATCTCCTAATAATTGCTGAACATCATTTAAAGTCTGTAACCTGTCTTTATGGAGAACTACTTTCTGAGGCTGTACACTTCTCTCTAATAATAGTTCCTAAGTATTGGTGTGGGGAAGTTGTTTGTACCATTTCTGGAGCTATTTGGAGATTCCATTTAGTCAAAGCCTGCTTTGTTTCTCTGAATAACTGATGTAGGATTTGATCTGTAGGAGCAGCCAAAAGAATATCATCCATAAAATGAATGGTGTAAGCAGTAGGAAATGTATTCCGAGGTTCCTTTAATGCCTGGCCTACAAAATCCTGACATAGCATAGGACTGTTAAGCATGCCCTGGGGTAAACTCTCCATTGATAATGAGACACAGGTTCTCTTTGATTAATAGAAGGCACAGAGAAAATGAATCGAGGCTTATCCTTCTCGTGTAAGGGTATAGTAAAGAAGCAATCCTTAAGATCTGTTACTACAAGAGGCCAGTCTCTTGGAATAGCCGCTGGAGATGGTAAGCCTTTTTGTAAGGCACCCATCAATTTTATATGTGCATTAATAGCTCTTAAATCATGTAGCAGTCGCCATCTTCTGGACTTTTTTGTAATAACAAACACTGGAGAATTCCAGGGGCTGACTCCTCTATGTGTCTGGCATCCCATTGTTCTTTTACTAGCTGCTGAAGTTGTGTCAGCTTCTCCTGAGATAGGGGCCATTGATCCACCCATGTGGGTTTGTCACTGAGCCATTCTAATGGTAAGGCAGTGGGTGGAGGAGAAATATCAATGACCCCTGTCAGAAATCCTGATGTCCTAGCCCTTTTCTATCTATTTTTCCAGTTACTGATAATCAGATTAGGATTTCCTTGAAATTTTCCTAAACCTTTTTCCCTCTGATATCCCATGTTCTTCCTCATTTTAAATCCTGGGTTATCAAAGTTTTTTTTTTTTTTTTTTGAGACGGAGTCTCACGCTGTTGCCCAGGCTGGAGTGCAGTGGCGCGATCTCGGCTTACTGCAAGCTCCGCCTCCTGGGTTCCCGCCATTCTCCTGCCTCAGCCTCCCGAGTAGCTGGGACTACAGGCGCCCGCCACCGCGCCCAGCTAATTTTTTGTATTTTTAGTAGAGACGGGGTTTCACTGTGGTCTCGATCTCCTGACCTTGTGATCCGCCCGCCTCGGCCTCCCAAAGTGCTGGGATTACAGGCTTGAGCCACCGCGCCCGGCCCAAAGTTTTTTTTTGTAAGTTTCATATCCCATGCTGTAAGTAAGTCTCGACCCCATAAATTGATAGCTATATTTGAAACATAAGGCTGAGAAGTACATGACTGTCCATCCGGAACAAGACAAGATAAAATCTCAGGGCTCTGTTGAACACTTTGAGCTGTTCCTACTCCCACTAGGGACGTAGAAGTTAATTGCAAGGGCCAGGATGGGGGCCAGTAGTCTTTAGATATTACTGATACATCAGCTCTTATATCCATAAGCCCATAAAATTTCTTTCCTTTAATTTGTACTACACAGGTAGGTCTATTAGAGGCTATGGGTTGGGATACCTAGATTCCCATGTAGTTGTGCTCCCAAACCCTTTATTTCCTTGTTTCTCCTTTTGTGCAGAAGGGTGTAATTTGCAGGGAATAAGCAATAATTAGCAATATATTCTCCTGGTTCAAAAATCTAAAGATCTTGTGACATTAAAACTACTTGAATTTCTCCTTCATAATCGGAGTCAATCACTCCTGGGACTACAGTCCCTTGCAAATTAAGATGGCTTTTGCCTAAAATTAGTCTCATGTATGCTGTTGGTAAAGGTCCCCAAATACCAGTGGGAACTTTGATAGGTTTGTCTTCCGCTACTAACATGATTCTTTCTCTGGTGGGTAGATCTAATCCTGCACTTTGTGGTGTTCCTGGGGTGAGGGAATCAGTGTGCCTCCGGGAACTTATCCCTTCCCTGAAATGGGATTGAGGTCTGGACTGGGAATGCCCTCATTGTTTGTGGGGCCCAGGTCTAGGCCCCGTCTCGTTTCCTGGCATGGGGGTGCCATTCTGATGAAATTTTGAGTGACGGCCGGGCGCGGTGGCTCAAGCCTGTAATCCCAGCACTTTGGGAGGCCGAGACGGGTGGATCACGAGGTCAGGAGATCGAGACCATCCTGGCTAACACGGTGAAACCCCGTCTCTACTAAGAAATACAAAAAACTAGCCGGGCGAGGTGGTGGGCGCCTGTAGTCCCAGCTACTCGGGAGGCTGAGGCCGGAGAATGGCGTGAACCCGGGAGGCGGAGCTTGCAGTGAGCTGAGATCCGGCCACTGCACTCCAGCCTGGGCTACAGAGTGAGACTCTGTCTCAAAAAAAAAAAAAAAAAAAAAAAAAAAAAAGAAATTTTGAGTGATACCAATTAGCCCAGTGATTTCCTTTGTTACAGTGTTATGCCCAGACCGTTTATTCCCCGAAGAAGACCACCAGAGTCAAAGCTAAGCAGCAAGGATCTTTATTACAGGTTCGAACCTGGAACTCTCCCTCGCTCGTGAAACGAGACGGGCAGGAGAGCTCCCCCGCTGAGCTCCGAGCAGTGTTATATAGTCTAAGAAAAGTGGGCATAGAGTTATTATACAAATCAGATATATGATTGGCTAGTGTTTGAACAAGGCGATTTGGCTATGATTGGTTCCCGCCATTTCTGATATTTTGGTTCAAACTTTGAGGTGGGAGAGCAGGTTTATGGCAGCAAGAGTTTATCTTACTTAAACACGTCTTGTGACCTTGCCTCAGAACTTACAAAATCTCTGGTATGTGCAAAACAAAATCTCTGGTACATGCAGAAAACCAGGTACTCACAGAACTTATGAAATCTCTGGTATGTGCAAAGATTAGAGAGCAGAACAAGGGTGTAGCGGGTGGGGGGCGGGTACACATCTATCTTTGTGTCCTTTCATTTCCCCCTTCTCATAAGTAACTGGATGTCCAATCTTGGATTTCCAGAGTCTTATAATATAGCCTCACTTTCTGGGTGCAGGAGAGGCTGGTGATGGCTACGGAGGACCATTAGTTGGATGGTATCAAACCTTTCTCTGACAAATTGTAAAATTTTATTTACCACACAGGGGCCTATAGTGAATAGAAGTAGTAAAGACAGGCCGGGCGCGGTGGCTCAAGCCTGTAATCCCAGCACTTTGGGAGGCCGAGGCGGGCGGATCACAAGGTCAGGAGATCGAGACCACAGTGAAACCCCGTCTCTACTAAAAATACAAAAAATTAGCCGGGCGCGGTGGCGGGCGCCTGTAGTCCCAGCTACTCAGGAGGCTGAGGCAGGAGAATGGCGGGATCCCGGGAGGCGGAGCTTGCAGTGAGCCGAGATCGCGCCACTGCACTCCAGCCTGGGCAACAGCGTGAGACTCCGTCTCAAAAAAAAAAAAAAAAAAAAAAAAAAAAAAAAAAAGAAGTAGTAAAGACATTAGGGGGCCTAAAAGGGGTGCCAGAAGGGAAAACATTGAAGAGCTCCACCAATTGTTAGTGGCTGTAGTGAATTGTTGCTTTTTCATTTCTAAGCTTAGTTTGTGTAGGCGTTGGACTCTTTCCTCAACTAACCCTGACTCATTTATATAGAAACAGCATTCTTCTTTGAGGAACATACAGGTACCTCCTTTCTCAGCCGTGAGTAAGTCTAAGGCTCTGCGGTTTTGAAGGGTGACCTGTGCTAGGGAGGTGAGCTGCCGCTGAAGGGAGGCTAGGGAATAGGCGGAGTCTTCCATAGCAACAGAGAACTGTTGTAACAGCTTGTCGTTTTCTATCATGGAGTGTTGTAGGGCCCCTCCTGCTAACCCCGCTGCGATGACAGAGGTGGTTAAGGATATTCCGGCAATTAGTGGTAGAAAAACTGCTCGTCTATGTCGCGCAGTTTCAGTTGGGGCAGTTCCTGCCTAGCCTATGAACTCTGCCGGGGTCAGCAGGGTCAGTCGGGGAACTAGTGTAACAGGGATGCACAACTGTCCGTCAGAGATGCTTTTGGACAGAGTTTTTAACAGAGTCATATTACACCAGAAGAACACACCAGGGGGAGCACGTATGGGGCTATTAGGGTATGTAGCCGTCTGGTTGCAGAGGCTGCTACTAAATGCTGAATAACAGTAGGGGTATTTCTCTTGGTATGGGTCACGGTACAGGGCTACATCAGGTATTGCAACTGTTGATGAATTAGAATCTGGCATATAGTTTGTGGGTGGGGAGGAAAGGGGAACAGTGGTTAATGGTGGTCTTCCTAAGGTTGCACACATAAAGCAAGAGGACAGGTCGCCTAAACCGGTGAGGTTGGCGAATGCTAGCCCTTCTTGTAATAGGGTTAGCCAGGAGAAGGGCTGCAAGTCTTGTGATAGCTTGGTTTCCTGTCTGTGGATTTGTGTATGGATTAAGGGTCGAATCTGGACTAGACTCCGCCACATGTACAGGTGGCTACTAGGCCAGCTACTACTGGCATCGTAGTAGACTGCCCCATGTTGGGGCGATGTCCACCGGGAGTGCCCTGGATCTGTTATTATCCAAGTGAATATGTTGGGAGTCCCTGTCAGATAGCGAGTCCTGAGGAGGTTAGACTTTCTCGGGTATTTGTCCCATACCCTGGCTGAGTGCATTTTACAATAGTGGTATGGGCAACCTGCATTCTGGTGCCACCAATGATTCTTACAATTATATTCAGTCTGATCATATTCAAAACAAATCATGGGTATCCCCGGTTGGGCAATTTGGAAATTAGTGAAATTGAGGTAAATTGGAGTATTGCACCCAGAGGGGGGGCAGTCTGCACTAGCTAGCAGTTTACCCGCTTGGGGGGGTTTCCCCAGGGTGAGTTTTGTTCTCATAGAGCCAGAACCTCCAGACATAGGGATTAGACGGCGCAGCAGTTAGGAGAGTCAGATGTATAAGGCATAAAAGCATAGGCAAGCTAGACATGGTTACGGCTATGTGGGTGACGGCGCAGGGTTAGCTTTAAGGGATTGTTCTTAGCTTTGTCTACAGTCCATGTAACCGGTGCTCCAGACGGCTCGAGAAGGTCGGATGTTGGGTCCACTGGTTTGACGTGTGTGTAGTGGATCCACGAAGCAATGCCTTCTACTTTGAGAGCAGTGGGAGTAGTCAGGAGTACTTGCAGTGGTCCTTTCCACCTGGGTTGAAGAGTTTCTTGCCGGTGGCGCTTGACTAGGACCCAGTCTCCCGGCTGGAACGGATGAGGCGTCGGCGGAGGTCCTGCCTCGTACAGTTCTCGTAGTCTGGGCCAAATTTCCTGGTGAATTTTCTGTAAGGCTTGTAAGGAGAACAGGAGCTCAGAGACATTTTCAGTTTCAGGTTTGAGTAAGTCATCTTTTAGACTGGGGACCAGGGGTGGGGGTCTGCCATACATGATTTCATATGGTGTGAGGCCCAGTCTGTAAGGGGTATTTCGGGCCCGGAACAGAGCGTAGGGGAGAAGTACTACCCAATTAGCGCCAGTCTCCATGGTCAATTTAGTTAAGGTCTCCTTCAGAGTCCGATTCATCCTTTCTACCTGTCCTGAGCTTTGGGGCCTATAAGCACAATGTAATTTCCAATTTGCCCCAAGAATGGAAGCCAAATCCTGACTTACCTTAGCAACGAAGGCTGGTCCATTGTCTGACCCTATTTGGACGGGAAAGCCATACCTGGGGAGGATTTCTTCCAAAATTTTTTTGCTACAACCTGAGCAGTTTCTCTCTTAGTTGGGAACGCTTCTGTCCATCCTGAAAAAGTATCTACAAAGACAAGTAAGTACTGATACCCATATTTTCCAGGCTTTATCTCAGTAAAGTCTATTTCCCAATAGATACCAGGCCTAGTTCCTCTACACCTAATTCCTGCGGTGGTCTGGGTTTGGGGGCAAGCGTTGTTTAGTTGGCAGGCTTTTGCAATTTGTTGTGACATCGCTGGCCAGTTCAGCTATGCGCCTGATTCTAAACTTGGCGTGCCTGATTAAGTCCATCATTCGCTGGGCACCCAGGTGGGTTGTCCGGTGGATGTGTTCCAACACCTGCCGTCCTAATTTTTCTGGTAGGATGGTTTGGTCATTTATATCAGTCCACCACCCATTTTTAACCTGTTTTAGGGGAAGCGTGTTCATCCATTCGCGATCCTGTTCGGTATAGTCGGGAAAACATGGCAAATTTCGCGGGCCAGGATCGGGGAGCTGGAGCGCGAGGAGCTGACTGGGAGCTTTTGCTATGCTCCTTGCGGTTTGGTCGGCTAAGAAGTTGCCTCGAGCAATTGGCGTAGTTGGTTTCTGATGCCCAGGGCAATGTACGATAGCCAATTTCTTTGGTTTCCACAAAGCAGTTAATAGAGCTAGGATCTCTTGCTTGTTTTTTATTTCTTTGCCTTCGGCTGTTAATAGTCCCCTTTCTCTGTAGATGGCCCCATATATGTGCGCAGTAGCGAAAGCATAGCGGCTATCCGTGTATACTGTTAGTTTTTTCTCTGCCCCTAGGGTGAGGGCCTGTGTGAGGGCTATCAGTTCGGCTCTTTGGGCCGATGTCCCTGGAGGCAAGGGTTCTGCCCAGATTACCTCAGTCTCTGACGTTACAGCCGCTCCTGCATACCGCTGGCCTTGGTGGACGTAGCTGCTGCCATCAGTGAACCAGGTGAGTTCTGTGTCGGGGAGCAGACAATCTTGCAGGTCCTCCCGCACCCCATGCACCTGAGCCAGTATCTCAGTGCACTCATGGAACGGGGCGTCCAAGTCTGGATTTGGCAGCAGTGAAGCAGGGTTTAAAGAGGTTGGGGGCAGAAAAGTTATTCTGAGGGGGTTTAACAGCAGTCCTTGATAGTGGGTGAGCCGGGCGTTACTCATCCATCGGTCCGGCGGCTGCCGGAGGATGCCTTCAATGGCATGCGGGGTTATAACGCGCAACTCTTGCCCCATGATAAGTTTATCAGCGTCTCGGACCATTAGGGCGGTCGCCGCGATTATCCGCAGGCAGGGTGGCCAGCCAGCAGCCACTGAATCTAATTTTTTTTTTTTTTTTTTTTTTTTTTTTTTTTTTTTTTGAGACGGAGTCTCACTCTGTAGCCCGGGCTGGAGTGCAGTGGCCAGATCTCAGCTCACTGCAAGCTCCGCCTCCCAGGTTTACGCCATTCTCCTGCCTCAGCCTCCCGAGCAGCTGGGACTACAGGCGCCCGCCACCTCGCCCGGCTAGTTTTTTTGTATTTTTTAGTAGAGACGGGGTTTCACGGTGTTCGCCAGGATGGTCTCGATCTCCTGACCTCGTGATCCACCCGTCTCGGCCTCCCAAAGTGCTGGGATTACAGGCTTGAGCCACCGCGCCCGGCCTGAATCTAATTTTTTTGACAAATAGGCAACTGGCCTCTGCCAGGGGCCTAGGTACTGTGTTAACACGGCTTTTGCAACACCCTTACTTTCATCTACGTATAAGTGGAAGGGCTTGGAGACATCAGGGAGCCCCAGCGCGGGGGCTGATAACAAGGCAGTTTTGATTTGTTGAAAGGCCAGCTCAGCCTCTTCCGTCCAATTGAAGGGCTGCCATTCCTTTGTTGCCTGGTATAGGGGCTTGGCTAACTCAGCAAATCCGGGTATCCATAACCTACAGAACCCTGCCGACCCCAGGAATTCTCTCACTTGCCGTGTCGACTGGGGTCTAGGGATGTGTAGGACTGTTTCCTTTCGGGCTTTGGTTAGCCAGCGTTGCCCCCCTTTTAATAGGTACCCCAGATAAGTTACCTCCGACTTGCAGATCTGAGCCTTTGTTGCTGAGGCTCGGTAGCCTAGCTCCCCCAGAGTCTTCAAGAGGTCCTCAGTCCCTTGAACACAAGTTTCCGGGGATCTGGCTGCTATTAAGAGATCATCAACATATTGCAAAAGAGTTATTTCAGGGTGTTGCCGCCGGTACTCACCCAGATCTTCATGAAGGGCTTCATCGAACAGGGTTGGCGAGTTCTTGAACCCTTGTGGCAGCCTGGTCCATGTTAGCTGACCGTTGATGCCCCTCTCAGGATCCGTCCATTGAAATGCAAAGAGTCCTTGACTTTTGGGAGCCAGAGGAAGGCTGAAGAAAGCATCTTTTAGATCAAGAACGGTATACCACTGTTTTTCGGGATGTAAAGTACTCAGAAGGGTGTATGGATTGGGCACAGTGGGATGTATGTCCATGACCCTTTTATTAACTTCTCTTTTTTTTTTTTTTTTTTTGAGACGGAGTCTCGCTCTGCCGCCCAGGCTGGAGTGCAGTGGCCGGATCTCAGCTCACTGCAAGCTCCGCCTCCTGGGTTCACGCCATTCTCCTGCCTCAGCCTCCCGAGTAGTTGGGACTACAGGCGCCCGCCACTGCGCCCGGCTAGTTTTTTGTATTTTTTAGTAGAGACGGGGTTTCACCGTGTTAGCCAGGATGGTCTCGATCTCCTGACCTCGTGATCCGCCCGTCTCGGCCTCCCAAAGTGCTGGGATTACAGGCTTGAGCCACCGCACCCGGCATTAACTTCTCTTAAATCCTGTACTGGCCTGTAGTCCGTACTGTTGGGTTTACGAACAGGTAACAGTGGAGTATTCCAGGATGAGTGGCAAGCCCGTAGGACTCCCTGGTCTAGGAGTCGGCGGATATGGGGCGTAATTCCTTCTCTTGCCTCCAGGGGCATAGGATATTGCCGAACCCGAATCGGGTCCGTCCCTGGCTTAACTTCCACAAATATGGCAGGTCGATGTTTAGCTAGCCCTAAGCCCCCAGTTTCTGCCCACGCTTCAGGGAAACGCTGGAGCCAAGAGTCAATTTCCTGATCGGGGGGCTTTTGCTCTTGATGGAGTCTGTACTCATCTTCTAAGGTGACAGTCAGGATAGATATTGGCCTGTGGCCGGGCGCGGTGGCTCAAGCCTGTAATCCCAGCACTTTGGGAGGCCGAGACGGGCGGATCACGAGGTCAGGAGATCGAGACCATCCTGGCTGACACGGTGAAACCCCGTCTCTACTAAAAAATACAAAAATCTAGCCGGGCGAGGTGGCGGGCGCCTGTAGTCCCAGCTGCTCGGGAGGCTGAGGCAGGAGAATGGCGTAAACCCGGGAGGCGGAGCTTGCAGTGAGCTGAGATCCGGCCACTGCAGTCCAGCCTGGGCAACAGAGCAAGACTCCGTCTCAAAAAAAAAAAAAAAACATATTGGCCTGTTTTGGGACTCAGTTATCTTGGGCCCTTCTGGCTCAAAGTGGATTTGGGCCCCCATTTTTGTCAGCAAGTCCCTCCCTAGTAGAGGGCAGGGGCTCTCTGGGATGACTAGGAAGGAATGGGAGACTTTTCCTGTTCCTAAGTCTATAGTCCTCTGGGTTGTCCAGGGGTATTTTTTGATGCCTGTGGCCCCGTGCACCCAGGATGTTTTCTTAGACATTTTTCCAATTGTTTTGGTTAGGACTGAGCGTTCCGCCCCAGTATCAACCAAGAAGCGAACTGGGGACCCCTCCACTTGCAAAGTTACCCTGGGTTCGGGGAGGGGGTCCGAACCCCGTCTTCCCTAGTCAGAGCCCTGGGTAACGAGTACGGAGGTAGGGTTAGCTGGTCTCTGTTTCTTTGGGCAGTCTTTAATCCAGTGACCACGTTCCTTGCAATAAGCACACTGATCCTTTTCTAATCCTTGCCTAGAGCCTTGCTTTGTCTGCTTTCTGCTTTGGCCATTCCCTGCCTGGGGGAAAGCTGCTACTAAAACTTTGGTCATTTCTTTGGTTGCCTTGAACTGTTTTTCTTCTGGAGTATCCCTATTATTATAAACTCGCTGGGCCATCTGAAGGAGGTCCTGAATCTGCTTTCCCTCTAAACCTTCTAATTTCTGGAGTTTTCTTCTAATATCTGATGCTGCCTGGTTTACAAAGGACATTACTACCACAGCCTGATTTTCCGGTGCTCCCGGGTCCATAGGGGTATACTGTCTGAAAGCTTCCATTAATCTCTCTAAATACACAGCAGGGCTTTCTGTCTTACCTTGTAACACAGAATATACTTTAGCCAAATTGGTGGGCTTGCGAGCTGCAGCCCGGAGACCCACCATTAGAGTCTGGCGATAAATGAGCAGTTGTTCCCTACCTTCTGCCGTGTTGTAGTCCCATCTGGGCCGGGTCAAAGGAAAAGCCGCGTTAATGAGGTCAGGATTTGCAGTTGGCTGGCCGTCATCTCCTGGAACCAGCTTTCTGGCCTCAACTTGGATTCTTTCCCGCTCCTCCGTTGTGAACAGGATTCGGAGGAGCTGTTGACAGTCATCCCAGGTTGGCTGGTGAGTAAACATGACACTGTCTAACAACGAGGTTAGATCTTTGGGATTATCGGAGAACCGAGCATTTTGGGACTTCCAATTGTATAAATCACTAGTGGAAAAAGGCCAATACATGAGACGGGAGAGCCCGGTATCATCGAGTGATCCTATTTCTCTGAGAGGCAGGGCTACGGTGGAGTCAGGGAGTCGGGAAGCTTGGTCCCGCAGTACGCGGCCTCGCGTTCGGCCGGCCGGCCCCCCCGGGTTACTTTCGCTCTCGGCTGCTTCCGCTTCTTGGTTTCCCTCTACGGAAGCACCACCCTGGGGGACTGGGTCCTGCAGGATAAGGTGTGGATATGGTGGGGGAAGTGTGGGTTCTAACGTTAGGGGGTCCTGGCTGTCTGGCAGCACAGGGGCCGAGGGAGCAGAGGGAGTCCTTTGTCTTGTAGGTCGCATTACTAGGACCTTGCAAGGCTCAAGGATGAATGGAGTTATCCAGGGCGGTGGGTCTTCCACAAGATTTTGCCACACTAGAATATAAGGAATTAGATCAGGATGTCCTGACTGCCCTGGCAGGAAAATCTTAGTTTTTACCTTAGTAATAATAGAGAGACAGAAAATTCCTTTGGAGGGCCACCCTACGCCGAAAGAGGGCCACTCCGAACGGCAGAAAGTAACTAGCTTTCCCTTCTTTAGTTCTACGCTTAAGTTACGCCCCCGAGCCTTCACATCCTTAAAATTGGTAACAAGGAGTGAGAGCGGCGTGCTCTGGTTGTTGCCCATCTTTGGACTGCTCCTACAAAGAGAAGGAGGGACGAAAATGAGTGTGAAGCAGAGGGGAGTATCCGACAGGTCCGGTCCTGGAAGGGGAAGAAAAGGTTTTATGTTTCGTTTTGGACTTACACTTAACAATAACGGACAGACAGTGAGAAACGATGAGCCTTCGCGAGCGCGTGTAGGACTTCCGACCTGAGTGAGACGGGGCAACCAAGGATGGAGGCCCCCAGATGGGCACTGGGGGACGTCTCCCACCAGTCCCGAGTGGCTGTCTTTTAGCGCGTCCGCCAAGACCATGCCACTTATAAAACAGACCAATACAGATTACAGATTACGGATTTCGCGAAATTTCAGGGAGACAGACAGAGACAAAGACAGAGACAGTGACAAAGCCGGCTTACCTACAGATTAAGATCCATTGACTTGGGGGTCTGGTGGGCTTGGGGGAAATCCCGGACGAGCCCCCATTTGTTATGCCCAGACCGTTTATTCCCCGAAGAAGACCACCAGAGTCCAGAGTCAAAGCTAAGAAGCAAGGATCTTTATTACAGGTTCGAACCTGGAACTCTCCCTCGCTCGTGAAACGAGACGGGCAGGAGAGCTCCCCCGCTGAGCTCCGAGCAGTGTTATATAGTCTAAGAAAAGTGGGCATAGAGTTATTATACAAATCAGATATATGATTGGCTAGTGTTTGAACAAGGCGATTTGGCTAACTATGATTGGTTCCCGCCATTTCTGATATTTTGGTTCAAACTTTGAGGTGGGAGAGCAGGTTTATGGCAGCAAGAGTTTATCTTACTTAAACACGTCTTGTGACCTTGCCTCAGAACTTACAAAATCTCTGGTATGTGCAAAACAAAATCTCTGGTACATGCAGAAAACCAGGTACTCACAGAACTTACGAAATCTCTGGTATGTGCAAAGATTAGAGAGCAGAACAAGGGTGTAGCGGGTGGGGGGCGGGTACACATCTATCTTTGTGTCCTTTCATTAGCAAGGACAAAGTCCTGACGTTTTTTTCTGCTGGATGGGACACTGTATTGTAAGGTCGTTTCTGTCCTGAGATCTGGCAGCATTCCTTTTTAAAATGTCCAGTTTTTCCACAATTATAACATTTTCCCATTTTAGGGTTTGACCCTTGGCTCCTTTTAGATTTGTCAACTGTTAAATTAGCCATTGCTTGTGCTAACATTGCAGAGTGATGAAGCTCAGTTCCCACATCCTGACAATTTCCCAAGTTTTTTGTACACCTCACCAGTGCCAGTGCATGTTTACAATCCGTGTTTGCATTCTCAAAAGCTAGAGTTAAGGTTAGCATTGCAGCTGCGGTATGAGGAATTTGACACTTCACTGCCTCTTGCAATCTTGCAAGAAAATGTGCATAGGGCGGCCAGGTGCAGTGGCTCACGCCTGTAATCCCAGCACTTTGGGAGGCCGAGACGGGTGGATCACGAGGTCAGGAGATTGAGACCATCCTGGCCAACATGGTGAAACCCCATCTCTACTAAAATTACAAAAAATTATCCAGGCGTGGTGGCGGGCACCTGTAGTCCCAGCTACTTGGGAGGCTGAGGCAGGAAAATAGTGTGAACCTGGAAGGCGGAGCTTGCAGTGATCCAAGATCGTGCAACTGCACTGCAGCCTGGGCAACAAAGCAAGACTCTGTCTCAGAAAAAAAAAAGAAAAAGAAAGAAAATGTGCATAGGGCTCTTGCAACCCTTGTATGATATGTAAAAAGGATTGTACTGGGACTCCCTCTTCAGGAATTGTGGCCCAGGTGCATTTAGTGGCCTGTGCGCACTGCTGATAAGCAGTGTCTGGGAGTGCCATTTGATATTCCAGGTCTGAATAAGGGCCATTACCTAACAGCATATCCTCTGTAATGTCTCGGTGTCTAGCAACATGATTCTGTCTAGCCTGGTCTGCACATATTTCTTGCCAATTTAAATTCCATGTCAGATATGTGCTAGTGGACAACCAAGCTCGCTCCAAGTGTTTTACATCAAAGGATAAAAGACTCATAGCACCAAACACGGATTCTAGCAATCCTAAGGTAAATGGGCTCTGTATGCCATTATTTATCACACTTGCTTTTAATTCCTTTAACAACTTAAACTCTCGTGGAGTGTATTCATGAATAATCTGCTGTGGATTATTTGGATCAGGCCTTACAGAAATAGGAAAAGCACAAGGTCCTAAGGACTCTCCAGCTATGGCAGCAGAACGTAAAATTCTTTGTATTGGGGTCTCTATTTCTGCTACTTGAAGGAAGCGGTACAGATGTTTCTGCAACTGGAGGAGGCGGTATAGGCCAATTTTTATCCTCCCTATCCTGTTCTTTATTTTCAATTGGAGCTGTGGGTGGGACAACAGATTCTTTAAGATTTTTAGATTCAGCCTGCTGCCCCGCAGAATAATAAGGAGATAATGGCAGAAGTGCAGTACGAATTAAACTCCAAGTGGAAAAAAACAGAAGAATCAACTTTAGGACCTTTTTGATGAGTCTGTTTTAATCTTTCTCCTGCTCTAGCTCAATTTTCCACATCAAGAGTGCCTGCCTGATGGCCGGGTGTGGTGGCTTATGCCTGTAATCCCAGCACTTTGGGTGGCCAAGGCGAGTGGATCACGAGGTCATGAGATCGAGACCATCCTAGCCAACATGGTGAAACCCCGTCTCTACAAAAATACAAAAAGTTAGCCGGGAGTGGTGGTGCATGCCTGTAGTCCCAGCTACTCGGGAGGCCGAGGCAGTGGAATCGCTTGAACCCAGGAGGCAGAGGTTGCAGTGAGCCGAGATTGCGCCACTGCATTCCAGCCTGATGACAGAGCAAGATTCTGTCTCAAAAAAAAAAAAAAAAAAAAAAAAAAAGAGTGCCTGCCTGTGGAAACCATGGGTTATGTGTAATAACCTTTTATGGCTTCTGCAGGAGATTAGTTAGTGCCTGTGAATTAACCTGAGCTCCAGACTGTCTCAACAGAACTTTAAGCAACTGCACATAATGTTTTCCTTTAATAGACAAATTCTGCCCCTTGTTACCCTGATTAAGAAAACTTCCCATTCCCAGTACTTCTTTAAAGCACTGCTCCCAGTACCTCTTTAGGGCACTGACTTTATATCTGCTGCCAGCAGACTTGTCCTGGGGTCCCTGTTCACCTTGTCAATTTCAGTTGCTTTGCTCCAGCAGACCTTCTTTGTTCACATCCTTGAAGTCCCTGTTCAGGTGCCACTTTGTAGAGCACCTGATTCTGTCGCTGATTGGGGGCGCCACTTGTAACCTGCATGGACCTAGGGGGACTGAACAAAGAGGGGGCAAACGCAGGAATAAAAGACAGGAGACAAAAGAGTATATTTGGAAGAAGGATTCGGGGGCACCTTGCCTCTAGTGGACAGGGGCCCTGAGCTTTACACAGCCCTCCATATTTATTTATTTATTTATTTATTTTTTTTTTTTGAGACGGAGTCTCGCTCTGTCGCCCAGGCTGGAGTGCAGTGGCTGGATCTCAGCTCACTGCAAGCTCCGCTTCCCGGGTTTATGCCATTCTCCTGCCTCAGCCTCCCGAGTAGCTGGGACTACAGGCACCCGCCACCTCGCCCGGCTAGTTTTTTGTATTTTTAGTAGAGACAGGGTTTCACCATGTTAGCCAGGATGGTCTCAATCTCCTGACCTTGTGATCCGCCCATCTCGGCCTCCCAAAGTGCTGGGATTACAGGCTTGAGCCACCGCGCCCGGCCAAGCCCTCCATATTTATTAGGCAAAACAGATAGCAATAAATGGTGGTGGTGGGGGGTGATTGTTGGGTAATAGTCAGCTGTTTGGTTCACAGCAGCCTTGCCAGGCTGTATCCTTTGAACAATAGGCAATAGATTTCTCAGTAGATAACTTCTGCCAGGGAGTGAAGCTCTCAGCAAACCTTTTGGTGGCAGGCACAGTGTGAGTTTGCTCACATCCTGCATTCGTGATAAACAGTTTGCTGTTTGATCATATAGCCTCCAGTGGAATGCTGAGTTGGTCACAATCCCTTTGGCCTTTTCAGCTCCCAACATCTGACCTGAACACTGGCCTCTCCTATCATCTCCCTGCTCCAGCATCACTGCCTCTTTGCTAGTCCTCACCCAACCTTCCTGGGGCTTTTGCAGTTTGATTCCTCTGCCTGGAATTCCCTGCCTTGCCTAAGGCCCACAATCACTTGGGTTATTTTCTCCCTATTCAGGTCTGTGCCTTCTCTGAACACTTGAACTCAAAACCCTGACTCTTTCACCTTCACTCTGTTCACCTTCCTTGGGTTATTCTTAGTGCTTTATCACCAATATATTTCTTATCAGTGTATCTGTATGTTGCCGTTTTCCCACACTGGAATGTAGACTCTGTAGAAAGGACTTTGTTTACTGCTTTATTTTCAGTATCTAGGTCAATGTCAGGCTAATACTAGTGTAAACCAAAAATAAAATCCCAAACCCTCCATCCCCTGCTGACTGGATGGACCCCTTCTGGGCCAAAGGGACCCCAGAGAAACCTGAAAACCAAACCAAACCAAACCAAAAAAACCCAGAATTATTGGCTATGGACAAGAAGCAAAGTGGAACACACCTTGTTGTACCCCCTCCCTTTTGGAGTGTAGTCACAACTGGCCAGCATTAACATTAAAATAAAGATCCTAAGACTCACAAACACACTCTTTGTGGCAGTAAGGTCTAAACTCCAACCTGACTGATATAGCATCACATGACAGATAGCAGACTCTGAAGGAAATCAAGATGTTTTACCCCAAAATATATTTCTTTGAAATATTTTGAAATGGCCCTGGAAAGCCATCTTTTGTGTGTGGAATTTGTGTAAAGAATCTCCATTAATGCAGCCAGGTCTTTCCTGAATCTAGGAGAGGTTAAACAAGAGTTTAACATACCTTTTAAGATCCGAAAAGAGACATTTACCATCAATTCTCTCAGAAGGCTGCTGCCTATGAGGCTTCATCCATATAACAAGAACCTTGGTCTCCACAACCTTTCCCTTAACGCAGTAATTTCCTTCTGTTGACAGTCTTTAGACAAAACTTGACTCTTTAAACCAATTGCTAATCAGAAAATCTGTAAACTCCCTGCTTCAAGATATCCCACCTCTTTAGGCTAAACAAAAGTATACCTTCCATGTGTTGATTTATGATTTTACCTATAATTCCTGTCTCCCTAAAACACATAAAACCAACCTGTAACCTGTAACTGCACTGCCTCACGCACGCTTTCTCAGGACCTCTTGAGGCTGTTCATGGGCCATGGTCACTCATTGGCTCAGAATAAATCTCTTTAACTATTTTAGAGTTTGGGTTTAACTTCAACACTAGGCATTTCATAAATATTTGCAGAAGGTATAACTGAGTCATCTCAACTCCTTAGAGGTGGTTCCACTGTTCTCATTCTACTGGTAAGGAAGTGAGTCTTGGGGTCATTAAGGAACTTTGCCTCTGGGCGGAAATTAAAAAGGCGTATGGCCGAGGAGGGTAGTGCATGCTGGTCCTTGATTCAGTCCTGCAGCATGGTCCAATCTAGAGTTGTGTATTTGAGAAAAACACCTGGATAAACTATTCCTTACTATAGAGATGAAAATGAAATTGCCCAAGGGGTTCTCCTTGTCCACTGCCCAGACAGAACTGATCTATCAGGACGGGGGAGTCGTAATAGAGACAAAGTTTTTTGGTTTTTTTTTTTTTTTTTTGAGACAGTCTTGCTCTGTCACCCAGGCCGGAGTGCAATGGCACAATCTCAGCTCATGGCAACCTCCTCCTCCTGTGTTTGAGATTCTCCTGCCTCAGCCTCCTGAGTAGCTGGGATTACAGGTATGTGCCACCATGCCCAGCTAATTTTTTTTTTTTTTTTTTTTTTTTTGAGACGGAGTCTCTGTTGCCCAGGATGGAATGCAGTGGGGTGATCTTGGCCCAGTGCAACCTCCACCTCCCGGGTTCAAGCGATTCTCCTGCCTCAGCCTCCTGAGTAGCTGGGATTACAGGTGTGTGCCGCCATGCTCAGCTAATTTTTTTGTATTTTTAGTAGAGACGGGGTTTGGCTGTGTTGGCCAGGCTGGTTTTGAACTTCTGACCTCAGATGATCCACCCACCTTGGCCTCCCAAAGTGCTGGGATTACAGGCATGAGCCACCATGCCTGGCCAGGCTACTTTTTGTATTTTTAGTAGAGATGGGGCTTCGCCATGTTGGCCAGACTCGTCTCAAACTCCTGACCTCAGGTGATCCACCCGCCTCAGTCTCCCAACGTGCTGGGATTACAGGCGTGAGTCACTGGGCCTGGCTGAGAAAGAGTTTCATTCATGCAGACCCAGCTGTACAGGAGACTGGAGTTTTACTATCGCTCAAATCAGTCTCCTAGAAAACTCCAAGATAGGGATTTTAAAGGATAATGTAGTGGGTAGGGGATACAAAGTGAGGGGTGCTGATTGGTTGGATCAGAGATAAAATCATAGAGAGTCAAAGCGGCCCTCTTGGGCTGAGTCACTTCTTGGGTGGGGACCACAAGACCAGATCAGCCAGTTTATCGATCTGGGTGGTGCCAGCTGATCCCATCAAGTGCAGGGTCTGCAAAATATCTCAAGCACTGGTCTTAGGTTTAATAATAGTGATGTTATCCCTAGGAGCACTCGGGGAGGTTTCAGAATCTTGTAGCCTCCTGCTGCATGACTCCTAAATTTCTAGTCTTGTGGCTAATTTGTTACTCTTGCAAAGGCAATCTAGCCGGGCGCGGTGGCTCACGCCTGTAATCCCAGCACTTCGGGAGGCCGTGGCAGGCGGATCACGAGGTCAGGAGATCCAGACCATCCTGGCTGACACAGTGAAACCCCATCTCTACTAAAAATACAAAAAAATTAGCCAGGCGTAGTAGCGGGCGCCTGTAGTCCCAGCTACTCGGGAGGCTGAGGCAGGAGAATGGCGTGAACCTGGGA
Organism: Macaca thibetana thibetana; assembly: GCF_024542745.1. NCBI lineage: Eukaryota > Metazoa > Chordata > Mammalia > Primates > Cercopithecidae > Macaca > Macaca thibetana. Next base: position 94,004,145 of record NC_065587.1, read on the forward strand.
GGCGGAGCTCGCAGTGAGCCGAGATCGCGCCACTGCGCTCCTGCCTGGGCGGCAGAGCAAGACTCCGTCTCAAAAAAAAAAAAAAAAAAAAAGCAATCTAGTCCCCAGGCAAGAAGGGGTTTTGCTTTGGTAAAGGGCTGTTACGTGTTTGTTTCAAAATTAAAGTATAAACTAAGTTTCTCCCCAAGTTAATTCGTCCTAAGCCCAGGAATGAACAAGGATGGCTTGGCGGTTAGAAGCAAGATGGAGCCAATTAGATCAGATCTCGTTCACTGTAATAATTTTCTCAATTATAATTTTTTCAAAGGCGGTTTCAAAAAGGCAATGTTTGCTGGGCGTGATGGCCCACGCGGTAATTCTAGCACTTTGAGAGGCCCAGGTGGATGGATCCGTTGAGCTCAGCAGTTGTAGACCAGACTGGCCAACATGGTGAAACCCCGTCTCCACTTAAAATGCAAAATAGCCAGGTGTGGTGGCCTGAGCCTGTAGTCCCAGCTACTCAGAGGGCTGAGAGGGGAAAATCATCTCGGCCCGGGAAGTGGAGGCTGCAGTGAGCTGAAATGCCGCCACTGCACTCCACCTGAGCAACGGAAGTTAAGACCCGGTCACCAAAAAAAAAAAAAAAAAAAAAAAAAAAGGCAATGTGGTTATTCAGCATAAGCCTGAGTAGGCCATTCCCATGCCCATTCCTCAGATGACATACTTACTGTATATTTGCAAAAGATCAACATAGTTTATAGGGTTAGCTAGAATTAATCCAAGATTGCTTGTTAGAAATTAACATTGCTTTTTGAAAAATTGCCTAATAAAACAATTCTTTAGCAGTGATTCCCATCTTCTATTCTATATGGTTAAGAAATATTCCATAACCATCTAGCCAAGAAAACGCCTAGTGAATTCGTGTTACTCTAAGGCAGATACTACAAATATTTTAAACGACTGCTTTAAAATCAAAGGGTGGTACTGTGGTGTCGGAAATGGAAAGCCTAAATGTCTAACCACTCAGGAGCTGTGTGACCTTGGGCAAGTTACCTAACTTCTGTTTCGTTATTAATCCCGGGTCTTAAAACACTTCGAGATAATCGTGGGAATGAAATACACACTGCAGTCCCTACCAGCACTAGGTACCCAATAAAAGATAGCTTTATTTTAATATCAAACAGAAAACCCGCACTGAAAAACTGAAACGCTTGCGTCCTACCAATGCATACCAAGTTTTTGGGCCTTTCCTCTTAACCTCAAAGTGCCGCCTTGAACCTAAACGAGAATGAAAAGGAAAATGAGAAGGAAGCTGCGGGGCGTGCATTTATTTCCAGCTCTGCTGCCTGTAGAGTCGCCCGGCCCGCCGCCTGAGAACTCGAAAAGCCCTCTCTGCTCAGCCGAGGGGTTCTCCCATCTCCCGGGCGCGGACCTCACCTTGGAAGGACCCCTCTCACTCCGCCCCTCCTGGAATGCGGCTGAGCGGCGGATGTCCCTTTTCGGGCGCCATAGGCCGCGTTCCTATTGGCTAGCTTTGTTTGGCGCCAAAGAGCGGAGGAGGAGGTGAGAGCCTGGCGGTGTAGGTCTTAGAACGAAAGGAGTCAGGCGGCCCAGAGCGCAGATACCGTTTTGGCGTGCCAGCTGGCAGTTGGCAAGGCTGCAAAAGCGGAAAGCGTCCGCCATGTTCTGCGAGAAAGCCATGGAACTGATCCGCGAGCTGCACCGCGCGCCGGAAGGGCAGCTGCCTGCCTTCAACGTGAGGGGCGGATAGACTCGGACGGGGCATGCCGGGGTTGGGCCCGGGGCTCTGGGGCGGGGCGGCCCCCCGGCAGGGTTTACTTTCGCACCTTGTTCCCCCCGAGGTCCGGAAAAATGTTGGGAAGCAGCAAAACAAAATTCGGGAGGAAAAAGCATTCGTGCTTACGCTACCCAGCGATTTGGTGAATTTCCTCATCTGAGCACGTTTTAGCATTTTTCCTTGGACAGATTTGTTCCGGACCCTTAAACAAAACGTTTACAGGTTGCTTGATAATTTAGCATATCTTGCCCACTCAGGCATCTAAGCGTGGTCAGGAAAAGCTAGGCCTCTGGAACCTGGCTGAGATTCTGGTTCTGTAGTGTGACTTTGGGGCAGTTACTCAAGCTTTCTGTGCTCTCTGTTTTCTCATACGCAAAAATGGGGATGGTGACGATAATAGTACCCAACGCGTGATGTAGTGGACGCAAAATGAGTGGCCCGTGTAAGGGTCTGTGCCTATGCCTTACATACAGTAAGGGCTGAGTCAGTGTTAGCTATTAATATTCTTGTTCTCCTGCTGCTACTATTAATATTATGATTATTTGTATTTTTCTACCGCTGCTACGCCAGGGAGAGTGCTAAGCACTTCATGTACATTATCTCCTGTCTTTCTGATAACCCTTTGAGGGCCCGGTGGCATGACTCCTGCCTGTAATCCCAGTACTTTGGGAGGCTGAGGCGGGAGGATCGCTTGGGGCCCAGGAGTTCAAAGCTGCAGTGAGCCATGATAGTGCCACTGCATTCCAGCTTGAGTGACAGAGGGAGACCCTGTCCCAAACAAAACAAAAATAACTTTTTGATGTTTAAACTATTGATTTCCACTTTTTTCAGCTATATATGCATAGGATTGGGGAGATTTAAGTATATTGCCTAAGGTGACACAGCAGGAAAGCTAGGATTTGAACCCTGGCACTCTGGCTCCAGAGCCTGCACTCTAAATTCTGTATTTCACTTCTGTCATAGAGCAGGCATTATATGGATATCAGGACACATTTTGCTGGAAGAGGGGCACAAAAACAGATAATAGAGTTTACCACAATAAGTGATACCAAGGAGGTGTAGCAAGGAGCACGAAGGAGAAACACCAGTATGAGCTGTGGTAGAGGCGGTGACATATGAGCCTTTCCATCCTCAAGGATGTGGTTACTGATCTGAGAAGGAAGTGAGGCATCCCAGCCAAAGGATGCTGCAGCACAAAGTCACGTGGTCACACTGGAGCAGGTGATCAATAGAATCTTTGGGGAGGCTAGGAAGGTGGCTCACAGCCTACATGAGTTTGTTGTTCACTCGTAAGGCATGCTGAGAGCTGGTAGAGGATTTTAGACAAGGAAGTGATAGGGTAATTTTTGTGTTTTGAAGATAACTGCGACAGCAATATGGGGAATGGATTGAAGAGAGGAAAGAATGGAACAGAGATGGCTACTGGGTGGCTGATAGAGCAGGTGAGAGGTGTGTGGTCTGAACTGTGTCAGGTCAGTGGCACTGAGATCAGTGTCTGGGTTTTAGAGGCATGAAGCAAACACGACTTGTAACTATTAGAGCAGGGGCTGAGATGGAGCCCATAATGAATGAGAGGGAGGAATCGGGATCTTGGAGGATCCTCAGGAAACTGGGTAAACGACATCAGAGTTCAGGAGATAGAGTGTGTTGGGAAAGGTAATGCGTTTTGTTTTGAACACTAAAGAGCACCTAGCCGGACAATTAGATTGTCTTACAAATCAAGAAACTGAGCCAACACAAATTATGGGTCCAGTTAAGGAACTCGTCTGAATTTACAGCATATTGGAGATAGAGCTTCAACTTGAACCCAGGTTTTCCAGTTTCCAGTCAATTGTTTTTTCAACTTCAGAACAGTTACCTCATTTAAAAAGTTAGAAGGCAGCAGTCTGCAGCTCAGTAGAGATGCTGGAATGCAGGAGCATGTAAGTGCTAAAATGTGGCTGGAGAAATAGGAACTTTAGAGGCCATCGTACATATCAGGACACGGGCCTAGAGAACAGAGAGACTGTGCCAGCAGCAGGTGCGGCCAAGCTGGATTTTGGACCTGACTCTGACACTTAGTTTAGCTCTGTTTTACTCAAATTTTAAGATAAATGTTGGGTTATCACTTTGTGGGGCTAGGGGCTGGTCTTAGAAGTTGTAGAATCAGGCCAGGCGCGGTGGCTCATGCCTGTAATCCCCCCACTTTGGGAGGGCAAATCACAAGGTCTGGAGATTGAGACCATCCCGGCTAACACGGTGAAACCCCGTATCTACTAAAAATACAAAAAATTAGCCAGGCGTGGTGGGACGTGCTTGTAGTCCCAGCTACTCGGAAGGCTGAGGCAGGAGAATCGCTTGAACCTGGGAGGCGGAGGTTGCAGTGAGCTGAGATCGGGTCACAGCACTCCAGCCTGGGCAACAGAGTGAGACTCTGCCTCCAAAAAAAAAAAAAAATTGTAGAATCACTCTTTTGTAGGTCTTAATTTGGTGGAGCACCTTTTGTCTCACTAGTGCCTTCCACTGACAAACCCACCTGATGATCTCAAGGTGATTCAGCAGCCTGGAACACTCAGTCAGCCTGCGGAGGCTGGCTTCCGACTCAGTGGCACAGAGGAAGGCTGACGGTGGGTCTGAGAGGCCCTAGGACCACACAGGCTTTTCTTTTTTTTACTGTTTTGAGATGGAGTTTCGCTCATGTGGCCCAGGCTGGAATGTGGCTCACTGCAACCTCTGCCTTCTGGGTTAAAAAATTCTCCTGCCTCAGCCTCCCTAGTAGCTAAGATTACAGGCGCCCGCCACCACACCCAGATAATTTTATGTATTTTTAGTAGAAACGGTTTCACTATGTTAGCCAGGCTGGTCTCGAACTCCTGACCTCAGGTGATCCACCCACCTCAGCCTCCCAGAGTTCTGGGATTACAGGTGTGAGCCACTGCACCTGGCTCAACACACAGGCTTTTCTTCAGGAATCACTCATGGTGAAGTGCTGTGTTCAGCAAATAGAAAAGCGATTACTCCCTTTCAATATGCAGAATTGATACTTTTTTTAAAAAGTGCATTTTTAGTAAAATTAGACCAAGCATGGTGGCTCATGACTGTAATCCCAGCCAGCACTTTGGGAGGCCAAGGTGGAAGGAACGCTTGAGCCCAGGAGTTCGAGACTATTCTGGGGCAACATAGTGAGACCCCATCTTCACAAAAAATAGAATTATCCGGTGTGGTGGCACAGATCTGTAGTCCCAGCAACTTAGGAGGCTGAGATGAGAGGATTGTATGACTCCAGGAAGTTGAAACTGCAGTCAGCTGTGGTCACGCTATTACACTCCAGCCTGGGTGACAGGCTTAATCCCTGTCTCAAAAAGGAAAAGGTAAAAAAATTACCTTGGGCTCATGTAGAAGTCATGCTTGCATTTTTCACCAGGAATTACATCTTTTGAGCAGAGTTGAGTAGTTGATTTTGGAATTGTGCCATTTGTATATACCACAGCATTTTTGCCAACGCGTATATTTTGGCTCTAAAAATAGATTGCGAAAAAGAGATGGGATTGCTTCTCTTTGGATTGTTGGCAGACCTATTGGGCAACGTTTAATCATTTCAGGCTGGACACGGTGACTCCCGCCTGTAATCCCAGCACTTTGGGAGACCATGGCAGGCGGATCACTTGAGGTCAGGAGTTTGAGAGCGGCGTGGCCAACGTAGCGAAACCCTGTCTCTACCAAAAAAAAAAAATTACAAAAATTAGCCAGGCATGGTGGCTTACACTTGTAATCCCAGCACTTTGGGAAGCTGAGGTGGGTGGATTGCCTGAGGTCAGGAGTTCAAGACCAGCCTGGTGAACATGGTGAAACACTGTCTCTACTAAAAATACAAAAATTAGCTGGACGTGGTGGTGGGCGCCTATAATCCCAGCTACTTGAGAGGCTAAGGCAGGAGAATCATCGCTTGAACCTGGGAGACGGAGGTTGCAGTGAGCCAAGATTGCACCATTGTACCCCAGCCTGGGTGACAAGAACAAAACTCTGTCTCTCAAAAAAAAAAAAAAAAAAAAAAAAATTAGCCGGGCATTGGTAGTGCACACCTGTAGTCCCAGCTACTCGGGAGGCTGAGGCAGGAGAATCACTTAAACCTGGGAGGCAGAGGTTGCAGTGAACTGAGATCACACCACCGCACTCCAGCCTGGGCCACAGAGTGAGACTCCATCTCAACAACAACAACAACAACAACAACAAGAAAAATCAGAATTCTAATGTTTTATTTTTCCAAGGGAAAATTTGCCCCAAACTGGATATTAGAAAAACTCTTATGGCCAGTTTTTGCAGTGCAAACCAAAACCACTATTCCTTTTTCTTTTTTTGGTATTAACCTTTTAAGATCACTTTTTAAGCTGGGCCCGGTGGCTCATCCTTATAATCCCAGCACTTTGAGAGGCTGAGGCGGGTGGATCACCTGAGGTCAGGAGTTCGAGACTAGCCTGACCAATATAGTGAAACCCCGTCTCTACTAAAAATACAAAAAATTAGCCAGGCGTGGTGGTGGGTGCCTGTAATCCCAACTACTCGGGAGGCTGAGACAGGAGAATCTCTTGAACCCAGGAGGCAGAGGTTGCAGTGAGCCGAGATTGTACCATTGCACTCCAGCCCAGGCAACAGTGTGAGATTCTGTCTCAAAAAAAAGACCATTTTTTAGTAAATTATGAATTATTTGCATTATTTTTCTTTATACCTCATGCTTCAGTAGGACAATTGATATGTTTGTTCCTCAATTTTATTGATGTATAATTTACATACAACAAAATGTGTATTTTAATAGATTTTTGAATTTTGACTAATATGTACATCTTTATAACCAGCACCCTGATCAAGATTTCTGTAATTATCAAAATATCTCATGTACCCCATAAATATATATACCTACTGTGTACCTACAAAAATAAAAAAATTAGGCCGGGCGCGGTGGCTCAAGCCTGTAATCCCAGCACTTTGGGAGGCCGACCTCGGGCGGATCATGAGGTCAGAAGATCGAGACCATCCTGGCTAATACGGTGAAACCCCGTCTCTACTAAAAAATACAAAAAACTAGCCGGGCGAAGTGGCGGGTGCCTGTAGTCCCAGCTACTCGGGAGGCTGAGGCAGGAGAATGGCGTGAACCCGAGAGGAGGAGCTTGCAGTGAGCTGAGATCCGGCCACTGCACTCCAGCCTGGGTGACAGAGCGAGACTCCGTCTCAAAAAAAAAAAAAAAAAAAAAAAAAAAAAAAAAATAAATAAATAAATTTAAGAAGATTTCTGTAACTTTGACCCCCTTTTGTAGCTACCTCCCACCTATAGCCTTAGGCAACCTTGAATTTGCTTTCTCTGACTATAGATGGCATTATTCTTTTTGGCAAACTTTTCCTGTAAAGAGCCAGATGGAATAATTTCATTTATACTCTTAAGTGAGGCTTCTCTTGCTCAGTATAATGTATTTCAGTTTATCCTCGTTGTGTACGTTGTCAGTAGTTCATTCTTTTTTTTTTTTTTTTTTGAGACGAAGTTTCGCTCTTGTTGCCCAGGCTGGAGTGCAATGGCATGATCTTGGCTCATTGCAACCTCTGCCTCCTGGGTTCAAGCGATTCTTCTGTCTCAGCCTCCCAAGTAGCTGGGATTACAGGCGCCTGCCACCACGCCTGGCTAATTTTTGTATATTTAATAGAGACGGAGTTTCACCATGTTGACCAGGCTGGTTTTGAACTTCTGACCTCAGGTGATCCGCCTACCTCAGCCTCCCAAAGTGCTGGGATTACAGATAAGAGCCACCGCCCCTGGCCGATTCTTTTTATATTATTATTATTATTATTATTATTATTATTATTACTAGAGATGGAGTCTTGCTCTGTCGTCCAGGCTGGAGTGTAGTGGCACAATCTTGGCTCACTGCAAGCTCCGATTCCCAGGTTCACACCATTCTCCTGCCTCAGCCTCCCAAGTAGCTAGAACTACAGATGCCCGCCACCACACCCAGCTAATTTTTTGTATTTTTTAGTAGAGACAGGGTTTCACTGTGTTAGCCAGGGTGGTCTCTTGACCTCATGATCCCTCCGCCTTGGCCTCCCAAAGTGCTGGGATTACAGGCGTCAGCCACCGCACCCAGCCTTTTTATTATATTAGATATTTCAGATAAGTGGAAGGTTTATCCATCTATCAGTTGATGGACATTTGGGTTGTTTCTGCATTTTGACTGTTATGAATAATGCTGCAAAAAACATGTGTTTTCTGTTTTCTTGAATATATATAAACTTAGGAGTAAAATTACTGGGTCATATGGTAATTCTGTGTGTAGCTTTTGAGGAACCGTCAAGTTTTTGCCCACAGGGCTATCGCATTTTACATTACCATCAGCAATGTACGAAGATTCCAGTTTCTCTGCATTTCCAGTTTCTCCGCATGTCACCAACATTTGTTATAACCATGCTAGTGGGGTGTGAAAGGATTATTGCTTTTTGCTAAAGTATATAAATAAAATACACAGTTCAGTATTGATAGAATAGTGCCACAGAATTGGCGAGGAAATCAGTGGATTTCAATATCGGTTTATATGTTCTAGGAGGATGGACTCAGACAAGTTCTGGAGGAGATGAAAGCTTTGTATGAACAAAACCAGTCTGATGTGTAAGTTTCATAAGATTGATATTCTAAAACAATTTAATAATTAAGATGTTGAAATCGGCTGGGTGCGGTGGCTCACGCCTGTAATCCCAGCACTTTGGGAGGCTAAGGCGGGTGGATTACGAAGTCAGGAGTTTGAGATCAGCCTGGCCAACGTGGTGAAACCTCGTCTCTACTAAAAATACAAAAATTAACCTGGCATGGTGTTGGGCGCCTGTAATCCCAGCTACTCAGGAGGCTGAGGCAGAATTGTTTGAACCCGGGAGGCGGAGGTTGCAGTGAACCAAGATTGCACCACTTCACTCCAGCCTGGCAATAGGGCAAGACTGTGTCTCCAAAAAAAAGAAAAAGAAAAAAAGATGTTGAAATCAGATAACCTTGCATTAGTTTTTGGATGTGATTTTTAAAAATTGTCTGTAAAATTATCTGCTCTAGCTGTACAAATTAGCAGAAGTCTGAAGGAATTTGTGCTGATCACTGCTTAATAAATATCTGTTGTTTCTCTGATAGGAGTTGAAAGGAATTAGAGTGGACCTAAAATAAATGACATACCTAAAATAAAAAGTAAAAATAGGCCGGACACGGTGGCTCATGGCTATAAGTCCCAATGCTTTGGGAGGTAAGTCCCAATGCTTTGGGAGGCCAAGGCAAAAGGATCAGTTGAGGCCAGGAGTTGGAGACCAGCCTGGACATATAGCAGGACTCTGTCTCTATTTAAAGAAATAAAAATAAGCTGGGTGTGGTGACACACACCTGGAGTCTCAGCTACTCAGAGGGTAAGGTGGGAGGCTTGCTTGAGTGCAGGGGTGCTTGAGTGCTTTGAGGCTGCAGTGAGCTATGATCACGTTATGGCACCCTAGCCTGGGTGACAGAATGAGATCTCCATCTTTAAAAATAATAAATAAAAATTAAAACCTAACAAAGTGAAATACATGGTTCCCACTGTTTTTATTTTTATCAACAGATGCCTTAGTGAGTTTGTTAAAGGAAGAATAGGCAGTTTATAAATGGATATAAATAAGAGCAGCAATGATTTCTGATAGTTTGAGTGGAGTTCTCTGAGAACTAGCTATAAAAGTCTTCAGTGTAGTAGGTCCAGAGAGGTGACTAGATTTATTGACTCTTTAGAACTGAGCATGGTAGCTGGCACAGTAGAGAATTTGGGCTGTATGACAAACTTCATATGTTCCTGTGTGACACCAAAGGGAGTCAAGTACTAGATCAAAGTTGAAGTATTTAAGGTCTCAACTTAGAAGTCTGTCTGTGACATGAGGTTTCCTCTTTGGACTTGTTCGCTACAGTGTTTTTATCTGTTACTTGAATTTAGAAATCAGTGTTATGGCTGGTAAGATTTGTAGGGCACATAAAATGATAGGAGCGTTTCCAACTCCTGTGTTTAAGGAGAGATACAGAAAAATCTTTACAGGTGGACTTAGGAAGTGAACCTCAACAGATCTGCAGTAAATATAAGGCAAATGTAAAGTCCTGAACTCAAGTCCCTAAGCCATTCATTGATTTACTCATGAATATGTACTAAACAAATATGTATCAATAAGTGGCTCTACTATTTCAGTGGTAAACAACAGTCAAGATGGCTGTCCCCGGGCAGGTGGATCACCTGAGGTCAGGAGCTTGAGACCAGCCTGACCAACATGGTGAAACTCTGTCTCTACGAAAAATACAAAATTAGCTGTGCATGGTAGTGCATGCCTGTAATCCCAGCTACTCGGGAGGCTGAGGCAGGAGAATCGCTTGAACCCGGGAGGCAGAGGTTGTGGTGAGCTGAGGTCGCGCCATTGCACTCCAGCTTGGGCAACAGTAGCGAAACTCCATCTCAAAAAAAAAAAAAAAAGACAGATAGATATGAAATATAGATATGCCAAATTGGGATTCATGCAATGAAGGAAATCAGAAAAGAACAAGGAGAAAGAAAAACGAATAGAAGGTCTAGCTTAAATTGAGGGATCAGGGAACTTCTCTCCAAGGAGGAGACATTTCAGCTGAGGCTTGCAGGAGAGGCAGGCCTTACTTAGGGAGGCAGTAACTGTGGGCATAGAACATTCTAGGTGGAGAGAACAGCATATGCAAAAGCCCCTGAATCATGGAAGGGAATGGAGCACTCTAGAAACTGACACTTAAAGAAGACCTATGTGGCTGGAGTTTGGCAAGTGGCAAAGGGTGGCACCAGATGAGGTGTAAGTGTGGACAGGTGGTGGCGTGTTTGTGTCTTAAAAGATCATCCTGGCCGGGCGCGGTGGCTCACGCCTGTAATCCCAGCACTTTGGGAGGCCGAGGCGGGCGGATCACAAGGTCAGGAGATCGAGACCATGGTGAAACCCCGTCTCTACTAAAAAAATAGAAAAAAATTAGCCGGGCGCAGTGGCGGGCGCCTGTAGTCCCAGCTACTCGGGAGGCTGAGGCAGGAGAATGGCGTGAACCTGGGAGGCGGAGCTTGCAGTGAGCCGAGATTGCGCCACTGCACTCCAGCCTGGGGGACAGAGCGAGACTCCGTCTCAAAAAAAAAAAAAAAAAAAAAGGCCGGGCGCGGGGTAATCCCAGCACTTTGGGAGCGAGACGGGCGGATCACGAGGTCAGGAGATCGTCTCAAAAAAAAAAAAAAAAACCCCATCTCTATAAAAAATACAAAAAACTAGCCGGGCGTGGTGCTGTGTGCTACTCGGGAGGGAGGCAGGAGAATGGCGTCAACCCGGGAGGCGGAGCTGCAGTGAGGAGATCCGGCCAGGGGGGCAGAGCGAGACTCCGTCACAAAAAAAAAAAAAAAAAAAAAAAAAAAAAAGATCATCCTGGTTGCTGTGTGGAGGGGCTGAGAGGAGGGGGAAGCTGGTCACCACGTTACTAGAGAGGTGACCCGGACTTGTTAGAAAGTGAGAAGGTTATAGATGTTTTGGAGGAGACCCTATAGACCTTGGTTCTGTAAGGGAATGATTTTCTTGTATTCTCTGTGTTTATGCCATTTGCAAATTCATGATCCAAATACTGTCTTCCACCTTCCTAGTTTCATCAGACTTTCATAGGGTGGCAGAAGTATATAGAACAGCCCTAGAAGACATGACAAGATGGGACATGTATTTTGCCTGTATTATCAAGGCCTAGCACAGTGCCTGGCATAGAGGCAGGTACTACATGAATGAATTCTTTTTATATTCATCTGGTTGCTTAAAAACTCCAACGTAAATTCTTATTCATTCAAAAGTTATATGTACTTTTTATAGGGTAAAACCAAAATTTTCAGTGTGAAAAATACTGAAGTATAGTACGTACACGTATTTGGAGATCAACAGATATTTGTTAGATGAGTGAAAGACCATTTTGACTCCATTTTAGCTCACTTTATTGTAATGAGGATTTGGAAGCTCCACTGGAAGGGAGGTACTATGTAGAATAACAACATAATGTAAGTCCATAACCTCATGTCCATCGTGTTAGGTTTGTCTCTTATTTCAGCATGATAATGGAATCCCGAAAAGTGAACACAGTGTCTTTTAGAAAGAATAGAGATTAATCAGTGTGCAAAAATGCAAAGTACCAAATGCCTAAACAAAATGTATCTGATAGCATGATCTTAGGCAAGTTGTTTAGGTTTTGGCTTTTTAACGTATTAGTGAAAGCTCTGATGTACAAATAGTTATTATTTGCTTAGGTTAACTGCTAATCACAAATGGATTAAAAACAAGCATGTGACTCAGTTGTTAGTTGGCTTTGAAAATTTTACTTAGCCTGAAATTATGTTTTTTTTTTCTTTTTAAATGCTCCTATCAGGAATGAAGCGAAGTCAGGTGGACGAAGTGATTTGATACCAACTATCAAATTTCGACACTGTTCTCTGTTAAGAAATCGACGCTGCACTGTAGCATACCTGTAAGCTTCTCAGTTTTTGCTTGGGTGGCAGGATTTTCTGTGTGGCTTCCCAGTTGACCATCTCAAATGGGTAACATGAAATCTTAAGATTTTTCTCTCTTTATAAGCATTCTAAATTTTTCCTCTGTTTTTTCATTTTTTAAATTTTTTATTATGAAAAAACACTTTTAAAAGTAGGGAGAATAATACTATTATGAACCCAAGTGGAGCTATTGTAGGGTTTTAACAATTTTTATTATTTTGCCATATTTTCTTCATTGTGTTTCGCTTGTTGGTGCCACACTATTTAAGAGCATCATGGTCTTTCACTACTGAATATGGTAGTGATCTTACTATTTTTCTTCTTTGTCTTAGAAATAAGGACCTTTGGCCAGGCACAGTGGCTCATGCCTGTAATCCCAGCACTTTGGGAGGCCGAAGCGGGTGGATCACCTGGGGTCAGGAGTTCGAGACCAGCCTGGCCAACATGGTGAAACCTCGTCTCTACTGAAAGTACAAAAATTAGCTGGGCATGGTGGTAGGTGCCTCATCCCAGCTACTTGGGAGGCTGAGGCAGGAGAATCGCTTGAATCCGGGAGCCAGAGGTTGTAGTGAGAGGAGATCGTGCCATTGCACTCCAGCCTGGGTGACAAGAGCAAAACTCTATCTCAAAAAAAAAAAAAAGAGGGGGTGGGGAAGAAAGAAATAAGGACCTCAGGGACCATTTTCCCAGGACTACTGTGCTGTTGTCACATGTGGAGGAGGGGACAGTGCCTTCAGGCTGACTCTCAGACTGTGCTCATGTTCCTCTTGTTGTCCCTAAGATGTCTTTTTAGAGCTGGTGTGTTTGCATCAGGGGCCAAATGAAGTCCACACATGATCCCTCTTTTATTCTTATGCCACGCAATACCTTCTTGATGTCCTAGGTATGATCGCTTGCTTCGGATCAGAGCACTCAGATGGGAATATGGTAGCATCTTGCCAAATGCATTACGATTTCACATGTCTGCTGAAGAAGTGAGTTAGCATTGTTCAAGTTTATAAATTTTGAAAATGCTGAAGTTCTGGCATTGTTCTATAATAGTGTTTATTGGTATTCCTCTTTCTGTTTTTAATGTCTGTTTTCCCCCAATTTTTGTCTGGTGTTTAGTATACAATGTGAGGGGAACTATGTGGTGTGGAGTAATTCTAAATGATATGTGGAAAATTCTATTATTACTTAACAAAATGGAGTCCTATGATGTTACTTATTAGTGATCCAATCAGTGGGATTAAAAAACTGGCATTATTATTTGGGGATATTCCATAAAATGTTTATGTGTATATATACTTTCCTAATGAAAATTCATATTTGCCTAGTCATTGAGGCAAAGAGCTAGCCCATTATTTAAGGACATAGGATTGGGCCGGGCACGGTGGCTCAAGCCTGTAATCCCAGCACTTTGGGAGGCCGAGATGGGCAGATCACGAGGTCAGGAGATTGAGACCATCCTGGCTAACACGGTGAAACCCTGTCTCTACTAAAAAATACAAAAAACTAGCCGGGGGAGGTGGCGGGCGCCTGTAGTCCCAGCTACTCGGGAGGCTGAGGCAGGAGAATGGCGTAAACCTGGGAGGCGGAGCTTGCAGTGAGCCGAGATCCGGCCACTGCACTCCAGCCTGGGTGACAGAGCGAGACTCCGTCTCAAAAAAAAAAAAAATGGACATAGGATTGGAGTCACGTGGGCTTAGGTTCAAATCCTGGCTCTCTTCTGTCTAATCTTGAGCAAGTCACTTGACCTGTTTCTGTGCCTAAATTTCCTTGTTACAGGATGAAGATCATATTACCTATCTATTACAGGTTGCAATGACTTCTGACACTAACTACCTGTAGTTATTGTCAACTAAGGAAGCTCACACAAGCTTTGATGTCCAGAGTGTGTATTGGGGCTTTATTACATAGACATGATTGATTAAATCACTGGCCCTGTGATTGAGCTCAATCTTCATCCCTCTTCCCCTCCCTGGAGGTCAGACTGACATCAGGAGGCCCAAAGGCCCAATACTTTAATCACATGGTTGGTCTTTCTGGGTGGCCAGTCCCAACTCTGAGTCATCTTGTTAGCACAGACTATCTAGGGGTTCACCCCAAGTCACCTGAGTAGCACATACTCTCAGGGCACATCATGAATAACAAGACACTCCTACTAGTTGAGGAAGTCCAATAATTTAGAAGCTACCTCCCAGGAATGAGGGAGAGAGGCCCACCAAATTCTTTATTCTACAACAGTGTTATTACAAGGCCTATCAGAGGGTTACTTCAGGTGATCCATGTGAAGCACAGCATAGCATGGCACTCAATAAATGTTTTGTTTTGTTTTGTTTTGTTTTATTTTTTTGAGACGGAGTCTCGCTCTGTCACCCAGGCTGGAGTGCAGTGGCCGGATCTCAGCTCACTGCAAGCTCCGCCTCCCGGGTTTACGCCATTCTCCTGCCTCAGCCTCCCAAGTAGCTGGGACTACAGGCGCCCGCCACCTCGCCCAGCTAGTTTTTTTGTATTTTTTAGTAGAGACGGGGTTTCACTGTGTTAGCCAGGATGGTCTCGATCTCCTGACCTTGTGATCCGCCCGTCTCGGCCTCCCAAAGTGCTGGGATTACAGGCTTGAGCCACCGCGCCCAGCCAATAAATGTTAACAGTTATTACATTACAGTTGCATAGGACAGAGCTTAAGAAAGCAAATATTCAGTGTAGCAAATCACCATGGCACATGTATACCTATGTAACAAACCTGCATGTTCAGCACATGTATCCCAGAACTTAAAGTAAAAAAAAAAGTAAATATTCAATGTGTTTGTCATTAGATTCTGCACATTTTTGAGTGATCTATTTGTTGTCATAACTTCATTTTCATTCTCTTCATTTTCTGCATAAATAAATGAGTAATCTCTACCTCAGATTTACCAGTAACTACAAAATTGGTAACATGTTAGTACCTCACTTTATGCTGTTTGTGTTCAAATCGACTTATATTAATTGAACTTTGGGGTACTTCCTATGTATTATGGTGAGATGAACAGAACACTATGTTGTTTCTCTAACGACAGTAGCTTTAATGATTTTTCTCATACAATATTTTAGATTAATTTTTTAATGTATTTTTTTGAGATGGAGTCTTGCTCTGTTGCCCAGGCTGGAGTGCAGTGGTGTGACCTCTGCTCCCTGCAACTCTGCCTCCTGGCTTCAAGCAGTTCTCCTGCCTCAGCCTGCCAAGTAGCAGTGATTACAGGTACTTGCCACCATGCCCAGCTAATTTTTGTATTTTAGTAGAGACAGGATTTCACTCTGTTGGCCAGGCTGGTGTCGAACTCCTGACCTCATTATCTGCCCCCCTCGGCCTCGCAAAGTGCTGGGATTACAGGTGTGAGCCACAGCGCCTGGTGATTAATATGTTTTTTATAGTTTTGTAAATGATTACAAGCTACATTTATTCAGGCACATCAATTAGATTTCGTATTGGGCATTGTTTCTGTAAGGGTGGCAGTTTTCTGTGATGACTGAGTTCCCAAAGTCAGTTTCTATTTTAATGAAATAAAACAATGTTAACAGCAAATAAAATAATTTTTTTTTTTTGAGATGGTGTCTTGCTCTGTTGCCCCAGCTGGAGTGCAGTGGCATGATCTCAGCTCGCTGAAACCTATGCCTCCCGGGTTCAAGCGATTCTCCTGCCTCAGCCTCCCGAGTAGCTGGGATTACAGGTGCCCGCCACTACACCCCGCTAATTTTTTTGTATTTTTAGTAGAGACGGGGTTTCACTGTATTGGCCAGGCGGGTCTTGAACTCCTGACCTCGTGATCCACCCGCCTCAGCCTCCCAAAGTGCTGGGATTACAAGCATAAGCCACAACGCCCGGCCTTATATAAAATAATATTAATGGGTCTAGAGATTAAGTTGTTTGAGAATAGTGAAACCTGAGTTTCTTGGAAGAGTTTGTGAATTACTGCAAAACTGGCAAATGACTTCCTTCTACCCCAGTGACCTCATCTATAAAAAGGAATATACCAGCCTGGCCAACATGGTGAAACCCCGTTTCTACTAAAAATACAAAAATTAGCTGGGTGTGGTAGCGTGCACCTGTAATCCCAGCTACTCAGGGAGGCTGAGGCAGAACAATTGCTTGAGCCTGGGGCGATGAGCCGAGATCGCACCCCTGCACTCCATTCTGGGGGAGAGAGTGAGACCCTGTCTCAAAAAAAAAAAAAAAGAATAAAAGGAGTATACATGGTCTCATTCTCTTTTTTTTTTTTTTTTTTTTTTTTGAGACGGAGTCTCGCTCTGTCGCCCAGGCTGGAGCACAGTGGCCGGATCTCAGCTCACTGCAAGCTCCGCCTCCCGGGTTCACGCCATTCTCCTGCCTCAGCCTCCTGAGTAGCTGGGACTACAGGCGCCCGCCACTTCGCCCGGCTAGTTTTTTGTATTTTTAGTAGAGACGGGGTTTCACCATGTTAGCCAGGATGGTCTCGATCTCCTGACCTCGTGATCCACCCGTCTCGGCCTCCCAAAGTGCTGGGATTACAGGCTTGAGCCACCGCGCCCGGCCTAATGGTCTCATTCTCTTAGTGGTGTTTTGGAAAAACTTAAAAATGAGAACAGATTAATACAGATATACTCTGTAGTAGACCACAGACATCCCTGCTTGAGCAATTGCATGGTGGCAACTTCATCAACCATTTTGGACCAGTAACAAAGAATATTTCCAGGTATCCCTGACAACTTACAGGAGCCTGTGAGGTCTGAATGTCATCATAGGTATCTGTGTTACCCAAGGATAGTGCTTCAGTGGGTGACTGAAGCACGTGGACTTGAGTCTGCCACCTAAATTCAGATCCTTGCCTTGTTAACTCTGAGCCCTTTGCTGAATCATCTAATTTTCAAAGCTTCATTCCTTCATGAATAAAAAGAAGATAATAATACTAGTTACATCATGGGGCAATGACAAAGAGTAAATAAAATAAGCATATTAAAATTTTAGCAAATTCCTGGTATACAGTAAGCACTTTATTAGAGGGAATGATGATCTCAATATTGTTGACTTAGGGTAACAATAAAAGTAAAAGCAGAGCTAAAATAAGGTTACTGACATGAAACAGATGATCATGTGTTAATAATGTTTAGAGGAAATACCATTGAAAGAATATGAAAGTACATGGATTATAAGTAAAAATCTTGGCCGGGCGCGGTGGCTCAAGCCTGTAATCCCAGCACTTTGGGAGGCCGAGACGGGTGGATCACGAGGTCAGGAGATCGAGACCATCCTGGCTAACACGGTGAAACCCCATCTCTACTAAAAAATACAAAAAAACTAGCCGGGCGAGGTGGCGGGCGCCTGTAGTCCCAGCTACTCAGGAGGCTGAGGCAGGAGAATGGCGTAAACCCGGGAGGTGGAGCTTGCAGTGAGCTGAGATCCGGCCACTGCACCCCAGCCTGGGCGACAGAGCAAGACTCCGTCTCAAAAAAAAAAAAAAAAAAAGTAAAAATCTTACTATCTGATTTCAAAATAGTAACATCTTTTGTTTTCAAAATAGTAACATCTTTTATGTTTTTAAAATAGTAACATCTTTTGTTTTTTGATTTCCTAAGTTTCTGTTTAGAATCTTCAAGACATTAACATATGAGAGATAGTGAAAATAGGGATTTTTTCTTTCCTATTAATATTTTTCCATAAGGAAAAATAAAATAAAAATTTGTGACTATATCAGTATGTTCTTTTGTGGAAGTAATGTGCTGATTCTACATTGCCCTTTTATCTGTGAAAAAGACTAAATGAGGGTAACACCCTCATTGTCAAAACAGCTTCTGATTTTTCTTCCACTTCATCTTCTCTTTTTTTTTTTTTTTGAGACAGAGTCTCGCTCTGTTGCCCAGGCTGGAGTGCAGTGGCCGGATCTCAGCTCACTGCAAGCTCCGCCTCCCGGGTTTACGCCATTCTCCTGCCTCAGCCTCCCGAGTAGCTGGGACTACAGGCGCCCGCCACCTCGCCCGGCTAGTTTTTTTGTATTTTTTAGTAGAGACGGGGTTTCACTGTGTTAGCCAGGATGGTCTCGATCTCCTGACCTCGTGATCCACCCGTCTCGGCCTCCCAAAGTGCTGGGATTACAGGCTTGAGCCACCGCACCCGGCTTCATCTTCTCTTTGGGGTCTGTTACACTCTACTGTTCTCAGTGGAGACACCCATGTTTGACTCATTTGGCAAGATCTCTCTCAGAGAACTCTTCTTCATACTTATCAATACAAAATGTCATTTTTTTATCCTTTGTATTGTAAAAGGCAATGCAGTTTTTACCACCTTGGCCTACATACCTTTTAAATCTTTTAAAATCACTTAATTTAACCATTTGCATTGTGAAATCTAACATAAAAACAGACACATGCAAACACATCTGGAAAGGTGCAGAAAACGAACATGTACAGCCCAACGATGTAACACTGAGGAATTCCTATGTATCCATCACCCTGTTCAGGAAAGAACATTGCTCCAGAACCTTTGTGTCCCTCCTGCCAGTGATCACTACCCTCCTGGCTTTTGTGCAGACTGATCACTTCCTTGTTTTTAAAAATCTTATTGCTCTGGGTGCAGTGGCTCACACCTGGAATCCCAGCACTTTGAGAGGCCGAGGTGGATGGATTGCCTGAGCTCACGAGTTTGAGACTAGTTTGAACAACAGGGTGAAACCCCATCTCTACCAAAAAAAGAAAAAAAACAAAAACAAAAACTTAGCCAAGTGTGGTGGTGTGCGCCTGTGGTCCCAGCTACTCAGAAGACTGAGGTGGGAGGATCGCTTGAGCTTGGGAGGCAGAGGTTGTAGTAAGCCGAGATTGCGCCACTGCACTCCAACCTGGGTGACAGGGTGAGACCCTGTCTTAAACAAAACAGCAACCAAAAAAACTTGCTATTTACCACCTAAGCCTGCATTTCTAAACACTATAATTTAGTGTTGCCCATTTTTTGAACTTCATATAGATTCATGCAGTATCCTTTAATGATTGATGACTTTCACTAAATGCAATATTTTTGAGATTCTAACCTGTTGAAATATTAGCAAGAGCTCATTCCTTGTTTTTGATATATTAGCAAGAGCTCATTCCTGTTTGTTTGTTTTTTTTTTGAGACGGAGTGTTGCTCTGTCACCCAGGCTGGAGCACAGTGACACGATCTCGGTTCATTGCAAGCTCCGCCTCCCAGGTTCGCGCCATTCTCCTGCCTCAGCCTCCTGAGTAGCTGGGACTCCATGTTTTTTTTTTTTTTGTATTTTTTTTTAAGTAGAGATGGGGTTTCACCGTGTCAGCCAGGGTGGTCTTGATCTCCTGACCTCATGATCCGCCCTCCTTGGCCTCCCAAAGTGCTGGGATTACAGACGTAAGCCACCGCGCCCAGCCCATTCCTTCTTTTTTATTTTTGTTTTTTGATGGAATATTTTGCTCTTGTTGCCCAGGCTGGAGTGCAATGGTGTGATTTGGCTTATCGCAACCCCCGCCTCCCGGGTTCAAGCGATTCTGCCTCAGCCTCCCAAGCAGCTGGGATTACAGGCATGCACCACCACGCCTAGCTAATTTTTTGTATTTTTAGCAGAGACGGGGTTTCTCCCTTGTTGGTCAGGCTAGTCTTGAACTCCCGACCTCAGGTGGTCCACCCACTCAGGCCTTCCAAAGTGCTGGGATTGCAGGTGTGAGCCACCGTGCCTGGCCGAGCTCATTCCTTTTTATTGCTGAATAGTATTTCCTTTTTTTTTTTGGACACAGTTTGACTCTTGTCACCCAGGCTGGAGTGCAGTAGCACAATCTCGGCTCAGTGCAACCTCCGCCTCCCCGGTTCAAGTGATCCTCCTGCTTCAGCCTCCGGAGTAGCTGGGACTACAGGTGTGTGCCACCATGCCTGGCTAATTTTTGTATTTTTAGTGGAGGCGGGGTTTCACCATGTTTGCCAGGCTGGTCTTGAACTCCTGGCCTCAAGCAATATGCCCGCCTTGGCCTCCCAAAGTGCTGGGATTACAGGCGTGAGCCACCGTGCCCAGCCTACCCAGAGGATATTAAGAATTTTTTTCTTTGAGACGGAGTCTCGCTCTGTAGCCCAGGCTGGAGTGCAGTGGCCACAATCTCAGCTCACTGCAAGCTCCGCCTCCCAGGTTCACGCCATTCTCCTGCCTCAGCCCCCCAAGATATTTTTCTGTGTAATCTTTTAGGAGCTGTATTTTACCTTTTACAAAGAGATCTACAGTACTGGGATGAAGTTTTGTGTATACTATAGGAAGTATGCTTCATTTTGAATATAGATACTGAGATGACCCACCACCATGTATTGAACAGATGTGCCTCTCCCATCACTGTGTGCATGGTACCACCTTCATCATACACTGAGTGTCAGTATTCCTGTGGATTTTGAATGGGAGGACTTTTTCTTTTGTTAATGCTAGTCTATCTGTTCTTATACCAATTCCACTGTTGTAATTACTGTAACTATATAGTATAGTTGGAGCAAGTTCCCCTCTTGTTCTTTTTTGAGAGCATTTCATCTATTTTTAGCCCTTTGCACTTCCATGTAAAATTTAGACTCAGTTTGTCAGGTTCCATTTTAAAGAAGTTAAGATTTTGATTGAGATTGAATTGAATCTATAGATTGTTGACATTATTACAATATTGAATCATCCAGTCTGTGAATGTGGTATATATTTAGGTCTTTCATTTTTTTCAACATTTTTAGAAATAGATTTACTGATATATGATTCATACTCTGTGAAGTTTACCATCTTAAATTGTACAATGCAGTGGTTTTTAGTATATTCAGAGTTGTTGTGTATCCAGTACCACCATCTTATTTGAGAATATTTTCATCACCCTACAAATAAGCCCTGTCCCCTTTATATTTACTCTATATTTTCTTCCCTCCTCCCAGCTCCTGGAAATCCCGAATCTACTTTCTGTCTCTATAGATTTCCCTATTACAGGTTTTTCATATGAGTAGAATCATGTAATATGTGGCCTTTTGTCTTTCATGTGGTAATGGCAATATGTTTCAGAACTTCGTTGCTACTTATGGTTGAATAATGTTCCATCATATGGGCACATATCCATTCATCAGTTGGTGGACATTTGGGTTTTCTTAACAATGTTTTATAGTTTTCAGAAATAGCAATAATGCAGAGTTTGAAGATATAATTCTGAAATGGCATCTTTTTCTTGGTTCTGTTTCTGGTCAAAGATTCCTAAGGCTTATTATTAAGTATGCTGAAATGTAATCTCTCTGAGAACAGAGAATTTTGTTCACTTTATTGAATAATTCATCGTAAGTACCCAGACCAATGCCTATATCATAGGAGGCAATTAATAATATTTTAGCATAAATGAATGAATGGTTACAATAGTGATTTGTGTTGGGATGTGTACTGTTTTCAAATGGATGAGTACGCAATGTGTGTAAGTTTTCTTAGAATTTTGTCAAATGATCATCTCTATGTTTGCAGATGGAGTGGTTTAATAATTATAAAAGATCTCTTGCTACTTATATGAGGTCACTGGGAGGAGACGAAGGTTTGGACATTACACAGGATGTGAAACCACCAAAAAGCCTATATATTGAAGTATGTATATCTTTTTAAAATGCATTTTTCTTTAACGTGTAGATTGTGCTACCTTTTAAGAAGAGGGGAGTATATGAATATGTGTTAGCTTCTATTAAAATAGAAAAGAAGCATAGACCAAATCAAGCTACCTATAGGGGGATGACAGAATACGATGGAAGAGCTATAATTTTCTGAATATACCTGTTTTAATAGTTTTGACTATGGAACACTATAAATGTTTTATCTATTACTAAAACAAAGTTAAATCAAAATGGGAAATCAATCTCTAAATTTTGAAAGTAAAATGAAACAAATGTCAAGTTGGTGGATTAGTCAAAACAGGAAGTATTTTTGTTTCATTTTGTTTAATTTTTTTCTGTTTTTTAAATTGTAAAATACATATAAAATCTGCCATTTTAGCTTTTTTTTTTTTTTTTTTTGATTCGGAGTCTCGCCCTGTCGCCCAGGCTGGAGTGCAGGGGCGCGATCTGGGCTCACTGCAAGCTCCGCCTCCTGGGTTCACGCCATTCTCCTGCCTCAGCTTCCCCAGTAGCTGGGACTACAGGCCACCATGCCCAGCTAATTTTTTGTATTTTTTGTCTTTTTAGTAGAGGCTGGGTTTCACTGTGTTAGTCAGAATGGTCTCGATCTCCTGACCTCGTGATCCTCCCGCCTCAGCCTCCCAAAGTGCTGGAATTACAGGCGTGAGCCAACGCGCCTGGCCTTAGCTATTTTTAAATGTACATTTAAGTGGTATTAAATATTGTTTAATTTTCTATATTTTTTGCAACTTTCATATTGTTTTGCAACGGTCACCACCATCCATATCCAGATTTTTTTCATCTTTTAAAATTGAAACTCTATACTCATTAAACAATAACTTCTCAATACCCCCGCCTCCCATCCCCAGCAACCACCATTCTACCATCTGTCTCTATGATTTTGACTACTATAACTAGTTCATGTGAGTGGAATCATGCATGATTTGTCTTTTTGTTTTCTTTTGTTCTCATTAGAAAATAATTTCTGAGAAGCTTCAAATGACAAGTATTTGTCTTTTTGTGACTGGCTTATTTCACTTAGCATAATATCTTCAGGGTTTATTTCTGTGGTATCTGTGGTAGAATTTGTGTCAGAATTTCCAGGCAGGCCCGGTGGCTCATGCCTGTAATCCCAGCTCTTTGGGAGGCCGAGGAGGGAGAATCACCTGAGGTCGGGAGTTCAAGACTAGCCTGACCAACATGGAGAAACCCCGTCTCTACTAAAGATACAAAATTAGCCGGGCGTGGTGGCGCATGCATGTAATCCCAGCTACTGGGGAGGCTGAGGCAGAAGAATCGCTTAAACTTGGGAGGCAGAGGTTGCAGTGAGCCGAGGTGCCATTGCACAATTTTTTCTTTTTTTTTTTGAGACGGAGTTTTGCTCTTGTTGCCCAGGCTGGAGTACAATGGCGCTATCTTGGCTCACTGCAACCTCCACCTCCCGGGTTCAAGCAGTTCTCCCGCCTCAGCCTCCCAAGTAGCTGGCATGCGCCACCACACCCAGCTAATTTTGTATCTTTAGTAGAGACGGGGTTTCTCCATGTTGGTCAGGCTGGTCTCGAACTCCCGACCTCAGGTGATTCTCCCTCCTTGACCTCCCAAAGTGCTGGGATTACAGGCATGAGCCACTGCGCCTGGCCCAGAATTTCCTTCCTTTTTAAGGATGAGTAATATTCCTTGTCTGGCTATACCACATTTTGCTTATCCATTTATCCATCAATGGACACTGGGTTGCTTCTTTATTTTAGCTATCATTTTATGATTAATGCTGCTATGAACGTGGATATATAAATCTCTTTGAGACTCTGCTTTTAATTTTGGGGGACATATATCCAGAGTGGAATTACTAGATCATATGGTAATACTATGTTTGAGGAATTGTCATACTGCTGTCCGCAGCAGCCATACCATTTTACATTCCAACATTACACAAGGGTTCCAATTTCTCCACATCCTCATCAACACTAAATTTTTTGGGTTGTTTTGTTTTGTTTTTGAGACAGAGTTTCGCTCTTGTCACCCAGGCTAGAGTGCAGTGGTGTGATCTCAGCTCACTGCAACTTCCACCTCCTGGGTTCAAGTGATTCTCCCGCCTCAGCCTCCCGAGTAGCTGGGATTACAGGTGCACCACACTTGGCTAATTTTTGTATTTTTAGTAGAGACAATGTTTCACCATTTTGGCCAGGCTGGTCTTGAACTCCTTACCTCAGGTGATCCTCCTGCCTCAGCCTCCCAGAGGCATGAGTCACCATGCCTGGCCTTGTTCTGTTTTTTAATCATAGCCATCCTAAAGGATGTAAAAATGTGGTTTTGACTTTTATTTCCCTAACGATTAGTGATGTAGAGCTTCTTTTCTTATGCTTATTAGCTATTCCTATGTCTTCTTTGAAGAAATGTTTATTTAAGTAATTGGCCCCCTTTATGGGGCCCATTTTCTTTTTTTTTTTTTTTTTTTTTTTTTTGAGACGGAGTCTCACTCTGTCGCCCAGACCAGGCTGGAGTGCAGTGGCGCGATCTCGGCTCACTGCAAGCTCCGCCTCCCGGGTTCACGCCATTCTCCTGCCTCAGCCTCCCGAGTAGCTGGGACTACAGGCGCCCACAAGCGCCCGGCTAATTTTTTTTTTTTGTATTTTTAGTAGAGACGGGGTTTCACCGTGGTCTCGATCTCCTGACCTTGTGATCCGCCCGCCTCGGCCTCCCAAAGTGCTGGGATTACAGGCGTGAGCCACCGCGCCCGGCCTGGGGCCCATTTTCAAATACGATGTTGTTGTTGTGGAGATTTAGAAATCCTTTATGTATTCAATATATTAATTTGTTATCAGATATATTATTTGCAAATATTTTCTCCCATTCTCTGGGTTGCCTTTTTATGCTGTTGATAGTATCTTTTTTTTTTCTTTTTCTTTTTCTTTTTCTATTTTCTTCCTTCAGTGTCATGTTAATATTTTAAAATTTTCATGCCGTCCAGTTTGTCAGTTTTTTTTTTTTGAGATGGAATTTTGCTCTTGTTGCCCAGACTGGAGTGCAGTGGCGTGATCTCAGCTCACTGCAACCTCCGCTTCCTGGGTTCAAGCAATTCTCCTGCCTCAGCCTCTTGAGTAGCTGGGATTACAGGCATGCGCCACCACACCCAGCTAATTTTTGTACTTTTAGTAGAGATGGGGTTTCATCATGTTGGCCAGGCTAGTCTTGAAATCCTGACCTCAGGTGATCCACCCACCTGAGGCTCCCAAAGTGCAGGGATTATAGGCATGAGCCACCGCACCCAGCCAACTTTTTTGTTTTGTTGGCTGTGCCGTTGGAGTCATAGCCCGGAAATCATTGCTAAATATATTGTCATAAAACTTTTGACCTGTATTTTCTTCTAAGTGTTATGTTGTTTTACATTTACATTTCAGTCTTTGATCCATTTCGAGTTAATTTTTGTATGGTGTTAGGTGATGGTCCAACTTTATTTTTTTGCATGTGGAAATCTAGCTTTCCAAGCATAATTTCTTAATAAGACTGCCCTTTCCCCATTGTGAATGATTTTGACACCCTTGTCAAAAATCATTTGACTATGTAGGCAAGGGTTAGTTTTTATCTCTTTATCCTATTCCATTGTTCTATACATCTGTCGTAAAAAAATTTTTTTTATATACACATCTGTCTTTATGCCAGAACTGTAGTATTTTGATTATTGTAGCTTTGCAGTAAGTTTAAATTAGGGATTTTGGGTCCTCTACCTTCATTCCTCTTTTTTTTTTTTTGAGATTAAGTCTTGGTCTGTTGCCCAGGCTGGAGTACAGTGGCACAATCTTGGCTCACTTCAACCTCTACCTCCTGGGTTCAAGTGATTCTCCTTTCTCAGCCTCCCAAGTAGCTGAGACTAAAGGCGCCTACCACCATGCCTGGCTAATTTTTTATATTTTTATTAGAGACGAGGTTTCACCATGTTAGCTAGGCTGGTCTCGAACTCCTGACCTCAAGTGATCCGCCCACCTCGGCCTCCCAGAGTGCTGGATTACAGGCATGAGCCACCACATCCAGCCCCATTCCTCTTTTTTAAGGTTGTTTTCACTATTTGAGATCCCTTGAGATTTTATATGCATTGTAGGATGGGTTTTTCTCATGGAGAAAGGTGTCTTTCTCCAAAAGACACCTTTGAGATGATAGTAGGGATTGTGTAGATCACTTTGGGTAGTGTTGACACTACCCAAATCTTAATATTAAATCTTCCAATCCATGAATATGGGATGTGTTTCCAATTGTTGATGTCATCTTTAATTTTCTTTGGCAGTGTTTTTTAGTTTTCATTGTACAAATCTTTCATCTCCTTCGTTAATTTAATTTCTGTATATTTTATTCTTTTCACACTGATAAATTGAATTATTTTCATAATTTTTATTTTCAGATTAGTCATTGTAAGTATATAGAAATGCAACTGATTTTTGTGTGTTGACTTTGCATCCTGTTACTGTGCTGAATTCATTTATTAGTTCTAAAAGTTTTTTGTGGAATCATTAGAATTTTCTACATGTAAGATCATATCATCTTCAAACAGGTAATTTTAGTTCTTCCTTTTTAATTTAGAATCCTATTTCTTTGTCTTGTCTAATTACTCTGACTGTAACATCCAGTTATATGTTGAATAGAAGTGGCAAAAGCAGAAATCTTTGCCTTGTTAGTGAACTTAGAGGAAAATCTTTCAGTCTTTCTTTTTCTTTTTGAGACAGAGTCTTGCTCTGTTGCCCAGGCTGGAGTGCAGTGGCGTGATCTCAGCTCACTTCAACATCCACCTCCCAGGTTCAAGCGATTTTCCTGCCACAGCCTCCTGAGCAACTGGGACTACAGGCACATGCCATCATGCCCGGCTAATTTTTGTATTTTTATAAGAGACAGGGTTTCACCGTGTAGGCCAGGCTCGTCTCGAACTCCTGACCTCATCATCCACCTGCCTTGGCCTCCCAAAGTGCTGGGATTACAGGCGTGAGCCACCGCGCCTGGCCAGCTTTCAGTCTTTCACCATTGAATATGATGTTTGCTGTGGAGTTTTCATATATGGCTTTTATTATGTTGATGTATAGTTATCTTCTCTTCCTAGTTGGTTGAGTATTTTTATGAAAGGAAGTTGAATTTTGTCAAATGCTTTTTCTGTATCAGTTGAAATGATCATGTTGGTTTTTTCCCTTTGTTCTGTTAATGACTTATATTAAATTGATTGATTTTCATATCTTGAATTGTCCTTGCATTCCAAGAATAAATCTCAATTGATTTATGATGAACTCTTTTACTATGCTGCTGAATTTGATTTGATACTATTACGTTGAGAATGTTTTTTATTTTTATTTATTTATTTATTTATTTATTTATTTTTTTGAGACGGAGTCTCACGCTGTTGCCCAGGCTGGAGTGCAGTGGCGCGATCTCGGCTCACTGCAAGCTCCGCCTCCCGGGTTCCCGCCATTCTCCTGCCTCAGCCTCCTGAGTAGCTGGGACTACAGGCGCCCGCCACCGCGCCCGGCTAATTTTTTGTATTTTTAGTAGAGACGGGGTTTCACTGTGGTCTCGATCTCCTGACCTTGTGATCCGCCCGCCTCGGCCTCCCAAAGTGCTGGGATTACAGGCTTGAGCCACCGCGCCCGGCCTATTTTTATTTTTATTTTTATTTTATTTTATTTTATTTTTTTTTTGAGACGGAGTCTCGCTCTGTCGCCCAGGCTGGAAAGTGCAGTGGGCGATTCGGCTCACTGCAAGCTCCGCCTTTCCCGCCAACCACCCGCGGGACCAGGCGCCCACAACCGCGCCCGGCTAATTTTTTGTATTTTTAGTAGAGACGGGGTTTTGGTCTCGATCTCCTGACCTTGTGATCCGCCCGCCTCGGCCTCCCAAAGTGCTGGGATTACAGGCGTGAGCCACCGCGCCCGGCCTTTTATTTTTTGAGATGGAGTTTCAGTCTGGTTGCCCAGGCTGGAGTGCAATGGCATGATCTTGACTCACCACACAACCTCTGCCTCCTGGGTTCAAGCGATTCTCCTGCCTCAGCCTCCCAAGTAGCTGGGATTATAGGCATGTGCCACCACGCCTGGCTAATTTTGTATTTTTAGTAGAGATGGGGTTTCTCCATGTTAGTCAGGCTGGTCTTGAACTCCCGACCTCAGGTGATCTGCCCGCCTCGGCCTCCCAAAGTGCTGGGATTACAGGCGTGAGCCACCATGCCCGGCCTGTGTTGAGAATTTTTGCATCAGTGTTCATAAGGGACATTGGTCTGTAGTTTTCTTGGAGTATCTTTTCTGGCTTTCGTATTAGGGTAATGCTGCACTCATAAAATGAGTTAGGGAGGTGTTCCCTCCTTTTTTATATATATATATATATATATTTTTTTTTTTTTTTTTTTTTTTTTTTTTTTTGAGACGGAGTCTCGCTCTGCCACCCAGGTTGGAGTGCAGTGGCCGGATCTCAGCTCACTGCAAGCTCCGCCTCCCGGGTTCACGCCATTCTCCTGCCTCAGCCTCCCGAGTAGTTGGGACTACAGGCGCCCGCCACCTCGCCCGGCTAGTTTTTTGTAGTTTTTAGTAGAGACGGGGTTTCACAGTGTCAGCCAGGATGGTCTCGATCTCCTGACCTCGTGATCCGCCCGTCTCGGCCTCCCAAAGTGCTGGGATTACAGGCTTGAGCCACCGCGCCCGGCCCCTTTTATATTTTTTAGAAAAGCTTGAGAAGAATTGGTGTTCTTGAAATGTTTGATAGAATTACCCAGTGAAGCCGGGCGCGGTGTCTCAAGCCTGTAATCCCAGCACTTTGGGAGGCCGAGACGGTCGGATCACGAGGTCAGGAAATCGATCCTGGCTAACACGGTGAAACCCCGTCTCTACTAAAAAATACAAAAAACTAGCCGGGCGAGGTGGCGGGCGTCTGTAGTCCTAGCTACTCGGGAGACTGAGGCAGGAGAATGGCGTGAACCCGGGAGGCGGAGCTTGCAGTGAGCTGAGATCCGGCCACTGCACTCCAGCCTGGGTGACAGAGCAAGACTCCATCTCAAAAAAAAAAAAAAAGAATTACCCAGTGAAGTCATCAGGTCCAGCGTTTTCTTTATTGAGAGATTTTTGATTAGTCATTTAGTCTCCTTGCTAGCTATAGGTCTATTCCAGTTTACTAGTTCTTCATCATTCAGTCTTTGTAGGTTTGTGTTTCTGGGAATTTGTCCATTTCATCTAGGTTTTCCAATTTGTTGGTGTACAATTGTTCATAGGACTCTTAGAACCCTTTTTATTTCTATAGGATTGGTAGTAATGTCCTCACTTTCATTTATGATTTTAGTAATTTGAGCCTTCTTTTATTCTTAGTCTGTCTAGCTAAAGGTTTGTAAGTTTTATTGACCTTTTAAAATAACCAAATTTTGGTTTTATTGGTTTTCTCTATTGTGTTTCTATTCTTTATTTATTAATGTCTGCTCTAATCATTATTTCCTCCTTCTAGCTTTAGGTTTAGCTTGCTTTTCTTTTTCTGGTTCCTTAAGGTGTAAAGTTAGGTGGTTGGTTTGAAATTTGTCTTCTTTTGTTTTTGTTTCTTTTTTCTTTTTTTTTTTTTTTTGAGACAGGATCTCACTCTGTTACCCAGGCTGTAGTACAGTGGCACAATCTCAGCTCACTTCATCCTCTGCCTCCAGGGTTCACGCAATTCCCATGCCTCAGCCTCCCGAGTAGCTGGGACTATAGGGTGCACCACCACGCCTGGCTAATTTTTGTATTTTTTGGTAGAGAGATGATTTTACTGTATTGTCCAGTCTGGTCTCCAACTCCTTACCTCAAATGATACACCCACCTTGGCCTCACAAAGTACTGAGATTACAGGTGTGAGCCACCATGCCTGGCCTTGTTTTTGTTTTTGAGACAGAGTCTCACTGTGTTTTCCAGGCTGGAGTGCAGTGGTGCCATCTCAGCTTACTGCAACCTCCGTTTCCCGGGTTCAAGCGATCCTTCCACCACAGCCTCCCGAGTAGAGTACCCAGGACTATAGGAATGTGCCTCCATGCCCAGCTAATTTTTGTATTTTTAGTAGAGACAGGGTTTTGCCGTGTTAGCCAGGCTGGTCTTGAACTCCTGACCTCAAATGATCTGCTGCCTCGACCTCCCAAAGTGCTGGAATTGCAGGCGTGAGCCACCGCGCCTGGCTGTGAAATCTGTCCTATTTTTTAATGTAGGTGTTTATGGTTGTAATTGTAAATTTTTCAATTAGTACTGCTTTTGCTGCATTCCATACATTTTGATGTGTTATATTTTTGTTTTTTCACCTCTAAGTATTTTCAGATTTTCCTCGTGATTTTCTCTCTTTTCTTTTTTTTCTTTTCTTTTCTTTTCTTTTCTTTCTTTTCTTTCTTCTTTCTTTCTTTTTGTGTGACGGAGTCTCACTCTGTTGCCCAGGCAGTGTGGCACGATCTCGGCTCACCGCAACCTCTGCCTTGCGAGTTCAGGTGATACTCTTGCCTCAGCCTCCCAAGTTACTGGATTACAGGACTGCACCACCACGCCTGGCTAATTTTTGTATTATTATTACTATTTTTTTTTTTGAGACAGAGTCTCGCTCTGTTGTCCAGGCTGGAGTGCAGTGGTGTGATCTTGGCTCACTACAACCTCCGCCTCCCGAGTTCAAGCGATTCTCCTGCCTCAGCCTCCCGAGTAGCTGGGATTACAGGCACATGCCACCATGCCTGGCTAATTTTTATATTTTTAGTAGAGATGGGGTTTTGCCATGTTGGTCAGGCTGGTCTCAAATTCCTGACCTCAGGAGATCTGCCTACCTCGGCCTCCCGAAGTGCTGGGATTATAGGCGTGAGCCACCACACCTGGCAGATGAATTGTTATTAGGTGTGTCTATACTTGTTATATCTTCTTCTTTGTATTATATATTTATTACATATTATGTTATATATTATGTTTATTATATGTTAATTTATTACATAATATTATATTTTTATATATTCTGTAATATGTAATATTCTTTTTTGTCTCTGGTAAACTTTAAATTTAAAGTCCATTATAGGTAATATTAGTATAGCCACCCTGGTTCTCTTTTGGTGGCTATTTGCATAGAATATCTTCTTCCACCCTTTCACTTTCAATCTATTAATGTTTGTGTCTTTGGGTCTATAGTGAGTGTCTTGTAGACAACATGTGATTGGATCCTTTTGTTTAATCCATTCTGCTAATCTCTGTCTTTTGCTTAAAGAATTTAATCCGGCCGGGCGCGGTGGCTCAAGCCTGTAATCCCAGCACTTTGGGAGGCCGAGGCGGGCGGATCACAAGGTCAGGAGATCGAGACCACAGTGAAACCCCGTCTCTACTGAAAATACAAAAAATTAGCCGGGCGCGGTGGCGGGCGCCTGTAGTCCTAGCTACTCAGGAGGCTGAGGCAGGAGAATGGCGTGAACCCAGGAGGCGGAGCCTGCAGTGAGCCGAGATCGCGCCACTGCACTCCAGCCTGGGCAACAGCGTGAGACTCCGTCTCAAAAAAAAAAAAAAAAAAAAAAAAAAAAATTTAATCCATTCCCTTTAACATAATTACTGATAAGGAAGGACTTCTGTCATTTTGTTGTTTTTCTATATGCCTTATAACTTTTTTTCCTTGCAATGGACTAGGAAATTATAACTTTTTTGTCTCTCATTTCCTGCATTATTGCCTTCTTCAGTATTTAGTTGATTTTTTGAAACATTTAGATTTCTTTCTCATTTCCTCATTACCCCCTAAAGATACCAAGATCCATGGTTCTCAAGTCCCTTATATAAAGTAGTATGGTATTTGAATAGTACCTAGATACATGCTGTTGTATACTTTAAATCATCTCTAGATTACTTACAATACCTTATACAATATAAATGCCATAGATACAGTTGTTATACCATATCATTTTTAGGCAATAACAATAAGGAAAAAGTCTGTACATGTTCAGTGCAGATACAACCATCCATTTGTTTAAAAAATGTTTTGATCCAGAACCCACAGACACAGAGGACCAACTATATTCTATAGCTATTTTCTTTGTGGTTAGTGATAGCTAGTACATTTAGTATCTTAAAATTATAACACTTTAATTTCAACTTACAGCAGCTTGACTTCAGTAACATACCAAAATTCTGATCCTTCCAAGCTTCATCCTTATTTTTTTCTATTGTTGATATCACAAAACTACATCTTTATATGTTGTGAGCCCCAAAACGTAAACTGATAAATCTTTTAAATGCATTAGTTTCTTAAATTGTGTAGAAAACAAAATGTAGGTTTGCGAAGTTACAGTAATACTAGCTTTTAGACTAATCAGTGTTGTTTTTAAAATGTGTTAGTCACTGAAATCATGTTAAAAACAAAAAATAGGGGCCGGGGGTGGTGGCTCTTACGCCTGTAATCCTCGCACTTTGGGAGTCCGAGGTGGGTGGCTCACACATTTGAGACCAGCCTGGGCAACATGGCAAAACCCCATCTCTACTAAAATTACAAAATATTAGCCGGGTGTGGTGGCACGAGCTTGTAGTTTCTGCTGTTCAGGAGGCTGAGGCAGGAGAATCACTTGAACCAGGAGGCAGAGATTGCAGTGAACTGGGATCGCACAATTGCACTCCAACCTGGGCGACAGAATGTGTCTCCCTGCTCTCCCTCCCAGAAAAAGAAAACCAACAAAAAATAGAGTTATAAAATGTTACAATATTGCTAGGTTTTAGAATTCTCCATGTATTCACTGTCTTAGTCCATTTGAGCAGCTAAAACAAAATACCTGAGAGTAGGTAATTTCTAATGACAGTAATTTTTTTCTTTTCTTTTCTTTTTTTTTTGAAGAGACAAGGTATTGCTCCGTTTGTCACCCAGGCTGGGGTGTGGTGGTACAATCATAGTTCACTATAGCCTTGAACTCCTGGACTCAGTCAATCCTCCTGCCTCGGCCTCCTGAGTAGCTATAACTTACAGGCATGCACTACCATGCCTGGTTAATGTTTAAATTCTTTGTAGAGGCTGAGACGGGCGGATCACGAGGTCAGGAGATCGAGACCATCCTGGCTAACACGGTGAAACCCTGTCTCTACTAAAAAAATACAAAAAACTAGCTGGGCGAGGTGGCGGGCGCCTGTAGTCCCAGCTACTCGGGAGGCTGGGGCAGGAGAATGGCGTGAACCCGGGAGGCGGAGCTTGCAGTGAGCTGAGATCTGGCCACTGCACTCCAGCCTGGGCGACAGAGCGAGACTCCCTCTCAAAAAAAAAAAAAAAAATTTTTTTTTGTAGAGACGTGACCTTGCTGTATTGCCAAGGGTAGTCTTGAACTCCTAGCCTCAAGCAGTCCTCCTGCCTCAGCCTCTCAGTGTTGGGATTATAGGCTTGAGCCACTGTGCCCAGCCAGCCTGTCTCAGTTAATTCTGGAAGCCAAGATCAAAGTGCCAGCAGATTCATTTGTCTTCTGTGGGCTACACTCTGCTTCCAATGTGGTGCCTTGAATGCTGCATCCTCTGGAGGACTGAAATGCAGTGTCCTTGCGTGGTAGAAGCTGGAAGGACAAAAAGGACCAAACTCCTTCCATCAAGTCATTTTATAATGGCATAAATCCATTTATGAAGGCAGAACCCTTGTGCCCTAACCACCTCACCAAAGTCCCCACCTCCCAACACTGTTGAATTGGGGATTAAGTTTCTACCACATTGATTTTTGGGGACACATTCAGACACAGCATTTACCTATATTGAGATCTTTATTTCTTAACATGGGTTCAAGTTACTGTCTTATGATAGTTACCATATATAGGATTCTTGGTTGGCGATGTTATTTTTTTGTACTTTGAATATATTGGCTCACTGCCTTCTGGCCTCCAAAGTTTGTAATAAGAAATCTGGTGAAAATCTTATTGAGGATCCCAGGTATGTGATGACTGACTTATCTTTTGCTGCTTTCTTTTTGAATTTTTTAGAGACAGGGTCTCACTGTGTCAAGCAGGATGAACCGCAGTGGCACAATCATAGCTCACTGTAATCTCAAACTCCTGGGCTGAAGCAATCCACCTCAGCCTCCCAAGTGGCTAGGACTAGAGGCACATACTTCCAAGCCTGGCTAATTTTTAAACTTTTTGGGGCCAGGTGTGGTGGCTCACGCCTATAATCCCAGCACTTTTGGAGGCCGAGGCAGGCAGTTCATGAGGTCAGGAGTTCGAGACCAGCCTGACCAACATGATGAAACCCCATCTCTACTAAAAAATACAAAAATTAGCCGGGTGTGGTGGCGCACGCCTGTAGTCCTAGCTACTCAGAAGGCTGAGGGAGGAGAATTGCTTGAACCCGGGAGGCAGATGTTGCAGTGAGCCAAGATCACTCCACTGCACGCCAGCATGGATGACAGAGCGAGATTCCATCTAAACAAAACAAAACAAAACAAAACAAAACAGAAAAAGCTTTTTGTAGAGTTAAGTCTCACTCTGTCACCCAGGCTGGAGTGCAGTGGCGTGATCTCAGCTCATTGCAACCTCCACCTCCAGGGTTCACATCATTCTCCTGCCTCAGCCTCCCAAGTAGCTGGGATTACAGGCACCCGCCACCATGCCCAGCTAATTTTTTTTGGGGGGTATTTTTAGTAGAGACGGGGTTTCACCCTGTTAGCCAGGATGGTCTCGATCTCCTGACCTCGTGATCCACTCACCTCGGCCTCCCAAAGTGCTGGGATTACAGGCGTGAGCCACCGCGCCAGGCCGAATTAAACTTTTTGTAGAGGTGAGGTCTCACTATGTTGCCTAGGCTGGTCTCAATCTCTTGGCCTCAAGTGATAATCCCAACTTGGCCTCCCAAAATGCTGAGATTACAGGTGTGAGCCACCCTGCCCAGCCCTCTCTTGCTACTTTCAAGATTCTTTGTCTTTTGAAAGTTTGATTATAATGCATCTCATTGCGAGTCTCTTTGAGTTCATCTGGTAGTTTGTTGAGCTTCTTTGATGTTTATATTTATGTATTTTATCAAATTTAAGGAGTTTTCAGTTATTATTTCTTCAAAGATTCTCTCTGCCCCTTTGTCTTTCTTTTCTTGTTTTGCTTGATGGTGCCCGTTAGGTCTCTCAGGCTTCGTCCTTTTCTTCGGTCTTTTTTTCTTTTTGTTCTTCAGACTTAGTCATTTCTGTTGTCCTGTCTTCACGTTTGCTTATTCTTCTGCCTGCTCCAATCTGTCTTTGAATCTCTCAAGTGAATTTTTCATTTTGGTGGTGTGATCTCGACTCACTGCAACCTCCGCCTCCCGGGTTCACGCCATTCTCCTGCCTCAGCCTCCCGAATAGCTGGGACTACAGGCACCCGCCACTACGCCTGGCTAATTTTTTTGTATTTTTAGTAGAGACGGGGTTTCACCATGTTAGCCAGGATGGTCTCGATCTCCTGACCTCGTGATCCACCCACCTCGGCCTCCCAAAGTGCTGGGATTACAGGCGTGAGCCACCATGCCCGGCCCAAATCTTTATTGAACCCATGCCTTTCCTTGGACATGCATGATCACTTTCTAATTTTTACTGTATACACAGTTGCTTTTAATGTCTGGCTCCTGAAAGGGGGAAAAAAGAAAAATGAATAGGGGTGGGAAAATGGTGCTAGCTCTTTATTTTTATTTATTTATTTATTTACTTTTTTTTCTTTTTTTTTTTTTTGAGGTGGAGTCTCGCTCTCTCTGTCGCCTAGGCTGGAGTGCAGTGGCCCGATCTCCGCTCACTGCAAGCTCCACCTCCTGGGTTCATGCCATTCTCCTGCCTCAGCCTCCCGAGTAGCTGGGACTACAGGCGCTTGCCACCACGCCCGGCTAATTTTTTGTATTTTTTTTTTAGTAGAGACAGGGTTTCATCATATTAGCCAGGATGGTCTCGATCTCCTGACCTCATGATCCGTCCGTCTCGGCCTCCCAAAGTGCTGGGATTACAGGCGTGAGCCACCGCACAGGGCCCGTGCTAGCCCTTTAAATCCCCTGGAATTCACTTCAGTGGAATGTGGGAGGGTCTTGCAGCCTTTGAGAAGGTATGACAAAAATGTCTGCCAGCCTCATCATTTGCGCCTCTGTGATCAGAAACAGCAATCAGCAGTGAGGAGCAGGGTGCTTTTTGCACACTCTGCTCCAGCAACCCATGTACAAGCTACTCCAAGAACATGCTCTGTGGCCTGCCACAAAGCTAGGAACAGGGGATGGTTAGCTGTTGCTATGCTAAGAGGCAAAATGGACAGTAAATTGCAGTGAATGTTTGTCAAAGCTCCAACCTCAAGCCTTCAGTAGACTCCAGAGTTCCAAAATACTGACGTCAGACAGAGTCTGCTCGTGCAGTTGTTGTGGACGTAGGGAGACAGATTCCTGATGTTTCCTACTGTACCATTTTACCTGAATCCAGGAGTTATTTACATTACTTTAAAACACATAAATTGTATATTCCTGGTACATATGTTCTGAGGACAAAAGAATTGCAAAGAGTTCTTAACCTGTTTTTACTAATCATATTATTAGTAATAATTTTGTTACTGTTATTTTGAAACAGTTTTCATATTGAAGAATAGAGCAAAAGGGTAATCGACATTACCAGCAGTTTTCAGAATAAGAGAAAAGGGGCTGGGCACAGTAGCTCACACTTGTAATCCCAGCACTTGGGGAGGCCGAGCGGGTGGATCACCTGAGGTCAGGAGTTTGAGACCAGCCTGGCCAACATGGTGAAACCCCATCTCTACTAAAAATACAAAAATTAGCCAGACGTGGTGGCAGGTGCCTGTAATCCCAGCTACTCAGGAGGTTGAGGCAGGAGAATTGCTTGAACCCAGGAGAAAGAGGTTGCAGTGAGCTGAGATGGTGGCATTGCACTCCAGCCTGGGCAATAAGAGCAAAGCTCCATCTCAAAAAAAAAAAAAAAAGAGAGAGAGAGAAAAGAGATTCAAAGTTGAAAAACTTAAGGGAAAATCCTATATTCCTAAATTTGAGTTTGAAACATAAGCAGGGACTCATGAATCGTCCCTTCTTTAAAAAACAAAAAGTAGGGGTCAGGTGCAGTGGCTCATGCCTGTAATCCCAGCACTTTGGGAGGCCGAGGTGGGCAGATCACCTGAGGTCGGGAGTTTGAGACCAGCCTGACCAACATGGAGAAACCCCATCTCTACTAAAAATACAAAATTAGCCAGGCTTGGTGGCACATGCCTGTAATCCCAGCTAAGCAGGAGTCTGAGGCAGGAGAATCACTTGAACCCGGGAGGTAGAGGTTGCGGTGAGCCAAGATTGCGCCATTGCACTCCAACCTGGGCAACAAAAGCGAAACTCTGTCTCAAAAAAAAAAAAAAAAAAAAAAGTATTGATTACCTCTGCCCACTGAAAAGGCCTAGAAACAATGACAAGCCAGTTTGCCATGAGTGTCCAGATTCTGTATCTAAATGCCACTTCCCACTAAAGTAAACCAGGACTCCTTGCACAAAAATAGCTGATTCCAGGTTCTGAATAAAAAATGTACAAACTGAGCATGAAACATCTTGTCTTCCCAGAAAGGAAGGAAGGTGTCAAGGACTAAGTGGGGACTGCTGGAAGGATGTGGGGGCCAATTTGAAGGAGCTCTTGCTAACCAAAAAATGGACAATTTTAGCATCAATGTGAATAATAACTGCTGTGAATTGGATTACATCAATTATGTTAGAAGCATGAATGCATAATGACACCAAAGAACAACAAATTTTTTTTTTTTTTTGAGGTAGTATCTGGATCTGTTGCCCAGGCTGGTGTACAATGGAACAATCTTGGGTCATTTGTTATTTAGGACGTGGAATCAACTATTTTAGTGCAAGGAGTCCTGGTTTACTTTAGGAACCTCCACCTCCCAGGCTCAAGTCATCCTCCCACCTCAGCTCCCACCTCAGCTTCCACAGTAGCTGTGACTACAGGTGCTCACGACCACATCCAGCTAATTTTTGTATTTTTTGTAGAGATAGGATTTCACTATGTTGCTCAGGCTCATCTTGAACTCCTAAGCTCAAACAATCCTCTTGCCTCTCCCTCCCAAAGTGCTGGGAATACAGGCATGAGCCACCGTGCCTGGCCAACAAAATTTTTAAAAAGTAAAACATTTTTGAGGTTTCCTTGGAGAATGTGAGGGATCCAACTCATGTGAAAGGTGGCAAGTTAGAGAATGGAATCAAAGCATCCATTGCCTTTACTATACAAACTCTATCTTAACGTGGCCCAATAGTTTACAAAGGAAATTTCTTTTTATAGAAGAATTCCAGCTAACAAATGTAGTAGGAATATAAGAATTAGATTAATGCTTGTAACCCTTTATTTACTAAAACCTTTCAGTGGATAATGGAGATCTTTATAATGCATAAGTATGGATGACACTTGGGCCCACTGATTAACCTCAATATCCAAAATGAGACAGCCAGGCACTTTGTGTTTTATGGGGTCTTGTAATAGAAAGTACATAACACCATTTGCCACAAAGTCACCTTATCTGATGTAGACCTAACTTCCATTTTATAGGAAACGCAGGGACAAAGGAACATGTTAAATGACCCAAAAGAAATTCACAACAAAATCTTGATTGTGAAAAGTTGTACTGACCCTGTGCAGTGACTCATGCCTATAATCCCGGCACTTTGGGAGGCCAAGGCAGGAGTATTGCTTGAGACCAGGTGTTCAAGTCTGCAGTGACAAACTACTCACCCAATTTTTTCAACAAATAAAATGGCAAGAGGAAGGAAAAAATAAAGAGGAAGTGAAACCTATAGATTAAAAAAGACTGAAAAGACATAAAAAAAAAAAAAGTGATGTGTGGCTTTGTTGGATTCTGATTTCAACGTGGAAACCTTAAAAAAATTA
Source organism: Macaca thibetana thibetana (assembly GCF_024542745.1). NCBI lineage: Eukaryota > Metazoa > Chordata > Mammalia > Primates > Cercopithecidae > Macaca > Macaca thibetana. Next base: position 94,042,857 of record NC_065587.1, read on the forward strand.
ATGAGACAAGTGGGAAATTTTGGGTACTAACTAGATAGTTCATGATATTAAAAATTATTAAATGGCCGGGCGCGGTGGCTCAAGCCTGTAATCCCAGCACTTTGGGAGGCTGGGACGGGCGGATCACGAGGTCAGGAGATCGAGACCATCCTGGCTAACATGGTGAAACCCCGTCTCTACTAAAAATACAAAAAACTAGCCGGGCGAGGTGGCGGGCGCCTGTAGTCCCAGCTACTCTGGAGGCTGAGGCAGGAGAATGGCGTAAACCCGGGAGGCGGAGCTTGCGGTGAGCTGAGATCTGGCCACTGCACTCCAGCCTGGGTGACAGAGCGAGACTTCGTCTCAAAAAAAAAAAAAAATTATTAAATAAGGCTGGGCATGGTGGCTCATGCCTGTAATCCCAGCACTTTGGGAGGCTGCAGGTGGATCATTTGAGGTCAGGATTCGAGACCAGCCTGGCCAACATGGTGAAACCCTGTCTCTACTAAAAATACGAAAAAATTAGCTGGGCATGGTGGCACACTCCTGTAATCCCAGCTACTAGGGAGGCTGAGGCAGGAGAATTGCTTGAACCTGGGAAGCGGAGGTTCCAGTGAGCCAAGATCACACCACTGCACTCTAGCCTGGGTGACAGAGTGAGACTCTGTCTCAAAAATAAATAAATAAAAGGCCGGGCGCGGTGGCTCAAGCCTGTAATCCCAGCACTTTGGGAGGCCGAGGCGGGTGGATCACGAGGTCAGGAGATCGAGACCATCCTGGCTAACATGGTGAAACCCCGTCTCTACTAAAAATACAAAAAACTAGCCGGGCGTGGTGGCGGGCGCCTGTAGTCCCAGCTACTCGGAGGCTGAGGCGGGAGAATGGCGTGAACCCGGGAGGTAGAGCTTGCAGTGAGCCGAGATCGCGCCACTGCACTCCAGCCTGGGCGACAGAGCGAGACTCCGTCTCAAAAAAAAAAAAAAATAAATAAATAAATAAATAAATAAATGCCAATACTCTCTCATCTTAATAATTTTTATTTATTTATTTGAGATGGAGTCTCATTCTGTCACCCAGGCTGGAGTGCACTGGTGTGATCTCGCTCATTGCAACCTCAGCCTCCTGAGTAGCTGGGATTACAGGCACGCACCACCACACCCAGCTAAATTTTGTGTTTTTAGTAGAGGCAGGGTTTCACCATGTTGACCAGGCTGGTCTTGAATTCCTGACTTCAGGTGATCCACCTGCCTCAGCCTCCCCAAATGCTGGGATTATAGGCATGAGCTGCCATGTACAGTCAGTATTGGGATTTTTAAAAAATTATCTGGTTTTATAGAAGTAGACAGTAGAGTATTTACAGATGAGGTGAAATGATATCTAAGATTTGCTTCAGAATAACCCACAAGTGGGTGAGGGGAACAAACTTGGCCATGTGTTGATGTCGGTTGATGGGGACATGGAATAGTCTTTTTACTGTTGAATGTATTTGAGATTTTCCAAAATAAAAGTCTATTTAGAGAAGCCAACGCGGCCAGGCGTGGTGGCTTATGCCTGTAATCCCAGCACTTTGGGAAGCGGGGGCAGGCCGATCATTTAAGGTCAGGAGTTCGAAACCAGCCTGGCCACCATGGTGAAACCCCGGCTCTACTAAAAATTTAAAAATTAACCGGGCATGGTGGTGAGCACCTGTAATCCCAGCAACCCAGGAGACTGAGGCGGGAGAATTGCTTGAGCCTGGGAGGCAGAGGTTGCAGTGCGTGGAGATCACACCACTGCACTCTGTCCTGGGCAACAGAGCAAGACTCTGTCTTGGAAAAACAAACAAACAAAAAGAAAATGCAAAGGGCTTGGAGGATTTTTCTGGAGTGATATTTCTCATATTTAATTAAAATATTTTGAGTGCTTTGGTAAAGTTCTGGAGGGATAGTAGGACATGATAAAATTATCTGGAAAAGTGGAAGACATAGTTGTTGCTGGCATTGACTCTCCTGGCGACAATAGCAGTTCATTGCTAGTACTTGTGAGAATAACCTTCAGTCTGAATTCTCCTAGAAGAGGAAAAGTGCCCGCTTACTTCCTGTGGCAGCACTTAGTGCTGTATAGCAGGTCTGTAACCTGTACCTGGGAACACCTTTGCAGTTGCAGAGGTGGATATCAGAAGGCTGCCATTCCTGAATCCTGTCACGTGAGGTGGCATCTGCTCCTCCATGGTGTACTTCTAGGTATTCCTGGGAAATCATCTGAATTTTGAATGGGATTGGAAGAATTGTTTCCAAAAACAAATACTGCAGACTTACCTGTGCCCCATTCTCAGATATTGATATTTTATGGGAGGGATCTATAAGAAGCAGGTTGGAGCAGATCTAAAGCATTCCTTGTGGATAGATATTTCACCTACTTAATTTTTCAAGATTTCAGAGGGGAAGGAGACAACATCGTTGTCTTCCTTCATCGCCTTGCTGTCAGCACTGACATTTATTTACCAGCAGAGATTTTGCGATTCTTCTTCCTCCCTGTCAAAACTGGACACTTGAAACTATTAGAATACCACAGTAGTAGTACTAGGCCTAAGTACACAGAGAGGAAACACAAAGTCCTTACTGTCTGTGTATTTGTATAATGCCGATTTATTTTTTGGTCACTGCATATTAAAAACTAATTTAGATAAAAATGTCTCACGTTTTTTCTTTCAGGTCCGATGTCTAAAAGACTATGGAGAATTTGAAGTTGATGATGGCACTTCAGTCCTATTAAAAAAAAATAGCCAGGTATTTCTTATCTTCAGATACTTTACTTTTTTTTTTTTTTTTTTTTTTTTTTTGAGACGGAGTCTTGCTCTGCCGCCCAGGCTGGAGTGCGGTGGCCGGATCTCAGCTCACTGCAAGCTCCGCCTCCCGGGTTCCCGCCATTCTCCTGCCTCAGCCTCCTGAGTAGCTGGGACTACAGGCGCCGCCACCACGCCCGGCTAGTTTTTTGTATTTTTTAGTAGAGACGGGGTTTCACCGTGTTAGCCAGGATGGTCTCGATCTCCTGACCTCGTGATCCACCCGTCTCAGCCTCCCAAAGTGCTGGGATTATAGGCGTGAGCCACCGCGCCCGGCCCAGATACTTTACTTTAAATCTTATGAGTGCTGAATGGTGGAAAAGTTGGAATAGCAAAATAAATATCAACTTGTGATGATCGTTTATATCTTAGGCATTATCTTTAGTATAATACACCCTGTTCTGTACTTTTTCTGAATATTAAGACTGGAAGCAAATGTTGCATATATTAAGAAATGATTAATTCATTTAGTAAGATATTGCTTATATTTAAAGTTCCTAAGCAGTTTTTATACCTTACACTTTGCCTTATAAATCCTAGTTCTTTAGCAAGCCAATAGTGATACAGATTTTTCTATTTTCAAAAAAAGAATTTTCAAGTATTTGGTATGTAAACATAACAATTTAATAGAGGAAGATTAAAATTGTAAAGTTGTAACTTAAGCTAAATTTGTCCTTATAAGGAATCTCTCTCTCTATCTATCAATCTATCTATCTATATCTATCTATCTATCTATCTATCTATCTATCTATCTATCTATCTATCTATCTATCTATCTATTTTTAAAGAAAATAGAGATGGGGTCTTGCTGTGTTGACCATGCTAGTCTCGAACTCCTGGGCTCAAGCAATCCACCCACCTTGGCATCCTAATATGCTAGGATTACAGGTGTGAACCACCATGCCCAAAGTAATCTCAGTATATTAATTATTTCCCTAGAAATCTTCAAATTCACATTAGATGAATTCACATTGGCTAAATTATTACTTTTATTTATTTATTTATTTTTGAGACAGAGTCTCGTTCTGTTGCCCAGGCTGGAGTGCAGTAGCACAATCTCCACTCACTGCAAGCTCTGCCTTCTGGGTTCACGCCATTCTTTTGCCTCAGCCTCCCAAGTAGCTGGGACTACAGGCACCCACCACGACTCCCAGCTAATTTTTTTTTTTTTGTATTTTTGGTAGAGATGGGGTTTCACTGTGTTAGCCAGGATGGTCTTGATCTCCTGACCTTGTGATCTGCCTGCCTCTGCCTCCCAAAGTGCTGGGATTACAGCCGTGAGCCACTGCGCCTGGTCTATTATTATTTTTTTGAGGCAGGGTCTGGCTGTGTTCCCCAGGCTGGAGTGCAGTGGCGCAGTCTGCTCATTGCAACGTCTGCCTCCTGGGCTCAAGTGATCCCTCACCCTCAGCCTCCCAAGTAGCTGGACCACAGGTGTGCACCACTGCACCCGTTTAATTTTTGTATTTTTTGTAAAGATGGAGTTTCACCAGTTGGCCAGGCTGGTCTTGAACTACTGAGCTCAAGCAATCCACCCACCTCAGCCTCCCAAAGTGCTAGGATTACAGGTGTAAGCCACTGTGCCCGACCACTAAATTTTTTATCCTATCCCTATTTTCTGAAGTCGTGAGGAGGAAAAATGACCTAATAAAAGCTGTTCTTTTTCTTTCCTTGCCTGCCATCTTGGGGTCAGCCATTTAGGATCTGATGACCCTAAGGATTTGGTGTTCACTTTGTTCATGGCAGGCAGCAAAAGAATGTTTCAGGTCATGTGGTTCTTGAGCTTATTTTCCTAACAGGGTGAGTTGATCTGTTATTTTACTAATACTCTTGGAGCTTTAAAACTGTTTTACTAATAGTTGACTAAAATTGTTTTACTAATACCCTTGGAGCTTCTAAAACAAAGGTTGAATATTTTTATTTTTATTTTTTTATTTTTTTTATTTTTTTATTTTATTTTTTTTTTTTTTTTTTTGAGACGGAGTCTTGCTCTGTCACCCAGGCTGCAGTGCAGTGGCTGGATCTCAGCTCACTGCAAGCTCCGCCTCCCGGGTTCACGCCATTCTCCTGGCTCAGCCTCCCGAGTAGCTGGGACTACAGGCGCCCGCCACCTCGCCTGGCTAGTTTTTTGTATTTTTTAGTAGAGACGGGGTTTCACCGTGTTAGCCAGGATGGTCTCGATCTCCTGACGTCGTGATCCACCCGTCTCGGCCTCCCAAAGTGCTGGGATTACAGGCTTGAGCCACCGTGCCCGGCCTAGTTGAATATTTTTTAAAAAGATTTTGAGGGTTCCCTAAAGTCTTTGGTTGTTAAGGCAACAATTTCTGTCCCAGTATTCTCTTAGGACACTAATGAATTGAAAGTGGATAATGGGCCGGGCGCGGTGGCTCAAGCCTGTAATCCCAGCACTTTGGGAGGCCGAGACGGGCGGATCACGAGGTCAGGAGATCGAGACCATCCTGGCTAACACGGTGAAACCCTGTCTCTACTAAAAATACAAAAAACTAGCCGGGCGAGGTGGTGGCGCCTGTAGTCCCAGGTACTCGGGAGGCTGAGACAGGAGAATGGCGTAAACCCGGGAGGCGGAGCTTGCAGTGAGCTAAGATCCGGCCACTGCACTCCAGCCCGGGCAACAGAGCCAGACTCCGTCTCAAAAAAAAAAAAAAAAAAAAAAAAAAGTGGATAATGAACTAATGTTCTGATAAGCAGCTATATTTCTGGAGGGCCCAGGAGGAAGCTCTGGTTCACAAGAACAAGAAAAAAGCCATCCTCATAAAGCAAGATATGCGAAATGTCCCTTCATCCCAAATGCTGTCCTGTGGTTGAATTTTTTTTTTTTTTTTTTTTTTTTTGAGACAAAGTCTCGCTCTTGTGCCCCAGGCTGGAGTACAATGGCATGATCTTGGCTCACTGCAACCTCTGCCTCCCGGGTTCAAGCGGTTCTCTGCCTCAGCCTCTCAAGTAGCTGGGATTACAGGTGCCTGCCACCATGCCTGGCTAATTTTTGTAGTTTTTTTAGTAGAGGTGGGATTTCACCATGTTGGCCAGGCTGGTTTCAAAGTCCTGACCTCAGGTGATCCGCCCACCTTGGCCTCCCAAAGTGCTGGGATTACAGGTGTGAGCCACCATGCCTGGCCTGGTGGTTGAATTTTTTAAGTCTGTTTCTCAGCTGTGACTCTACCCTCAATTACAAAAATGGAGGCATTAAAAAGAAACAATATCAGCCACAGTTGATGGTTGGTATTAGGGGCTTCTAATGTTCAACCACATCTGAATTTTCTGTAAAATCTGGTGTAGGTCATTCACATACTCTAAAGAATTAGTAGGAAACATTTTATATGTGTATATGTGTGTGTGTGTGTGTGTGTGTGTGTGTGTGTGTGTATGCTTTTTTTTGAGATGGAGTTTCCCTCTGTTACCCAGGCTAGAGTGCAGTGGCGCGATCTTGGCTCACTGCAACCTCTGCCTCCTGGGTTCAAGCGATTCTCCTGCCTCAGCCTCCTGAGTAGCTGGGATTACAGGCGCATGTCACCATGCCTGGCTAATTTTTGTATTTTGTTTTTAGTAGAGATGGGATTTCACCATGTTGTTCAGGCTGGTCTCAAACTCCTGACCTCGTGATCCACCTGCCTCGGCCTCCCAAAGTGCTGGGATTACAAGTGTGAGCCACCGTGCCTGGCTGGGAAACATTTTCAATATACATTCTTTTATATTTGTCACTATGGCAAGCACTGTTTATTTTTATCCAGAAATCAATAATCTCCATCTGTTTTAATACCAGCATTAGTATGGATATTAAATGAACAACTCAGTTATTTTGTTTTTGTTGTGTTGTTTTACATTTTTCTTGGCTCATGTATCTTCAAGATTGGTTTAGAAGAATTTGGTCATGGATCTCTTGTAAGGCCTTTGAGTTTGTGAGGCAGGACCTTCACGTGCACATAGCTACTGAGGTTACATTTTGCTTCCTTGAGATCTTCCTTTGAGATTTTTTTTGACCCCTGTGGATCGGAAAGCCTTCCTGCCTTCCTCAGCTTCCCTCCTCCAGGGCAGTCAGTGTTTTCTGTAAGTCCTTGTGTTTGAGAGGGAAGGGGACATCTTTCCACCTGCCCCTGGTTCCCTTAGAGCAAGAGCGACGTCCTCTTAGGAAGACACAGGACAAGCAATACCTGGGTGCTGGCATCTTCCCACGCACCATGTGAATAGCACCCGCACTGTGGGTCATGGATACTTTTCATCCTTGAGAAATAGAGGAGGAAAGTTGTCACTTGTTATTGGAAGAATGTTCAGACTCTGAAATCCTAGAGCAGGTTTTATGGAGAAATGAGCCTTTCATGCGTCTTCCTGATAGGCTGTTGGGCCAGTGATAATCCAAATCACACTCTCTGGATTTCTCTGTGCATAAATTTAAAAAATACAAACACTAAGGACAATACCTACTAGATTCAGAAGTCTTAGTTGAATTGAACTGAAGCAAACTGAATTCATTTGTAAAAGTCAGAATTCCGTACAACTCTAAATAGCATCAATTTCAGTGTGATTAACAGCAAATATAGTTAAATTTAACTTTTTTTTTTTTTGAGATGGAGTTTTGCTCTTGTTGCCCAGGCTGGAGTGCAATGGCACGACCTCAGCTCACTGCGGCCTCCACCTCCCAGGTTCAAGCGATTCTCCTGCCTCAGCCTCCTGTGTAGCTGGGATTACAGGCATGCGCCACCACGCCCGGCTAATTTTGTTTTTTTTGTTTTTGTTTTTGTTTTTGTTTTTTTTGAGACAGTCTCGCTCTGTCACCCAGGCTGGAGTGCAGTGGCATGGTCTCAGCTCACTGCAAGCTCCACCTCCCAGGTTCATGCCATTCTCCTGCCTCAGCCTCCTGAGTATCTGGGATTACAGGCGCCTGCCACTGTGCCTGGCTAATTTTTTGCATTTTTAGTTGAGACTGGGTTTCACTGTGTCAGCCAGGATGGTCTCGATCTCCTGACCTCGTGATCCACCCGCCTCGGCCTCCCAAAGTTCTGGGATTACAGGCGTGAGCCACTGCACCCGGCCCAATTTTATATTTTTTAGTAGAGACACGGTTTCTCCGTGTTGGTCAGGCTGGTCTCGAACCCCCGACCTCAGGTGATCCGCCCGCCTTGGCGTCCCAAAGTGCTGGGATTACAAGTGTCAGCCATTGCGCCCAACCCCTTAAGTTTAACTTTTAACTACTTACTTGTTGGAGTTTGAAAACTAATCAGTGCTACTTTTTAATGATACAAGAAATAATTTCAAATTATTTCCCAATCATTTATTTTACTCTTTCTGCATCCCTTCTTGTCCCCTCAGCACTTTTTACCTCGTTGGAAGTGTGAGCAGCTGATCAGACAAGGAGTACTGGAGCACATCCTGTCGTGACCATGCACTGAGGCACTCCCACCCAGGCTTCACCCAATTCATGGATGCCTCTGTACTCACTCTCTCCACCCTCCCTTCACCTCCCTCTTTGATTTTACAAGCTGTAGACATTGTTGAAGGTAACTAAGAATACTTGGCTAAGAAGTATAATTTGCTATTAAAGACTTTCTTCTTTTTTTAATGTTGTACACTATTCTTCCTACTCCTTTTTGGTGTTGGTTTTGTTTTGTTTTGTAGAAACAGTGTCTCACTATGTTGCCCAAGCTGGTCTCAAACTGCTGGCCTCAAGCAGTCCTCCCACCTTGGCCTCTCAAAGTGTTGAGATCACAGGTGTGAGCCACTGCACCTGGCCCCTACTCCTTTTTCTAATAAGCTGTATCTATAATCACAGCATTCCTACACAGTTTTGTTACAGTGTATTTTTTAAATGAAAGTAAACATGGTTACATTTGAATCTCTTAAATAATCAGTCACTTGGCTGGATAGGAAGAAGGTAGATCCTGTGTGTCTTGTTTTCTGGTCATGTGTATTGTACAAGCTAGAGATGAATTTCTGAGATACACATTTTCAAATCACATAAGCAAGTGAAGATGATGGTCTGTAGAAATTTCCGGTATATGTAATGTTTAATGACATACTAATTTATCACCTGGATATTTGGAAAGGAAGGACACACATGGATTTTGCACATTTCCACCATGGTGGCTGGTGTGGCTTGTGGCTGTGGGATGGTCACCAGTATCACCACTTTGGAGAGGGACAGTGAAATTGGGGCTAGAGAAAGAACTTTGTACAGTTTTCCCTGAGATTCAGATTGACTGAAAAGTCACATGAAGAGTTGATTGGCTTTCAATGGTATTTTTTTTTTTTTTTGATATGGAGTCTTGCTCTGTCATCCAGGCTGGAGTGCAGTGGTGCGATCTCAGCTCACTGCAAGCTCTGCCTCCTTGGTTCACGCCATTCTCCTGCCTCAGCCTCCTGAGTAGCTGGGACTACAGGCACCCGCCACCATGCCCGGCTAATTTATTTTGTGTGTTTAGTAGAGACGGGGTTTCACCGTGTTAGCCAGGATGGTCTTGATCTCCTGACCTCATGATCCGCCTGCCTCGGCCTCCCAAAGTGCTGGGATTACAGGCTTGAGCCACTGCGCCCGGTCCTAATGGTATCTTTTAAACAGCTGACATTTTAAATTTTGATGAAATCCAGTTTATTCGTTTGTTCTTTTATGCTTTGGATGTTGCATCCAAGAAATCTTTTCCCATCCCAAGGTCACAATTTTTTTTTCCTTTTTTCTTCTGGAAGTGTTATAATTTTAAGCTTTATACTTTGGTCTATAACCCGTTTTTTTGTTCTGTTTTTTTTTTTGTTTCTTTGTTTGTTTTGAGACAGAGTCTCGCTCTGTCACCCAGGCTGGGGTGCAGTGGCGTGATCTCGGCTCACTGCAATCTCCATCCCCTGGGTTCAAGTGATTCTTTTGTCTCAGCCTCCCAAGTAGCTGGGATTATAGGTGCAGGCCACCACACCTGGCTAATTCTCGTATTTTTAGTAGAGACAGGGTTTTACTGTGTTGGCCAGGCTGGTTTCGAACTCCTAATCTCAAGTGACCTACCTTGGCCTCCGAAAGTTTTGGGATTACAAGTGTGAGCCACCGCGCCCAGCCTGCGATTCATTTTGAATGAATTTTTTATATGGTGCAAGGTGTCGATCCACCTTCACCTTTTCTTGGGCATATAGATACCCAGCTGTTTCACTACCATTTTTTGAAAGGACTGCCCTTTGCTCTATCAGCTTTGCATTTTTGTTAAAAAGTAGTTGTCAGTGTGTATGTGGGTTTATTTCAGGACTCTGTTTTGTTCCATTGACCTGTTTTTCTCTCCTGAATGCCAATACCATATTTGTATGTAGTGTATGTAACTTTTCTAATAATTATTGAAATAGATAGTATTAAAGCATCTTATTTTTGCTGTTGTTTGTATTTTTTGGAGATGGGGTTTCACCGCGTTGGCCAGGCTGTGTTGAACTCCTGAGCTAAAGCAGTCCACTCGCCTCATCCTCCCCATGTGCTGGGGTTACAGGCGTGAGCCTTGGCACTGGCCCAATGTACCACATTTTTTTTTTGAGATTTGTTTTGGCTATGTTAAGTCCTTTGCTTTTGATGTGAAATTTGGAAATAGGCAGGGTGTGGTGGCTTATGCCTGTAATCCTAGAACTTTGGGAGGCCTAGGTGGGCGGATCGCTTGAGCTCAGGAGGTCCAGACCAGTCTGGGCCCATGGTAAAACTCCGTCTCTACAAAAAATATAAAAAATTAGCTGGGTGTGGTGGTGCATGCTTGTAGTCCCAGCTACATGGTGGGCTGAGGTGGGAGGATCATTTGAGCCCCAGAGGTCAAGGCTGCAGTGAGCTGAGATCACACCACTCCAGCCTGGGTGACAAAGTGAGACTCTCTCTCAAAAAGAAATTAGGATCAACTTGTCAATTTCTACAACAAAAACCCCTCTTAGCACCTTGATTGAGATTGCATTGAATTTATATAAAAATGTTGGGAGAATTGACATCTTAGTGATACTGAGTCTTCTGGCCTGTAAACAAGGTCTGTCTTCCCATGTATTAATGTTTCTGTCTTCTGTTTGTCTTACTAATCCTGTAGTTTTCAGTGTACAGGTCTACCATGTCAGCGTTTCATAGTTTTGATGCTAAATGGTATTTTAAAATTTCAAATTCTAACTGCTTGTTGCTAGTAAATAGAAGTACAATTGATGTTTAACTTGTATCCTTCAGCCTTGCTAAACTGTGAGTTCTCATGGTTTTTTTGTAAATTACATCAACAGTCATGTGTTCTATTAATAAAGAGTTTTACTTCTTCCTTTCTAATCTGAATGCCTTTTATTTCTTTTTCTTGCCTGATTGCATTGGTAGAACTTTCAGTGGAGTACTAAATATATGTGGTCAGAGAAGACACCCCTATCTTGTTCCTGATCTAAGAAGAAAAACAGTCTTTCATTATGATGATGTTAGCTCTTAAGTTGTTTGTAGATGCCCTTTATTGGGGTGAGGAAGTTTCCTCCTATTCCTAGTGATATGGTTTGTCTGTGTCCCTACCCAAATCTCACCTTGAATTGAAATAATTCCCACGTGTCAAGGGCAGGGCCAGTCGAGATAATTGAATCAAGAGGGTGGTTTCCCCCATACTTTTCTGGTGTTAGTCAATAAGTCTCACGAGATCTGATGGTTTTATAAATGGGAGTTCCCCTGGACACGCTCTTTTGCCTGCCAGCATGTAAGACATGACTTTGGTTCCTGTCCGTTTGCCTTCTGCTGTGATTGTGAGGCCTCCCCAGCCATGTGGAACTGAGTCAATTAAACCTCTTTCCTTTTTAAATTACCCACTCTCCAGTATGTCTTTATTAGCATGAGAACAGACTCATACACCTAGTTTACTGAGAATTTTTTTAAAAATCAGAAATGGATGCTGGATTTTGTCATATCTTTTTCTGCATCTGTTGAGATGGTTTTGTCTTTTAGTTTGTTAGTCTGCTGAATTACAGTGGCTGATTGATCGATTGAGTTTTCAGTGTTAAACCAACCCTGCATTCCTGGCATAAACCACACCTGGTCATGATATATTATCGTTTTTGTAGGATTTTATTTGAAATTTTTTTGTAGAATTTTTGCATCAGTGTGCATGAGAAAGATTGGTCTGTGGTGTTCTTGGGAAAATAGTCCCTCCTTTTCAATTTTTTGGAAGAGTTTTCTAAATAGAAAAAAAAAACTGTTCTGTCACTCAACAACACAGAAGACTTCTGTGACCAAATGTGTGGGGGTTTTCCCCACATACCAAGCTCTGCAGTGGACACCAGGTGTGTCCTCTACTTCTACTTCAGTTCCAACACTACCTGGAGATGGCGTCAGATCCCACAGGCTCAGGGCTCAGTCCAAGACTGCCCTCCCTGCAGACACCGTCGCAAGTCTGGGCCTCTGAGATTCTGACCAACTAGCTTCAAGTTGGAGTTCCCATGATCCCCTCTTTGGATTCAATTAATTTGCTTGAGCAGCTCATGGAACTCAGAAACACTTAAGCTTACTGGTTTATTATAAAGGATATGGTACAATATGCAGGTGAAAGGATCCAAATGGAAGAGGTACATAGGGGAAGATGTGGGGAAGGCACATGGAGCTTCGATGCCCACCACCCTCCAGGAGCCTCCATTGTTCAGCAATCCGGAAGCTCTCCAAACCCAGTCCTTTTGGGCCTTTTATAGAAATCTCATTAGATAGGCATGATCGACAACCAAGTAGAGAAACAATTGGACAAAAAGGGTATGATCTAATGCTCATAGTCTGAATGGCGCCATCCAGCCAGGCCTGTCTGCTCAGGTTCTTAGCCCTGCCGCATTCCTTCTTTCAGAGTATGGGGCAGTGCCCCTTCCTATCAGAGAATTTATTTACAGCCAGCTCCAAGCCAGAAAGGCGGGAAGATTCTTGCCGGGGAGAGAAAAAGAAGCAGGTGAAAGGAGGGCAGAAAGAGAGATTATCTTCCCTGAGGCCTAAAATGCCCCAGCATTACAACAAAAGACTGCAACGAAGGCCATGGGAGTTATGAACAAGGAGCCATGGATGAAACCAATATATCTATCATACGTTTTACATACATGGTATTATTTATTTCTTACATGTTTACAGAATTCATATTTAAGCCATCTGGGCCTGAAGTTTCTTTGTGGGAAGGTTAACCACAGTTTTGGCTTAATAAATACATGGCTATTTTGGTTATCCATTTTTTTCTCGAATGAGCTTTGGCAATTTATGTATTCTCCATTTTATCTAAGTTACTAAATTTATTTATATAAAGTTGTTCATGAGCTGGGCACAGTGGTTCACGCCTGTAATCCCACCACTTTGGGAGGCCAAGGCAGGAGGATTACTTGAGCTCAGGAGTTTGAGACCAGCCTGGGCAACATAGTGAGATGTCAGGAAAAAAAAAAAAATTGCCAGGTGTGGTGCTGTGCACCTGTAGTCTCAGCTACTCGGGAGGCTGAGGCAGGGGTTGGAGGCTGCAGTGAGCTATAATCATGCCACTGCACTCCAGCCTAGGCAACAGTGAGACCCTGTCTCAAAAAATAAAAGTGTTCTTCATAATACTGCCTTATGATGCTTGTATGTCTGTAGATTATAGTGATATCACCTGTAGTGGATATCACTTCTCATTTCTGATATTAGTAAGTTTTTTTTTTTCTTTTTTTTTTTTTTTTTTTGAGACGGAGTCTCGCTCTGTCGCCAAGGCTGGAGTGCAGTGGCCGGATCTCAGCTCACTGCAAGCTCCGCCTCCCGGGTTCCTGCCATTCTCCTGCCTCAGCCTCCCGGGTAGCTGGGACTACAGGCGCCCACCATCTCGCCCGGCTAGTTTTTTGTCTTTTTTGGTAGAGACGGGGTTTCACCGTGTTAGCCAGGCTGGTCTTGATCTCTTGACCTCGTGATCCGCCCGTCTCGGCCTCCCAAAGTGCTGGGATTACAGGCTTGAGCCACCGCACCCGGCCAAGTTTTTTTTTCTTTTATTCTGACTGGACTAGAAGTTTATCAGTTTTACTAATCTTCTGAAAGAACATGCCTTTGGTTTACTTTCTCTATTCTTTGTTTTCTATTTCAAGGGTCAACAAATGTTTTCTGTGTATTAGGCTTTCTGGGCCACATGACCTGTTACAGCTGCTCTGTGTTACTGCTGGAGCACGAAGCAGGCATAGGGAATTGGTGGGTGTAGGGAATCTGTGACTGAGTGTGGCCGTGCCAACCAAACTTAACACAACCACTCTAGCCTGCAGCATGTCATGGCCAATCTGTTCTGTTCCTTGGTTTCTGCTTTGATCATCGTTTTCTTTTGACTTTGGGTTTAATTTGTTCTTCTTTGTCGAATTATTTAAGGTGGAAGCTGAAGTTGTTGACTTGAGGCTTTTCTTCTATTCTAAGCTGGGTGTTTGGTGCTGTGACTTTTCCCCTAAGTAATGCTTTCACTCTAGCCCACAAATTTTGATATATTGTGTTTTCATTTCCATTCAATCCAGAATATTTCCTAATTTCCCCTCTTATCTCTTCTTTGCCTCATGGGTTATTCAGCAGTATGTTGTTTCCAAATATTGGGGGATGGATTTTTTTTTTCAGGGCACATGTAATAATTTAATTTTTAAAAATTTTTCACTTTACCTCATTTTTTATTTTTATTTTTTATTATACTTCAAGTTCTAGGGTACATGTGTACAACGTGCAGGTTTGTTACATATGTATACATGTGCCATGTTGGTGTGCTGCACCCATTAACTTCATCATTTACATTAGGTTTATCTCCTAATGCTATCCCTCTCGCCTCCCCTCACCCCACAACAGGCCCCGGTGTGTGATGTTCCCCTTCCTGTGTCCAAATGTTCTCATTGTTCAATTCCCACCTATGAGTGAGAACATGCGGTGTTTGGTTTTCTGTCCTTAAGATAGTTTGCTGAGAATGATGGTTTCCAGCTTCATATTGCGGGACAGATTTCTAATTTAATTCCACTGTGGTCACAGTACATACATTGTATGGCTTGAATCTTCATACATTTTTGAGATTCGTTGGCCTGGAATATGGTCTGTCTTGGTAAGTGTTCGGCTGCATTTGCTTCTGCTGGTGTCGTGTGGTGGGTTCTAGATGTCAGTAGATCGATAATGTTGTTCAGGTCTCCTGGTTACTCCAATGTCGTTACTCCAGCCTCAGACAGAAAAGCCCAAGTGAATGAATAAGTGCACTCCTCAATGAGTTTTGACAAATGCATACACCCGTGTAACACAAACTGTATTGGGACTTGTATTTTAATAACTGGTAGAACTAGTCCCCATACATTGCTCTTCTTTCTTCGGAGTTTTCCTAATTGTTTTGTTTGCTTATTTAGTTTATATGTAAAAACTTTAGAATGTCTTGTCTAATTCTGGGGTTGATTGGGGCATGGAACATCTGTATTTTTATTGGGCCTAATTACATTTATCAGTAAACTCTGAAGAACCAGTCAACTTCATGTTGCCAAATCTTCCAAAGAAACGAACTTTCCATCTGTTCCAGGCTTTATCTTTCCACAGTGTTGTGACATTTTTCTCCTGCAGAAAGGAGAAGACGTGCCAGCTTTGGGATGGCGGATGCCCCAGGAAGAGGGTGGACGCTAAGAACAGAACAGGCTCCGGCCCTCCACAGTGCTGTGGCAGGATATTATTCTTACACATGTTGATGGACACATGGGTGTTTCTTATATAACTATTTTCCTGTATGTTTGAAATATTTTATAGTTTAAAAAATTAACAAACTTAGAAGTCAATTTTAATAGAAAAGAATTTATTGTAAATACAGTGACTTTTTGTATTACAGCAGTACATTCCAATCAGCCATATGGCCATAATTTGTATACATTTCAAATATAAAACTATACTTTTTTTTTTTACATATAGTACAATTTCCAGTGTGATGACATTTCAATGGGAAAAAGATTGTGCATTTGCAATAAACACCGTCATCCCTGAGTCCACAGATAAGGTCCCTGGAGAAGGGGCTTCCCCTCTTTTCTCGCTGGGCTGACGTTCCCAGCGAGTGAAGCCTTTCTGGAATGTGTGTACACACCCGCCACCAAGCGTTCTAATAACCTAAGCTCAAAGCAGAACAGTGAAATGGCAAAACTGTACAGAGCCCTGATTTTACATTTCAGTCTGACAGCCGGGTCAGAAGTGCCACATGGAAAGTGCCGTCCTTAACTGCTCACTTAGCTGCTCCTTGCTGACAGCTCCCAGAATCTGCCTCCAACAAGTGGCAAAACGGGGAATTTTGCCAAGGAAAATTACTCAGGACCGCTAATAAAAACGCAGGCTTTTTCAACATGCATATTCCCCCAGCCCCCGACCCCGATCTTGCCCAGGGCAGGGCATTAACTGTCTGGGGGGTGAACAAAGAATCCCAATCCTCAGATGTCCCAGGACTCATGGCTCATGACCCATGGAAAACTAAGGCATCACAGTGGCTTAATTTAAAAGATGTGCTTCCGAATGAATCCTGGAAAACAATCCGTCTTTACACGGAGAGGGCTGCGGGGGCAATCCTACTGACGAGTTTGTTGAGAGCGCGAACTTTTTCTTCCAAGATGCGGCTTTGTTTCTCCGCGCCTCGCTGCTTCTCCTCGGTGGCCTGAAGTACTCTCACCAGGTGGGCATTCTCCACGTACAGCTCCTTCAGCAGCAGGTCGGACTTCGTGTTCTTTTCAAACTAGAGAGGGGAGGAAGCCAATACTTTGCATGAGGCCGGTGGAGAAACGCTACAGATCAGCCTGCTGTCTTTTATCCTCCCACATTTATGCAAACCATAGTTTTGGGCTCTTAGAAATCTGACCCAAGGCCGGGGGTGGGGGCTCACGCCTATAATCCCAGCACTTTGGAAGGCCGAGGTGGGTGGATCCCAAGGTCAGGAGATCGAGACCATCCTGGCTAACACGGTAAAACCCCGTCTCTACTAAAAAATACAAAAAAAATTAGCTGGGCCTGGTGGCGGGCGCCTGTAGTCTCAGCTACTGGGGAGGCTGAGGCAGGAGAATGGTGTGAACCCAGGAGGCGGAGCTTGCAGTGAGCAGAGATCGCGCCACTGCACTCTAGCCTGGGCAACAGAGCGAGACTCTGTCTCCAAAAAAAAAACAACTGACACAAATACTGCATTATAATAATAAGTTTTGTTACCCTGGCATGAGAGGAAATTGAGAATCTGCTGGGCTATGTGGTGGAGAAAACTTGAGGCAGCTTTGTGCCATGAAACAAGGACTTCAGGGACTTCAGGCCAAAATGGACAGTCCTCAAAAGGCCCTGGGATGGTCGGAGTGTGGAATAGGTTCATCTGCGTGTGCTCTCCTGGCTGTGATGTCAGCAGGGCCATGAGCCAGGGGAAGCAGGGGAGGAAGCAGCCACAGGACAGGCAGTACTGAGGCCCCGAGCTGTGGCCTGGGCTCAGGGCCAGGGCAGGTGTGCAGGAGCCACAGGATTTAACCAGAAGTCAGGTGTTACTGGCCAGACAGGCAACTGAGGACTGTGGGTGTGTGCCAGGGAGAAAGGATGAGAGGGACTGGGGGCACCAGCAGGGGAGGGAGCTGGGCAAGGACGGTGGCCCCAGGGAGGGACTGGGCACCTTCCACAAATGCCTTGTCTAGTTTGGGCTGAGCTCGGGATCCCTCACGTAGACCAAACCATACTGGATCACGATGGAGCACAAATACTTCTCCAGGTTTTCACATTTAATATCTCCTAACAACTGAATGTGGTCCGCGGCCAGGCCTCTTCTGTGTGTGCACCCCACACCCGTGGGGTCCACCCACACCCTGTGCCATCAGCCCTCGGGGCACAGCACTGCCGCACGTCAGTTCCCACCTGCTGAGTTAGACTTCGAGCATCCATAGATCAGGTGAGCTGTGGCACCTCATTGTTGGTCTTTGCTCCTTATAGCAGCCCAAGTGACTTTTTCCCTAGTATGGTTTCTTTTAAAAGATAGATCTTGTCATGCTTTTACTTAAAATCTCCCAATGCCTTCTAACTGCCATTGTGATAAAACCCAAACCCCTGACCTTGGCTTCCAGGACACACATGACAGGTGCTGCCTACCTAAGCCCTACCAGTTCACACCAGCCATGGCGACCTCCTCCATGGCTGTGCGCTGCCTGGAATGCACCCTCCTTGGGGTCCCCCAGACATGAGGATATGTGTCCATCTCCCACCGAGTGAGCCTTCCAAATGCCACCTGGCCTCTGCCGGGGACACAGCTGGACCTTCCTGTGCTGGTCACTGGGCATCTGTCCAAATGCTGGCTCTTCAAAGTGGCTTTGACCACCCCACCGGCTCCCTCCACTTCTCTTGTCTCATTTTCAGAGCATTCATCATGGCCCGAGGGCATGTACGCTCTATGGAAGCATCTACCTCTGTCTCCAGAGGGTCAGGTCCGGGATGTAGGCTCAGCCCTGCTCATCTCCGGTCTACCTAGGAAAGCCTCGACCGGAGGTGCTCGGGCATGCCCGAATGACTACAGGAACAAATGAACGGATGAGTCCTTTCTGAGTGTATGTGAACACCCACAGGACAGATCTTAAAACCATTCCCGAAGGAAAATAAATGCAATGTGCACCTGCAGTGTAGGGTATGCATTTAGTTCCCTGGACTTCCGTGACAAGACAGCCTTTTCCTGTATTAACTGCCTGCACACCCATAAAAGTGGAGAGCGCTCAGAAGAGGACGCGAGCACAAAAGCAGCAGCACCCATCACTCACCTGCTCCTTCAGCTCATCCACTTTCTCTTGGAGGAGCATTTCCATATTCTTCAGAATCATCTCCGCCTCTTCTACCCGCTCTTCTGTGGCTTTCAGCTGTTTCTCATGTTCTTCCTGCCATAAAAGAAAGTTGCAGGTGGCCAGGCTCACGCCTGTAATCCCAGCACTTTGGGAGGCCGAGGTGGGTGGATCACCTAAGGTCGAGTTCAAGACTGACCTGGCCAACACGGTGAAACCCCATCTCTACTAAAAAAAAAATACAAAATTTAGCCGGATGTGGTGGTGCGTACCTGTAATCCCAGCTACTTGGGAGGCTGAGATAGGGATTCACTTGAACCCAGGAGGTGGAGGTTGCAGTAAGCCAAGATTACACCACTGCACTCCAGCCTGGCAACAGAGTCAGACTCTGTCTCAAAAAACAAAACAAAACAAAACAAAAATATGTTCTGGCCCAAACCACACAGCTTTCCTTTCTCTTTGTCGTTCAGGGAGACTCAGCAGACTCATTTGTCCTCAGAGAACTGGTCCTAAGATTTTAACCATAAATAACTCCAAAGTGAGATTTCCTCGCTGTGTTACTGTCTTTTTCTAGGAGGATTCTCCTTAACTTTGTCAATAATGTAGCATCACTTAACTTTAGCTTGACCCCTTTGTGTGATGTTACAAGGTTGTTCTTCATTAGAATTTACACTTTACAAACATCAAATGTTACCCACTTTTCAAGTCGTGTGCCAATTCCTTTTCCATAAGGGTGTCCCCTGCCCTCTGGCTCCTGATCTCTCCTGAAGTCTGTCCCTGATGAACTATGAACTATGTTGGGAATTTCAGGCGTGAGTTATTCCCTCAGCCTTTTGAATTAAACTCTTGCACAGGGCAAAGCGGTGCCGGGGCCTCTTCAAGTGCTCTAAAAGCGCCAACCCATTGATGCCTCCCGATAAGCCTTGAGGTGGACGCCACTGCCAGCAGGACTTGACAGATGAGAAACGGGCACAGAGAGGTTCGCTTGCCCAAGGTCACTCAGCTGGGAGGTGGTGGGCGGGATCCCACCCTCCACAGTCCATGCTCGGAGCCACTGTCTCCCATCGCCCACCACCTGCACGGTCTGTGGCACCTGCTGGGCCCGGTCTGTCACCCTCTGCTCTCTGCCCTCGGCCTCCGGTCCCTGCTCCCCTGGAACATGCCAAGAATCCCCTACCCCAGGGCCTCTGCTGCTCCCCTGCCAAGCCGCTCCCTCACCTCCTTCAGGTCTCACCACCTCAGGGGCCACCTGAGAGGCCTTGTCTGGCCACCCTGTTTAAAACCACGCTGCCCCTCTCCCTACAGCCCTCCTCACCATCTGACATGCTACATACGTGACTCACGTATTCACACTTGGGCAGCTTCTGGGTAACTGAGGACCGCTGGGCCCGCCTCACCCTCCTCCTCATCTTGTCAGCCGCCTCTCGCTGCACCCCCACTCACCCGCTGTGCATCCAGGCGCCTCCCAGCCTGCTCTCCCTGAAGGCTGAGCAGGCGCTGCAGCTCAGCCACACGGTCCTGGGGCACCAGCCGGCTCATCTGCTCCTGCAGCTGCCGGACCTCCTGCGAGTGCTGGGCCTGGGCCTGCCTCAGCCTCAGGTGAGCTCCTTGCACCTGTACGGAAGAGGGGACACAGCTCTGGTGGGGCTGCTGAGACGTGGCACAGTGGGGCACCCTCTCCATCCAAGGACACCCCCACCCGCAAGGACAAGGAGGGCATGTGCTCCTGAGTATGCAGCAGCACCTGAAGATTTACAAGGAGCCCATTTCTTTGGAATTCGGACAGCCGGGCTGCTGTCAGCCAGCGCTTCCACAGGGCTAGAGTGCAGAAAACGTGTCCATCACCCTCAAAACGGTGACGCTGACTTCCTGTCACACTCAGATTCTGCTGCGTCCAGTGTTAGCTTTCAGCGAACCTCACTGGGGCCTGATTCTTTTCAATGACCCACGCCAGTCCTTTCGGCGGAGACCCCACACTCTGAAACAGGGCTACACTGGCCACAGACTACCCAGACAACACGGACTGCTGAAGGGAAGGTGGGGCCGGGGCTGGAATCCTTGGCAGCGCCTGGTTTCCTGGACGGCACCGTCTGCTGGAGTCGGGCTGAGTTGTTACGGTAAACTGTGCACCACTATGCCAGCCCCTTTAATGAAGCAGCTCGAGGCAAGATCCAAATACAGTTTATATCCAGCCAACTGGAGGCTTCACCAGGATTTCTTTGGCACCCTGTAAGAACCGGCCACGCCTCCCCTTACTCATTTGAGACCCCACAGACGGCATGGGAATCACACTCCATCGAGGTCACGTTTGGGCCGGGCCTGGCATCACCGCACGGTGGAGGAAGAGGGAAGGCAACGCCCTGCGCCCGCACTGCCAGGCCTGGCTTCCCTTCAGTAGTCCCTGCACTGACTCAGCTGAGCTGGGGGCCCGTCTTGGGGGGCCAGGTCATCACTGTAAAGCTCACCCTTCTTCAGGACGGGGGTCACCCCAGAGAGACGCCACCTGCACCCCACATTTTCCAGGCCCTGGGGGGCAGCTTATGGTTTGAGACAGAAAAGGAGGGAAGAACCAGTTCTAAATCGCATCTCTACCAAATGCAGCCTTCTCCCGAAGGCTCATTTCAGACGGTCACTCTGGCTGCTGTCCCCCAGACCTGCGGGACTCCCAGGCGTCAAGCACATCTACCCACCCAGGAAGGCTCTGGCCCGCACCCCGACTCCCTCGGCTCTGATGCTTACAGGTCCTCAGACTGCACCACCCCCCACCGCCATCCTGGGATTGAACCCCCACGAATTAAGCCCTCCATAGCATAGCCTGGGTCCAGCCCAAGGGGGGTCTCTGCCCGTGGTGGGCAGCCTGTAAACATCTACTGAACAGACAGCCATCCAGTGCTCTTCATCTCCTTCCTCAGCAACGCGAGACGGGCCACGTCTACAGACCCTGACAGTCACAGGGACAGGGAAAGACGTCCCCAGGGGAGCACTGGAAACAAGGACATTTGTGTTCTGGGTGCTGGAGTGAGGCAGAGCCTCAGACGGGGCATCCTCTCCCACCCTGAGTGCAGCCACCCTTCCTGTCCTTCCCGTGGAGAGGGCCCTGTGGGTCCCCGTCCCTTTGCCCTCTGAGCTCCCCTGGGAGACCCTCCACCCTCTGAGCTCCTCCATGAGGCCCCATCCCTCCTGTCTGCTCTGGCCTCTGGGGCCTTCCTCCTGAGCCACACATGGGCATGACAGTGACTGCCCTGGCTTCCCTCCCACATGGAAACGGTGACCACATCAGCTTCAGGCCCAGCCTTTTGTGGCCACTCTTAGGGAGCCCCGTCTGCCTTTTCCAGAGTGTCCTGAGCTAGCCTGGAAGCTCCCAGCTTCCTGATGCTGACTGGAAGCCACTTGCTTTGGGGGAGCGTCTTCCTCTAAATCATGAGGAAGAAGGGGTGACCCACATGGCTGCAGGGCAGACTCGGTGAGGTGCTTCCCGACGGAGAGGCTGGCGGCAGGCATGGCCTCAGGGGTGTGGAATGCTCTCCCTTGGCCCTAGCGGTGCCTCCAGCGCCAGGTGCTAAGGAAGTGCCGGCCTTTTCAGGTGGTCTTACTCCTCAGCCTCAAAGGACTCGAACTGGCCCAGGCAATTTTCCAGGGTTCCTTTTAGACTCAAAAGTAGAGAAGGGTGCCCCAAATAGGCAGAGCACCTCTGGGAAACTGACAGACTGTAGCTGCAAGGCCAAGAGCCTATGGGAGCCCCAACAGCACCCCAGAAAGCTCTGGGGTCCGTGCCCAGCTGACCCCTCTGTGTCTCAGGACATCTAGGGGGTGCCTCTGCACAGGGCACCAGGGCCAGCACTGGGGGGGACTGGGTACAGAGGCTCAGCCAAGCCTCACAGGCAGGCGGGGAGAGACCCTCTCCCACAGCCCCCTTTGCTCTCTGCAGCCCCCAAGCTTCCAAGTGTGCCCTGCACCTGTGTCCACACTGGGCACTCGCCCTCGGGGCACCTTTGGCCGTCACACACCTGCTCTTCTCTCCCTTGAGCCACCCCTCCACAAGCATCCCCTGAGCCGGCTCCCCTCCCTGAGGCCCCTGCTCGGCTGCCCCTGCACACACCTGTCTGTCCCAGACCACGAGCTCCTGCCACCATAGCCCAGCCTCCCGTGTCTGCACCTCCCGCGCCTCTCACCTGCAGGGCCAGCAGGTGTGGCACCTGGGGCGTGTACAGAGGCCAGTGTCATGCATGTCCATGAGTGCCCATTTCACCCCACCCCCAGGGCTGGAGCCTGCTGCCTTGGTTCTGATGACACAGTCCCCAGGCTTGCCTCTGGCTCCTCCATTCTGTGGAGGGCTCACCCAAAGGCATGGTGACCGCACTCCTTCCCTCGGGAGTAAACTGAGTCACCACTCTTCACGGGGCTTGCTCACAGTCAAACCAACTCTGCACTGGGAGCAGCTTTTTCCTGGGCCCAGTAAGCACCTGGACAGCTGTGTCCAGGCCAGCTCAACACCTTCTCTGGGCTGGAGGAGGCCTGGCAACACCGTTGGCACTGTGGTGATGCTGCTCCCGGGTGGGACTGGACGCAGTGCCTCCAGCCACCACTCACACCCACCTGGCCTTGACTTTCTTCAAGGGTCTGGGTCAGCTCTGACTGTGACAGTTGCAGGCTCTGATATTCCTGATTCAGGCATTCAAGTTCAACTTTAAGTTTTTGGATTTGGTCACTCTGTTTTTAAAAAATCAATTGCACAAGTCAAGAAGTATCTGAAGAGTCTGGTATGTAATTCGTGCAGAAACCTCAGAAAATTACAGAAAAGAAAAAAAATTACAAAATTTAAATCCCCATGAACCCACCAACCAAGGCCGGCCCTGTATCCTGCAGCCAATCCCCGGCCCCTCCTCTACACACACGCATCCCCCTGGTGAGACAGTGTTGGGCGCGCCACGCACTGCAGGAAGCGCCTTCTCCTCACCACAGCGGGAGCGTTTCCCAGGGCATTAATTGTGATTTGAAAACATGCTTTTCAATGGCTGTGCTGTGATCCAGTGACTCCCTCAGCTTCTGTTGGTGACTCGGCTGATTTCATTTCTGCTTTGCTATTATAAACAGCACAGCAAGGAAAATGCTGCAGCTGCATCCTTCCACAAGGCTCTCGGGAACATCCCCATAGGAATCATGACGTCAAGGCATGTGGACTTTCTTCAGCCTCTAAGTGTATATTTTGCCAAACTGCCCTCGGGGAACTTTGCACCAATTCCCTCCTCTGTCAGCAGCATGTAAAGCTATTCTGCTATTTTCTTTAGGTACTGGGATTTGCCAACACAGCACCGTCCACCTATTTCTCCAAGGCATGCTTGGGAAGTCCCTCACTTCCCTCCAGGCTCCTTAGCGCCTGTCCTGACCTGTTTGCAGCCGCCTCCGCACCCTGCGGCTCCCAGCCTCCAGCACAGCCCAGGTGGAGCTGCCGGCGGCTGAGGCCACCCACCTGCTGCTGCCCGCTGCACGCCACCTCCTCCAGGCTCTGTGTTAACAGCTGAATGGTCACACGATGCTCCTCACTTTGGGCCTGGTGGGTAGAAGCCTCCTGTCCCAGTTGAAGAACCCTGTCGTTGAGCTGGGATAATTGATCCTTGTAGTTCTGATTCTAGGGGGAACAAGTTTTTAAATACATAAGAAAAAAATGTTTTTAATTTTTATTTTATATATATATTTGCCCATCATTGGCTATATTTTTATTAAGTACTTTTTTGCTTTGTTTTGTTTTTCAAGACAGGCCCTCGCTCTGTTGCCCCAGCTGGACTGTGGTGGCACATTCATGGTTCACTGCAGCTGTGACCTCCTAGGCTCAGGCGATCCTCCCACCTCAGCCTCCCAAGTAGCTGGGACCACACGCACACATCACCACTCCCACCTGGTTTTGTTTTTTGGTCAAGACAGGGTCCCTCTGTGTTTCCAAGGCTGGCCCTGAACTCCTAGCCTCAAGGAATCATCCCATCTCAGCCTCCCAAAGTGCTGGGATTACAGGCGTGGGCCACTGAGCCCAGCCCCACCTTGCCCCGTAAAATACTTTTAAGCCAGCAGCTCAATTCGTATCATTGTAATTGCTCTCAACCAGGTACAACTTTGCTCCTGAGGAAATGTCTGGCAATGTCTCTAGGTATTTTTGGTGATCACAGCTGGAGATGGAGGAAGCTGCTGGCACCAACGGCATGGGGCACTCGACACCCTACAACGCAGATATTCTGGCCCCAAACGTCACCAGTGCCGAGGACAGGAAGCCCTGCTCCGGCCCCTAGGAGAAACACACACACATCTAGGCCAACAGAGCGGAGTAGATGCCATGACCATCCAAACCACTGTTTGGAACACTTTTCACGTTTTTCTCATTTCCTCCCCGATTATTTTAATATATTTAAAAATATATGGCAATTTTAACAAAAAAGCAACCTATTTAAACTTGAGGTATATGAATCCCTTAAGTCTCCTCTGATCTCTGTCACTGAACACACAAGCGTAGCTCTTGGCAGGGTACATGGGTTCAACAAATGGTATGTTTTGCTTTTTCTCAATAGCACCCCCCATAGATAGTGGATTTCAGCACACGTTCAGTGGGTGAACCTGTGAGGGCACCGTGCAGTGAAACAGTGGCAGGAAAGCGGGCCCTGCGGTCTGGACCACGGAGGCTCTGCTGTCTGCAGTCACCTGTCGGGAACATCTTCATGCAACCACATTTCTACTTGTTTTTTCCCACCGCAGCTCTTGGGGGTTCGGAGCGATGTCCTCTGACCCACTCTCAGCACAATCAACCACGTACACGTCACCTTCCCAGAGTGATGCCAACAACCACTGCCTTTGCTTTTATAGGTTTTACAGGCACATAAGAAAACTGGGACATTGTTTCCATTTGGATTTACTCAAGATTAGGGAGTTCGGCCGGGCGCGGTGGCTCAAGCCTGTAATCCCAGCACTTTGGGAGGCCGAGACGGGTGGATCACAAGGTCAGGAGATCGAGACCATCCTGGCTAACACGGTGAAACCCCGTCTCTATTAAAAAATACAAAAAAACTAGCCGGGCGAGGTGGCGGGCGCCTGTAATCCCAGCTACTCGGAGGCTGAGGCAGGAGAATGGCGTAAACCTGGGAGGCGGAGCTTGCAGTGAGCTGAGATCCGGCCACTGCACTCCAGCCTGGGCGACAGAGCGAGACTCCGTCTCAAAAAAAAAAAAAAAAAAGATTAGGGAGTCCACGAATTTTTCTCATGCAATTCCTTGCAAATTAACCTCACCTCATCCCTTCCCTAGAACCTCGAGCCTGAAGTTAAGAGAAGCTTCCACCACAACATAAGCATGTGGCAGTTATGTCTGGTATAGAGCTCACGTGTTCTATTACATTTTATTGTGAAAATTAGAACTGTTTTAATACTGACACACATTCACCTTGCCCTCTAAAGACAGCCTTGATTTCATGAGTAGAAATGGAATCTTCCTTCAGTTCTTGAGATAAACACAAAGTGGATTTTCTTCTATTCACCTTTAACATTTAAACTCTTCATTTGGTGGCTGGGTGTGGTGGCTCATGCCTGTAATCCCAGTGCTTTGGGAGGCCGAAGTGGAAGGATAACCTGAGGTCAGGAGTTTGAGACAAGCCTGGCCAACATGGCGAAACCCCATCTCCACCAAAAATACAAAAATTAGCCGGGCTTGGTAGCGCACACCTGTAATCCCAACTACTTGGGAGGTTGAGGCAGGAGAATCGGTTGAACCTGGGAGGCAGAGGTTGCAGTGAGCTGACATTACACCACTGTACTCCAGCCAGAGTGACAGAACAACATTCCATCTCAAAACAAACACACACACAAAAAACTCTTCATTTGGAAATAATTTCAGACTTGAACAGTTGCAAGACTAGAACATGACCACGGAAACCCACCTGCCTTCCATCCCGGCTCCTAGCCAACAACACCCCCCAGAATCTGCTTTGCCCCCCTACACACACAGGCGCACACATGTCTTCCCTCCTCCACAGCTGCCTGCCTCCCGGGGACAGCAGCTGTCACACGGCTACTGTGCAGCTACTGCTTCAGGACAGTGGCTTCCATGTCCCCACACTTCATTTTGTCAACGAGCCTGGCAGCATCCTTCCGGGCACAAGATCAGCCGGGCCCTGTCCTGTTGTTTCAGCCTCCTCAAATGTGCAATGTCTCCTCAGCCTCTGTCTCTCATAACTTTGACAGTTTTTGACAAATACAGTTCCATCCCCTCCCATTTGGGGTTTGTCTGGTGCTTCCTTGTGACTCGGGTGACAAGTTCCTGGGCAGACACTGTGCAGGGAGCTGCATCAGGAGGCAGAGATGCTATCTGCTCCTGGTGGCGTTCACGCTGGCCACCTCTTAACTTCGAACTTGCACTCATCTGGCTCTCACTGCAGAAGCCAGCATGAGATGTCAGCAGTTGTCTCCTGGCCGTGTGTTAAAACAAATGACATCTGTGTCAAATATGTTCACTCTGCATCTGCTCCAGCCTTTAGGCCTAATTTCCAGTTTACAAGACAGACAAGTGACATACGACCAGAGTAGCCTACACTCTCAGAAAACAACTGGACAGATCCAGAACGTGGGATGGCCCATGGGACCACTACCTGGGCTCTTCCAAAAGCCAGTGTCATGGGGAAAAACAGGTCTTCCAGATCAAAACACCAGAGCGACCCTGCAGGGCATGTGTTGTCCAAAGAAGCCTCCAGCAGCTTCTCCCATCCCACGTCCTCTTCTGCAATGTGACCTGAACACTTACCCAGCAGAGAAGCCTCTCCGCAGCTCCAGGGACTCAGTGGGAATAACGTGGAGTGACTTCCGAGGAGGGCCTGGGAGCCGTGCCTCCCACCAGCTGCCCTGGAACACTAGCTCCCTGACACCCCCATGACACTCCCTCCAGGTCCAGCCCCATGAGGGGAGGCCCCAGACAGACATGAGCAGAAGGGGTCCCCAGATGACTCTAGCCCTGGCCATTAGGTAACCCCAGCTGTCCAGCTTTCCCAGCTGAGGCCCCCGCATCACAGAGTAGGGACGGCTATGCAGGCTGTTTGTCTGAATGCCTGACCCACAGGTGCCATGAATGCACTCAAGTGGCTGGTTTATGCCAATAAGTTGATCTGACAGCTAAACACGGCTGAACAGAGGCACAGTTACACACAACGTGGCACCCCCAGCTGCATCCTACTGTCAGAAAACTTACTGTACAGGACACTTTTTAATAACTGGAGAAATGAGAATATGGTCTGAATACTGATATGAGGTAACTACTGCTATAGCATTCCTTCAACGTGGCAAGGCAGGAGATGCACTTCCTTTTAAGAGATGCCTGTTGAAATATTGAGGAGTGGAGTATCATGACATTTGGAACTTATTTTCTATTTTTATTATTATTAGAGACAGGGTCTCACTCTGTCACTCAGGCTGGAGTGCAGTGGTATGATCTCCGCTCACTGTAGCCTCAACCTCCCAGGCTTAAGCCATCCTCCCACCTCAGCCTCCCAAGTAGCTGGGACTATAGGTACATGCCAGCACACACAGCTCATTTTTCTTTTTTTGTGGGGAGATGGGGTTTTGTCATGTTGCCCAGGCTGGTCTTGAACTCCTGGGCTCAAGTGATCTGCCCACCTTAGCCTCCCAAAATGCAGGGATTATAGGTATGAGGCACTGCACCCAGCCTACAACTTATCTTCAAATGGTTCAGAACACACACACACACACACACACACACAAGTGAAATACATAGATATGAACAGAACTAAAGTGCACGCGGCAATGTTGATAACAGTTGCATTAATGTTGTGGTAGGTTGGTATATGGATGATCACTGTATATTGTTTCAACTTTCCTGTGTTTAAAGTTTTTCATGATAAAATTTTTGGGGTAAGCAGGGTACACTGGCTCACACCTGTAATCCCAGCAATTTGGGAGGCCGAGGCCGGCGGATAGCTTGAGGTCAGGAGTTCAAGACCACCCTGGCCAACGTGGTGAAACCCTGTCTCTACTAATAATATAAAAATTAGCCAGGCATGGTGGTACATGCCTGCAATCCCAGCTACCCAGGAGGCTGAGGCAGAAGAATTGCTTGAACCTGGGAGGTGGAGGTTGCAGTGAGCCAAGATCGCACCACTGTACTCTAGCCTGGGTGACAGAGTGATAATGAGTCTCGAAAAAACGAAAAAAAAAAAAAAAAAAAAAAAAAAACAAACTTTGGGGAGTGTCCAGGCACAGTGTTTGACACCTATAACCCCAGCACTTTGGGAGGCCGAAGCTGGAGGACTGCTTGAGGCCAGGAGTTTGAGAGCAGCCTTGGCAACATAATGAGACCCCGTCTCTACTAAAAATACAAAACATGAGCTCAGCATGCTGGCGTGCGGCTCCCCAGGTGGGTCATCTGCACAAGCAGCTGGGCCTCGGGCCAGTGCAGAGCCTCAGGCACTCACAACACAGACAGTGCCTGCCTGCCGGTGTCTGTGAGAAGCTGCTCACAGTTTCTAGATCAAAACACCAAAGAGACCCTGCAGGGGATGCCTGTGGTCCCAACTACTGCGTGCCACATGATTCTGAACATCCTTGGGACCACCAGCAGATCTGACTGAGGCAGGGGTCTTCACAGCCACACTCAGTTCCTGACTTCGATGACGCCTGGGGGCCGGTCAGCAACTCACTCTCAAGTCTTTTAGAAGAATGTTCTCCACTTCCTTTTGTAAGTTTAAAACGCTTTCAAAATAATAAAAAAAAAAGAAGGGTGGCATGAGCTCCATGCCAGGCATCGATACATCACCTGTCTGGTGAGCACCTCCATCTCAGAGCAGGCCTTTTCCTTGTCTTTCTTTAAAACCTCAATTTCCTTCCTGTTGAAGAAGCACAATTAACAGTGATACCACTTGTGACCAACCAGTGCCTTCTTTCCTGGTCAGCACCCAGGGTAAGAGCAGCATGCGGGTTTGCAGCCACAGTACAGACGCCCACACCTGCCCCTGGCATTCTCCAACCCCTCTTGGTCCCTGCTGTTACCGCTGCTAATGATGACGACGACCCCGTCCTCCGTGGTTTATCCCAAACCACGAAGACTTTAGGAACGTGAAACTGTCAGATTACTAGAGAGCCTCTAGTAATCTACACTGCCAGCATTGTAAGAACGCAAACCCTGCATGACATTCCTCAATCAAATACGTGAATATTTCTTTTGTAAAACATGTAACAGTTCACACTCAGCAGAGTGAACAGAGACTGAAACAGCCTGGCATCTCCGGAGGCATGCCATCAGCGGGGTCCTGACAGACTCAGGAAACCCAGAGAAAAAACGGTTTCTAAAGGAAAACAAGCTTTGAGATTTCAGAAGTGCTGTCATGGAAGGGCAATCCTTGGGTACCTGCTTGGGACTCGCTACTTTAATCACCGCGGCAATTCTGTCATTTCAGAATTACTGTCTATGAGAGCTAAGCTCACCTTGAGATGCATACTTGGGGAAAAAAAGGCCAAACAGTTGTCCTTGGATATGGCTACAGTAGTGACAGCAGAAAGCCACTCTCTCCAGAACACACATTCTCTTCAGTCCCAGCCCTTCCCCAGCTGCACTGAGGGGACACTCCTGCTGTGTCCCCTGACTCTCGCTGATGAATGCCCCCTGCTCTGTCCCGCTGACTCTGACGGGCGCCTCCCTGCTCAATCCCTCGACTCTCACTGATGGGTACCCCCCGTCCGGTCCCCCAACTCTCACTGGTGGCCTCCCTGCCCTGTAACCCCTGACTCTCACTGGCGGGCACCCCCTTGCCCTGTCCCCTGACTTTCCCTGGCGGGCACCCCCTTGCCCTGTCCCCTGACTGACTCTCACTGGTGGGCGCCCCCCTGCCCTGTCCCCTGATTCTCACTGGTGGGCGCCCCCCTGCCCTGTCCCGCTGACTCTCACTGATGGGCGCCTCCCTGCTCAGTCCCTCGACTCTCACTGATGGGTGCCCCCCATCCGGTCCCCCAACTCTCACTGGTGGCGTCCCTGCCCTGTAACCCCTGACTCTCACTGGCGGGCGCCCCCTTGCCCTGTCCCCTGACTGACTCTCACTGGCGGGCGCCCCCCTACCCTGTCCCCTGACTCTCACTGGTGGGCCCCCCCCTACCCTGTCCCCTGACTGATTCTCACTGGTGGGCGCCCCCTGCCCTGTCCCCTGACTCTCACTGGTGGGCGCCCCCCTGCCCTGTCCCGACTCTCACTGGTGGGCGCCCCCTTCCCTGTCCCGACTCTCACTGGTGGGCGCCCCCTTGCCCTGTCCCCGACTCTCACTGGTGGGCGCCCCCCTACCCTGTCCCCTGACTGATTCTCACTGGTGGGTGCCCCCCTACCCTGTCCCCTGACTGATTCTCACTGGTGGGCGCCCCCTGCCCTGTCCCCTGACTCTCACTGGTGGGTGCCCCCTGCCCTGTCCCGACTCTCACTGGTGGGCGCCCCCTGCCCTGTCCCGACTCTCACTGGTGGGCGCCCCCTGCCCTGTCCCCTGACTCTCACTGGTGGGCGCCCCCTGCCCTGTCCCGACTCTCACTGGCGGGCGCCCCCTGCCCTGTCCCCTGACTCTCACTGGCGGGTGCCCCCTGCCCTGTCCCGACTGACTCTCACTGGCGGGCGCCCCCTGCCCTGTCCCCTGACTGACTCTCACTGGTGGGCGCCCCCCTGCCCTGTCCCCTGACTGACTCTCACTGGTGGGTGCCCCCCTACCGTGTCCCCTGACTGACTCTCACTGGTGGGCGCCCCCCTACCCTGTCTCCTGACTGATTCTCACTAGTGGCCACCCCCTGCCCTGTCCCCCGACTCTCACTGGTGGGCGCCCCCCTGCCCTGTCCCCTGACTCTCACTGGTACCCCCACCCCCATCCTCTCTTGCCTCAGTGCTCAGGTTCCTGACCCTCCCCACACACGTCCCCTCCCCCAGCTCTTGTTCACTGAAATTGATAAACCAGCAATGACCCTCCGAGGAAGGCAGAGCTGAAACTGTTATCAGGAGAGGAGCCTAGGAGCACCTCTGACCCCTACAGACACTGTTGTGGCCTCCCCCAATCCCTAAGTGCGACGTGGAGCATCTCCGTGTGGTGAGCAGCGCCCGTGCTGGTGCTGGGGCTCTGCTCGCAGTCCCGACCATGCTGCGGGCGCCCTGCCCCACTTCCCACACCAAGGAGCTGGGGTGTTCAGGTGCCGCCCACACGAGGAAGGAGCCCAGAGCCTCCCACATCTGCCGAGTCGTTCAGAAGTTAACAAGGCTCACAGTTTAGGGTTTTCCGGAATGCAGGGCTAATCTGAGAACACTTCCCATGGTCTATATGGAGACTGCATAAGGTCACTCTATGGAGGGCAAAACGCACCCCCAGAAGGTCTGGGTGGGGGCGTGGCCCTTACCTCTGTGCATTGTGAGTGCTTTCTGCAGCTTCAAGCTCTTGCCGAACCCTTCCCAGGTCGTTTTTCAACAAAGCGTTTTCTTCGGAAAGTCTATGGAACTCCAGTCTGCGTTAAAATTGAGGAAAGACCGGTGAGCACCTGGGAAGCCACATGCGGTCGCGGAGACTGGCTCTGCAGCAGGGAGTCCTGAGAACTGTGCGTCGCCATCTCCCCGTCCCTGGAGGTGGCGCCAGACACCCTTCCTTTCCCTCTTCCTGTACCAGGTGTTAAGGTCTTGGATCTCCCATGAGCCAAGCCACAGAAAACCAAGCTCTCTTAGCTTCTAAACTGCCACGCTGTCAAGTCACAAATGCACTCAGAACCTTGGGTTTTGCTTATGCTGAGTTTATAGCTGACCTGCTCCTGCATCTGTGGCCTCTCACCAAACACATGTGTGTCCTGGGTGCCAGTGCTGGGTGTGAGTTCTCAGGTACTGCAGGGTACTCATCCCTGGCAGTGAACCCAGCGTGGAGCTAAGAAACCCAGGAATCAGAAGGCCAAGATATACGGGAAACCTTTGCTAGGTGAATCTCAAAGTGGGAAAAGGCAGGGATAGACAGCCGCTACGGGAACCAAGTCTGCCTGGGGCCGTCTTTGTTCTCTGACAACTCAGAGAGTCCCTGCTTGGGTAATGCCATTGATTTGACAGAGGAAGATGGCAATTTACCAGTGAAGATCACTAATGGGAGCCAGGTGTGGCATCATGCATCTGTAATCCCAGCTACTGGGGAGGTTGAGGCAGGAAGACTGCTTGAGTCCAGGAGTTTGAGACCCTCCTGGGCAACACAGTGAGACCCTGTCTTTAAAAAAAAAAAAAAAAAAAAGATCACCAGTGAAGTAGCTTAAGACCCCTACTTGCAACCCAGAGAATGCATTCTTAATACTGACTGGTAAGGCTAACGTTTATTCCCCAAATAGGTCTCTATATGGTACTAGCTTCTTATTTTTTCAGTCTGAAAATACTGAAAGCCACATGATCTCACCATGTTCACTTCATGTATTTTTTTTTTTCTTTGAGATGGGATCTCATTCTGTCACCCAGGCTGCAGTACAGTGGCACAATCATGGCTCACTGCAGCCTTGAACTCCTGGGCCCAGGAGCTGGGACTACGGTAGGCATGCGTCACCACACCTGGATAATTTTTGTTGTGGTTGAGATGGGGTCTCGATATGTTGCCCAGGCTGGTCTTGAATTCCTCTCACCTCAGCCTCCCAAAGTGCTGGGATCACAGATGTGAGCCACCATGCCTAGCCCGCTTTATGTATTATGCTTATAATAGTAAACATAAGTTCTTCTTCATATGCCTTCATTTTATCTCATGAGGAACTAAAGACAAAAGTAAATAGAAGTCACTGGAATTAAAAGCAGCAAAAGGTTTCAAGCAGGAGAGTTCTGTGTTTTTAAACTATCACTCTGGCTCCAGAATAGAGAACAAGTTGATGCAAAGCTGAAAGCTGAGGGGTGCCCCACCCCATCCCCTACACGACGGCCAAACAACTAGATCCTGCGCAAAGCTGATCGTAACCTCTGTGACTCTCCTCATGAAAAGAAAAGGTAACCTGCAACAAAATCCTGGAAGCTGAAACCAACGCGGTGAGCATTATGCAATACAAAGCTGTGGGGACCCTGCAACCAATGCCTATGTCAGCACTACTATCAGCAGAATGGAGAAGCTGCATTGTGGACACCTGCACCAGCCAGGGCCCTGCAAGGAGGTTCAGATGGTTCCAGATTAGCAGCCTCCCACTTCTCTGCAAAAGCAATAGCATCCCATATAAGGCTCTTCACATTCCCAGAGATTAACATCAAGCAAATATGAGCTCACAATCAAAGATCACCATAACATACATGGAGCAAAGCCACCCATAAAGGACAGCAGAAGCCAGAAGCCAGAATTCAATCCCCTAGAAACTGCAGGTATTGGAATTATTAGACACAAACTAAAAATAAGTGTTATGAAATGTTTACATAAATAAAAGATGGAAACAAACAATGAACAAGCAACAAGAAACTATTGACAATGATCAGATAGGACCAAACAGAATTTTTAGAAATGAACAAAAAGTCAGTGTCAAAATAAAAACTCATGGAATGGGTTAAATAGCAGATTACACAGAGCTGAAAGAAAGAGATACTGACCTGGAACACAGAGGTATGTAAAAAATATCCCAAATGTGATACAGACAGAAGACGGAAAATATAAAAGAGAGGCTGAGAAATAAAGTGAAATGCTCTAACATTCATGTATCTAATTGAAGAAAATAGTGGGAGGAAAGGCTATATATATATACACACACACACATATATACACACACACACATATATACACACACACACATATATATACACACACACACATATATATACACACACACACATATATATATATATATTTTGAGACAGAGTTTTGCTCTTGTTGCCCAGGCTGGAGTGCAGTGGTGCAATCTTGGCTCACCACAACCTCCAGAGAGGCAATATTTTAATAGTGATGGCTGAGAGGTTTTCATGAGATACCAATGCAATCCATACATTCAACAGAGAAAATATTTCTTTTCTTTTTTTTTCTTTTGCTCTGCCACCCAGGCTGGAGCGCAGTGGTGCAATCTCAGCTCACTGCAGCTTCAACCTCCCAGGCTCAAGTGATCCTCCCATCTAGCCTCCCAAATAGCTGGGACCACAGGTGCGTGCCACAATGTGTGACTAATTTTTCTTAAGTTTCTGTAGAAACAGTCTCCTTACGTTGCCCAGACTGATCTTGAACTCCTGGGTTCCCAAAGTCCTGGGATTATAGGTGTGAACCACCGTGCCTGGCTGGGACAATATTTTCCAAGTAGAATGAACAAAAAGAAAACTACGCCTATACCCACAATACAACAATCCCATTTCTAGGTACGGCCTAACATAATGCTCCAAAAGACACATGCAAGAACGTTCAGTGCCGTTCCATTTGTGAGAGCCAAAAACTAGGAACTACCCAAATGCCCATCAACAGGAGAAAATAATAAACTGTGGTATGTTCACACAACAGAATACCATATAGCAATGCAAATGTATGAACTACAGCAGCAACACAGGTGAATCGCACAACCAGGTTGAGCCAAGAAAGTCAGACACAGAAGAGTACACGCTTCATGATTCCTCTCCGTAAAGTAAAAACACAAGCAAACTGAATCTATGCTGTTAACAAGTGGTTACCCCTGGGGACTCTGGTGAATTCCATCTCTTGTTCTGGGCGCTGGTAACACACATGTGTTCAATTTGTTGACAGTTCTCCTAATTGTACATATATATGCCTTTTCTTATGTGTATCACACTTTAATAAAAAGTTAAAAAGAGGCTGGACACGGTGGCTCACACCTGTAATCTCAAGGAGGATCCACTTTGGGAGGCTGAGGCCAGAGGATCGCTTGAGGCCAGGAGTTTGAGACCAGTCTGGGCAAAATAGTGAGACTCTATCTCTATAATTAATAAATTAATAAATAAATAAATAAAATAAAATAAACAAAAAGTGGCCAGGCATGGTGGCTCAGGCCTTATGTAATTCCAGTACTTTGGGAAGATGAGGCAGGCAAATCACTAGAGGCCAGGAGTTCAAGACCAGCCTGGCCAACATGGTGAAACCCTGTCTGTAGTAAAAATACACACACACACACACACACACACACAAAATCAGCTGGGCATGGTGGTGGGCACCGGTAATCCCAGCTACTTGGGAGGCTGATGCAGGAGAATTGCTTGAACTCAGGACGCAAAGGTTGCAGTGAGCTGAGATTGTACCACTGCACTCCAGCCTGGGCAACAGAGTGAGACTTCATCTCAAATAAACAAATAAATAAATAAAATAAAAATAAATAAATAAAAAATAAAGTTAGAAATGCACAGCAAAGAAAAACCACTAAAGATAAAGGTCTCAGAAGTAGCCAGAGCACAAAAGTCAGATACCTACTGTGGATGGCACAATACTGGCCTCTAACGGAGACTATGTGACATTACACAGCAGGGGGAATGAAGGCTGCTCATTCTCTGACTGTAGATTACTCTGGATTCTCCAGAGGAACCCAACATAATCACGAGGGTCCTTAGAGGTAGAAAGCGGAGGCAGAAGAGTCAGTGTTGGAGTGAGGTGATGTGAGGAGGACTCGGTCACCCAGGGCTGGCTTCCAGGATGGAAGGATGCCTCAAGCCAAGGCCGCTGGAGAAGGCGAGGCAGGCAGCTCCCTTCGGGGCCTCTGGATGGCCCCGCAGCCCTGCCAGCACTTCACTCCTAGCCCAAGGAGACCCTTTCCTCTTCCAACCTCCAAAACTATAACATTGCGCTTTTGTGCCTTGTTAAGCCACCAAGTCCGTGGAATGAAGAGCAGATGGATCAAGGGCCTTTCACGCAGCATCAGCAACCAGGTCTCTGACACCGAGAGAAGACATTCCAAGGGTAGAAAGGCGGCCCTTTAATGGCTAATCTAGATTTGTGTCCCTAAAAATACTGTCTTACAAAAATGAAAGAACATTTAAGACACTTTTCAGATAAGCAAAAACAGGAAATTTACTACAAACAGAGTTTCACTAAAGGAACTTCTTTTTTCTGAGATGGAATCTCGCTCTGTCACCCAGGCTGGAGTGCAGTGGTGTGATCTTGGCTTACTGAAACCTCTGCCTCTTAGGTTCAAGCAATTCTCCTGCCTCAGCTTCCTGAGTAGCTGAGACTACAAGCATATGCCACCATGCCCAGCTAATTTTTGTTTTTTGTTTTTGGAGACAGAGTTTCGCTCTTGTTGCCCAGGCTGGAGTGCAGTGGTGCGATCTCGGCTCACTGCAACCTCCGCCTCCCAGGTTCAAGCGATTCTCCGGCCTCAACCTCCCAAGTAGCTGGGATTACAGGCACATGCCACCACACTAATTTTTGTATTTTTAGTAGAGACGGGGTTTCACCACGTTGGCCAGGCTGGTCTCGAACTTCTGACCTCAGGTGATCTACCCACCTCGGCCTCCCAAAGTGCTGGGATTACAGGTGTGAACCACCACACCCCAGCTGTTACGAAGTTTTAAATTCCTGATTCCTGGTGGTGCATGCCTATAATCCCAGCTACTTAGGAGGCTGAGGCTGGAGAATCGCTTGAACCCGGGAGGCAGAGGTTACAGTGAGCTGAGATAGCACCACTGCACTCCAGCCTGGGCCACAAAGCAAGACTCTGTCTAAAAAAAACAAAAAACAAAAAAACCTCATAACGAAGCCCAGGAGCTGATGGCTTCACTGGTGAATTCTACCACTTAAAGAAGAACTTCTACCACCTCTTCTCAAACTCTTCCAAGAACTGAGCAGAAGGCAACACTTCCAAACTCATTCTATGAGGCATTACTTGATACCAAAGCCAGGCAAGGACACTACAGACCAAAAAAGAAAACTGCAGACCAATCCCTTATGATGCAAAAATTGATGCTAAAATCCTCAAGAAAATACTAGCAAAAAGTTATTGTTTAATGGGTATACAGCTTCTGCTGGGAACAATGAAAAAGCTTTGGAAGCAAGGGCTGTGCGCAGTGGCTCACGCCTGTAATCCCAGCACTTTGTGAGGCTAAGGCTGATCACCTTTGAGGCCAGCCTGGCTAACATGGTGAAACCCCCTCTCTACTACAAGGACAAAAATAGGCCAGGCTTGGTGGCAGGCGCCTGTAATCCCAGCTACCTGGGAGGCTGAAGCACAAGAATATCTTGAACCCAGGAAGCGGAGGTTGCAGTGAGCCGAGATTGCGCCACTGCACTCCAGCACCAGCAACAATGCAAGACTCCGTTGTTGTTTTTTTTTTTTTTAAAAAAAAAAGGCAGCAGGAACTTCCTAACACCAAAGGCGGGACACCAGGGCAGTCACAGCTGCCCCAAAAGGCCGTCCTGCCCTCTCTCTGCGCAATCGTAGAGCACCAGATGACCGTGGGATTCCGGAACGGGGCTGGGCTCACAACTCGTACTCAGGCTGAAGGGCTACACAGCCCCCATCAGGGGCTGCGAGCTTGTCGGCAGAAAGGACCATGCAGCACGATTAGCAACAGGGGTCAGTGGGTTAGTTCTGCTTCTTTGGTTTTAAGTTCTTAGTTTTAAGAACAAGTAGAAGCCAAACCTGTCATTCTCTCTCAAATCTACATGTTTCTCCAGAGCCCGGACGACGTCTTCCAGATGTAGAAGTTTGGTTTCCATGTCATCCTTCTCTCTCTCCAGCGCTGTTTTGGTCTCTCCCTCTTCCGGGGCGGCAAGCTGCTCCTGCCTGGAAGCCCGTGGGTCCGCGAGCTGGAGGTGGGATGGCAAGGACCCTCTCCTGGCGACCTCCACGCCGTGCTCCTGGCACGCAGACTCCAGGGCGCCCTCGGCCCGCCCCTGGGTGCCCCTGCTCCAGCTTCGCGCTCGCTCTTCCTGAATGGACTGTGGCTTCTCAGCCTGTCCCCTGCACGAAGCGGCCGGGCTCAGGGGTGACTCCCACATCCGTGGCTGGGTTTGCGAGGCGTCCCCCTCTGTTCCCAGCAGAGGCAGCTCCCGGGGTCCAGGCTGCTCCAGCCCCACGGGCACACCAAAAAGCTCTAGCTCCTCTGGGACAGTTCCCCCATCCACCCCACAGGGCTGTACATGTGACCACCTCTCTGAAGGCCCGTGGGATGCCGGGGCAGGGGCGGGGGCCGGCCTCTTCGTGGCTTCTGTGTCCTGGGCTTGCCTGCAGCGAGACCCGGCTCCTGCCGCCTCCTCTGACTCTCCGCCATCGCCTGGGGTCAGCCAGGCCAGTGGCCGCTCCCCATAGCCCGGGCTCAGTGGCAGGAGGCCACGTGCCCCCTCCCGGCCACTTCCTGCCACCAGCCCTTCTTTTGGCAGGGCCCCCAGCATCTCTGCTTCCCGGGAGAGCCTGTCCACTCGCTTCCCACCGGCAAGCTCCAACTCCTCCTTGAGGGCCAACGATGCGCACATCTGGGCGCCCTTCTCGCTCGCACACTCCAAGTTCAGTGCACTCTCCAAGTTCAGCTGCTCCGACCTCCGGCTCCCGCGTGGCAGGGGTCCCTGCAGCGGCTCCTCCAGCTCCAAGGTCAGGTCTCTGCGAGCGGGCAGGGCTCTCAGCCCCAACAGCTCTCCGCTCAGCTCCGCCTGGGCCTCTCTCCTGCAGAAATAGAATCCTCACACACCACAGCCCTGCCTCCCCCAGCCCCTCTCTCGGGTTTGAAAAGTCTGCCCAGCTGTTTCAATGGCTGCGACCTCCTCCCTCTGTGGCTGGCTTTCTTTAGCCCTCCTCGCCTCCCTCAGCCCCAGCTTCAACCTATACCCTGGGCCCTACTTAAGAGTCCACAAGAGGATCTGCCCCACGGGGCGAGGTTCTGCACGCGGAAGCCCAAGCACGAACCCTTTCCATGTGGAGTGTTCATATGGAAGATGGCCGCCACCAAGCAGGACCCGGTTGCAGCCCCTCGGCCATGCAGGTCGCGTTCTAAGCCCTCACAAGCTCCCAACTGGACAGGGCAAACATAGGACATGGCCCACACTGCAGTGGGTTCTACAGGATCGCGCTGGAGACCCAGAGCCAAAACTGTCCCCTAAATCCCCAAAGCTGCTGGACCTTGGGACCTCTGGCGGCCCGCAGGAGAGTCCAGTGGAAGTGAAGTGAGGGCCTGCAAGACTACAGCACCGGGAGGGGTATGTGGTCCATGCCTGGCCAGGGCAGGGGAGCAAGGAAGTAGTCAGAAGGGGCTCCACCTCCAAGCATTGGCAGATCGGGAGTCCTGCAGAGTGGGGACAGCAGCTCCCCAGGAGCAGGCTGCCAGAGACAGCTAGGGGTGGGGGCCAGGTGCACAACGGCCTGGATGCTGAGAGGAGGGGGGCTGCTCGTGCCTGCCCCTCTGTCCCCATTGGGGTCAGCAGGGACTCTGACCCAGTCTCTTACCACACGCTCTTGGCTTTAAGGGGAAATAGCTGAAAGCCTGGGGAGGCACAGGATGGAAAGATGACTTTTTTTTTTTTGAGACAAGAGTCTCACTTTGTGGCCCAGGCTGGAGTGCAATGGCGAGATCACAGCTCACTGCAACCTCCGCCTCCCAAATTCAAGTGATTCTCCTGCTTCAGCCTCCCGAGTAGCTGAGATTACAGGCGCCTGCTACCATGCTCAGCTAATTTTTTGTGTTTTTAGTAGAGACAGGGTTTCACCACGTTGGCCAGGCTGGTCTTGAACTCCTGAGCTCAAGCGATTTACCCGCTTTGGCCTCCCAAAGTGCTAGGATTACAGGTGTGAGCCCCTGTGTCCGGCCGGAAAGATGACTTTCTGTCTGTCAGGCTGGGGGTGGCCCGGTCAGTGTGGTGGGAGGGCCCATCCTCTTCTAAGCCGGGGCCAGTGCTCTCCACAGGACAGTGGGTGCCAGCTGAGCAGCAGCCTGTGTGCGATGACCAGGCACTTCCTCTCCTACCTCACATGCCCCCAACAAGAACAGACGCGGTCACTTCACATGTAGCCCACACCAGAACACACAGAACACCAGTGCAGGCTTTCCGTAAGCCTTCTCTCTTGCTTGCACACCTGAGCCTTTTTGGGACTCTCACTAACCCCAGCTGGCCATCTTTCCCATTGTTCAGGGCTTCAGGCCTTTTCCCATTTCCCCACATGCTACCCTGCCTGGCCCTGGAGAAGTGGGCAGCTCTGAGCAAGGGAGGTGATGCTCCTGCCAGGCACGGCTGAGGCAGAGGGTACAGAGCACTGGGCCGTTTCTACACAGTGAACGGCTTCACGGCCCATGCTCCAATGTATATTTTAAATTTAGAGCCAGAATCCTCGTGCCAGGACCTGTTCTTTTGGCACTCACCCATCTGCCCAGAGGAAAACCACCCAGTCAGGAGGCACAGCAATTCTGAGTTGTTTCCTAAGTCTAATTTCAACTTTTGGTTCTTGGCAAGAAACCCCAGACTTGAAATCTCGAAAGAAGCCAGCCGGACCTGATCTGCCGCAGGTGGCTCTGATGCCGCAGGGCCAGGCCACACAGTGCCTGGGTGCAGCAGGGCGCCAGGCCCATCCGCTCAGGCTCGGGGTCGTGGGCTGTGTCCTGCAGCTGCTCCTGCAGGCCCCAGATGACCTCCTGAGACTTCTTGTGGAGCTCCTCCAGGTCAGCCTTCTGACCCTCCAGCACGCTGACCTCACGCCTGCGAGCCTGCTCCATGTCCTTCCTCTCCTTCTCAAAGTTCCTTTTCAGTGCCGCAATTTCCCTTTCGTAGTGATTTACCTAAAACGAGAAACAGGAGCCCCATGGACCAGGAGGCCCTAAAAATGATCTGGCTGCTGACACAACACAGAAACACGAAGCCGCCTGGCACAATGTGCAAAGACTGGCATCCTGGCCCGCTGAGGTGCCAGGGTATGCTGAAGGGGACAGTGACATGAATGCTGGTGGTGCTCCCCAGGGCCTAGTGAGGTGTGAGTCACCTATTCCCCCTGAGGCAGGGCGGCAGGCAGGGACAGGAAGCTCAGGGCTCACTAGAGTATCCGGCCAAGCACTGCAAGGGACGCAGAGGGTGACTCTGAACAGTGTGGAGACCCTCAGTGGAAGGAATACCATCCAACCATGTGTGGGCAGGGCTCATCGGAGCTTCCAGTTAATCCTTCAGGGATCCCCAGGGCATGGCCGCAGGCAGCTCCACCTAGCTGCCACTCAGACGGAGGAACTGGACACATGACAAGTCGTGGACACTGTCCCTCAAAAGCCACCACAGTCTAGGAACAGAACAGGGCTAAGTTCATCCTGACAGCTTCATCCAGGATGGCCCTGGCCTCAAAGCCACTGAGCTACCTAGGGGGCAAATGCCAGGTCGCTCAGGCTGGGAGCACAGCCAGTAACTGATTCCCACCCGCAGACCGGCAAGGAGGGCTGGCCACGGCGCTGCCTCAAGTGTCCCCTTGTGACACTCCAGAGCATCACACCATTCCCTTCCCATCAGTTATCCTATGTCCTGTGTCCTTCCAAAGAGGGTTCGGGCAGCATGTCAGTTTTATTTGCATTTCCCTACAAACTTACCTCCTGACAGGGGCTCACAATGAGACAAAGGATTCCGGGGCAGACACACGTGGAAATGTCAGTGTGGCCAAGTAAAGCTGCCCGACACACAGCAGCTGCTCCCAAGGGCCCCACAGCCCCACAGCCCCACGCTCACCTTGGTCTCCAGCTGGGTCCTGAGGTCTTCGTAATGCTCCTTCACCTGCTCCATCATCAGCTCCGTTTCTATACTCACTGGAACAGAATTACCCAGGAATGAAATGCCTGCAAACAAGAGGACACTTCCGTTTGTCACACTGAGGATGCCACGGGGGCCCCTTCTAAACCTTCCAATCTGATATTTGGGCAGCATCCATGAGGGGCAGGCGGTGCTGGCCGTGAGGATGACACTGCGTCCTGAAAGTCAGCACTCCTCAGTACGCAGCATTCCGTTATTTACCACAACACTCAGAGATGAGAATAGGTAGCTCCCCACATCATTCACAGGAGCCCCTTCAGTCTCTAAAATACACTGCGCTGTGGTACATTTACTGCACCCTAAATCCTGTTTGCTGAAGATGTCAGGGTCACGGAGGAAATGGAAGGATGGAGTGGGCTATGGCACAGCAGATCCCCGGTGGTGCAGGGCTTTAGATGATGTGCAGATGACCAGAGCGCTGTGCACGGAGATTATCTATCTATTTAGATAACCTTTTCTTGGTGGCCCTATGTTATTATTTAATCACACAAATGATGCCAGGTTCTGAGAGGCAAGTCTGGCACACTAACCCCTGCTGGAATTAGCGCTCTGAGGCTGATGGGCAGGGAGGTGTGATGGCCAGCGGCGTCCAGGTGGGACATCAATGGGGCTACGGACCCACAGTCACCACTCTGGGTACAGGCAATCCTGGATATGTGTGTTTCCGGGATGGGTGGCCGGCAGGGTCTTGCTCCTCCCTGCAGCTTCCTGAGAGTCTGCCAGCTGTCGGGGCTGCGCCTTGGGAGCCTGACTCCAA
Source organism: Macaca thibetana thibetana (assembly GCF_024542745.1). Taxonomy (NCBI): domain Eukaryota; kingdom Metazoa; phylum Chordata; class Mammalia; order Primates; family Cercopithecidae; genus Macaca; species Macaca thibetana. Next base: position 94,085,803 of record NC_065587.1, read on the forward strand.
TCCAGGAGCCAGCAAAGGAGGGGGTGCCTTAGGGGTCCCAGGAGGTCGGTCTCACATGCACAAAAGCCCCCACTAGGCTCCCCTAGGAGGTTCCCATATTGCCCATTTTTTAAATTTTATTGAGTAAACAGTTTCAGGGCAAAAGGAGAACTCTGAAGTTCTCCCAGGGTTACAGATGGCAGCAAAATCTCTGAGGGGCTGAGGTTGCCATGACGGGGGAGCGAGGGAAGCAGCTGGGACTGCTGGGTCCCCATGGGCTCCTGTCATAGCAGTGGACACGGAGCCACGTGCATTGAATGCTGCTATTGGGTGGGCAGAGGCCACCCCATCCTCCAAAAGGAGCACTGCAGACCTCAAGGGCGGCTGCAGCACCTGGACCCCCATTCTCTCTGCAGAGGAGCCAGAGACACTTCGATGTGGGTTCTGGGGCCTCTGGGTCTGTGGAGTTTGTCCCAATCCCATTGGCTGGGAGCACAGGGGCACTCGGTCAGGTGGGGCCGCTCCCCTTGGTGCCTGGTGCCTCCCTGCCTCGCTCAGACTTGGGGGGTGGCGCCAGCTACCACATCACACAGAAGCAGCAAGGGCAAGCCTGACAGCCTCCGTCTGAATAGGCCTGAGTACTGGGAGGCCCCAGCACATTCACCGGGATTTACCTCTTCAGTCTCAGCAAATACCATGTCACTGAAACAACTCTCAGATGTGGGAAGAGGCTGGGCCAGACCTGGGGCTGCCCAACCTCAGCCTCCCTTCCTCCTCCCTCTCCAGGTGACCTTCCGTGTTGCAAGGTCACCCTGTGGCATCACTGGATCCTCCTTGGAAAGACCCTGCAGAGCAGACCACCTCCCTTCAGGTCACAGCAACATCATCATCTTCATCATCTCCACTCTTCTTTCCTGGCTCTGGGCCTTGGTGTCAACAGCAGGCCTTGGGTCACCCCCTTCCAGGGACGGGCTCCTACCTGCTGGGCCAAGTCCAGAGAGCTGCCGTCTGCACCCACCCGGGCTCCATGAGGGGCTGTGCTGGTTCTTGGGCAGCCGCGCCCACAGGCCTTCCAGCTCAGCTTGCAGCTCATCGTTGCGGTCCTGCAGGTCCTGCGGGGACAGAGCCAGACACCTCCTCTAGCAGCTGCAGCTATTCAGCCCAGTGAGATGGCTGAGCTGGCCTCTAGGAGGGTCCCCTGCAGGTGAGGTGCACTGTGAGGTGACAGCCTGTTGCTTCCTAGCTTCCAGCAGGAAACCATCTGGATTTTAAGTTGCTAACGACATGGTGAGATAAGCCAAAACAAAGGTCCTTTCTTGACTTTCTCTGCCCTACATCACTTTTTAAAACTTCTATTTTTACTTTATTTATTTAGAGACAGAATCTTGCTCTGTTCCTCAGGCTGGAGTGCACTGGTGCAATCTCAGCTCACTTCAGCCTCCTCCTACCAGGTTCAAGTGATTCTCCTGCCTCAGCCTCCCAAGTAGCTGGGATTACAGGTGTGCGCCACTACGCCTGGTTAATTAATTAATTTATTTTTGTGTTTTTAGTAGAGAGAGGGTTTCACCATGTTGGTCAGGTTGGTCTCAAACTCCTGGTCTCAAGCGATATGCCCGCCTCAGCCTCCCAAAGTGCTGGGATTACAGGCGTAAGCCACCATGCCCGGCCCTTACATCACTTTCTATCACTGGATGTATGGGAGGTACCCAAAGAAAAAAGCAAGGCGGCTATTGGGGAGAAATGTAGAAAATGCAGAGTACGGCTGGGCATGGTGGCTCACATCTATAATCCCAGCACTTTGGGAGGCTGAGGTCGGCAGATCATGAGGTCAAGAGATCGAGACCATCCTGGCCAACATGGCGAAACCCCGATCTCTACTAAAAATACAAAAATTAGCCAGGCGTGGTGGCGGGTGCCTGTAGTCCCAGCTACTCGGGAGGCTGAGACAGGAGAATTGCTTTAACCCGGGAGGCATAGGTTGCAGTGAGCCGAGATCGTGCCACTGCACTCCAGCCTGGTGACAGAGTGAGACTCTGTCTCAAAAAAAAGAGAAAAGAAAATGCAGAGTACTGTCACCACCAGAAGCTACAGTCTTTGTTGGAACCGCAGTGGTGCTGCAGTGTGCATGTTGCATGTCAGGCAGTGCCCTGGGTAAGGGTAGGATTCCTTCCTCAGTGGCTGCTGAATTTGCAAAGGGTTCTGCAGCTTTAACCACCAAAGAAGAAACCATTTGCTTCAGATCATATGCCGCAAAGCAGAGAAGAACATGTCAGAAAGAAAGGATGATGTTGTTAAGCAGACACTGGAGCAAGTGGAGGCCGCGTGGGCGACGGGAAGGCTAGGACACCGTGGCAGCGTGATGCTAAATCCAGGGAAAATTCTGATGAAGGCAGGATATTTGCACGGTCTTAGAGTGTCTCTCCGCTGACTGTGTATTATTAATAGTTGCAGAAAAAATGGTGATTACAGAGCAGGGAAACCAGGTGACACCTCGGTTGAGAGATCAGAAGCAACACCAGCGAGCGGGGCACATCACCACCCACGTGCTGTGCCAGTCGAAGACGCACAGCCTCAGGGCTGTGAACAGGAAACATCAGAAACGCACAAAACGAGAACGTTGCTATGAAAAAGCGAGGAGGACAACATTCTTCAAAAATATCAATGTCATAAAGACAAAGAAAGGAAATGAGTCAGAGTAAAGGACATTAAAGAAACCACCTGGCCCTGGGTGGACGCACTGAGGGAAGCGGAACGCGGCCAGCAGGTAATATGTTGCTTCGATGGCAGTTCATGAAGCTAGCAAGCATGCCTCAGTCATGGAGAAAATATTCAGTCGGGTGTTGGAAAACTTACTCTCCAGGAAATAAAAGCCCTCACTTGTGGCTTTTACAAATTTCTGTAGTTTAAAGCCTGTGTCAATTTGAAGCCTACCAAAGGCTTAATAAGCAACCTGCAAATCCTTGAACTCTGCATGATCATCTGTAGCAGCAGGAAGCTGCACAGCACTGCCAGCAGAACAGGAGGAAGCGTTTCTTTTTTTTTTTTTTTTTTTGAGATGGAGTCCTGCTCTGTCGCCCAGGCTGGAGTGCAGTGGCGGGATCTCAGCTCACTGCAAGCTCCGTCTCCCGGGTTCACGCCATTCTCCTGCCTCAGCCTCCCGAGTAGCTGGGACTACAGGCGCCCACCACCACGCCCGGCTAGTTTTTGTATTTTTAGTAGAGACGGGGTTTCACCATGTTAGCCAGGCTGGTCTCGATCTCCTGACCTCGTGATCCACCCGCCTCAGCCTCCCAAAGTGCTGGGATTACAGGCATGAGCCACCGCGCCTGGCAGAGGAAGCGTTTCTTAGGAAGTGCACACAAGCCCTGGGCTGTGAAGGGTCAGGATGTGCGTATCTGACCCTCGGATGCTAAATCACGATGTTTAGTATCTTTATGGGTACTTATACACTTTTTTCTTATTAGGTAACGTATTCATATTCGGAGAGAGTTTTCATATATTCTGGATCCAAGTCTTTTATCAGATAAATACATAATTCACAAACATTTACTCCCATTTGTGTCTTTTGATCAATGGGTCTTAATTTTTATTAAATCAAACATTATTATTGTAAAAATCTATTATGAACTAGGCTTTAGAAGGTATAGTAAATAAAACTTGGATGTTGTGAAGATCACAGCGTTTTCTCCTTTTCTCAGTGGATTCTCCAGTGTTTTGTCCAGGGCCAGGTGCTGCCTTCAGTTGTCCTGTTCCTTTAACGTCCTTGACTCTGAAACATTCCCACAGCCTTTCTTTGTCTTTTATGACATTGATAATTTTGAAGAACACTGTTCTTCCTGCCCATTTTTCATAGAAATGGTCTCATGTTGGGGTTTGCTGATGTTTCCTTTGGATTACTTGAGGCTGTGGTTCAGAAATAACGATGTCTACATGTTCACACCCACACCAACAAGCCAGTGAGCAGGTATGCGAAGGCAGAGCCAACGGGGTGAAGTGTGAACAGGTGCATGTGGGTAAAAGGTACACAGACAGGTGTTCTGTGCACTAGTTTTGTTTGTAACTATGAAAGTTTGAAATTGTTTTCATATAAAAAGTTTTTAAATGTTCTAAATGTTAGTTTGAAACAGACAAAAAATATCCAAAAAAAGGAAAGGGGAAATATCTGAATAAATAGGTTAGCATTTAAATATAAAATATCTCTGCTGTTTCAAAAAATAAAATTGAAAGAACCCCAGACGAAAAGAATAGCATGTCTTTAAGTAACAGAATCACGTTAAAGAAAGAAGAGTTTTACATTTGAAAAATCCAGGGCACTAAAGGAACCTATTAATGGCAGGTTATCTCTAGGTTCTGAGTCTGCTCCAGCAGCTACAAGAGGAGGAAGCCGGCAGCCCACATGCAGCTGCAGTCCTAGCAGCGCACTGTCTAGAACCCATCCACACGGCAGGCCCCACCCACCCCACACACACCAGTCGAGGCAGAGGGAAGGTGACGCCGCTCACCACACGCAGGATTCTCAAAAGGAGAATGAGACGTGCAGGGAATGATGGTAGGGTGCCCAGATGGAGGCAAACCACAGACAGGAAGGGGGAAGCACAGCCACTGAGAACGCAAGCTCGGGCTCACCTCGATCCTCTGGGGTTGCAAAGCAACGTGCGGCAGGACAAAGTCAGGGTCACTTTACATGGGAGGGAGATCATTCACAGTGAATCGAGAACAGACCCTTAAAATCGAACAACAATGCTTTATCTGGTTCTCTGACTATAGGGCAGCCCATGACTTACCAGCTTCACAGACATATTTTCTCCATAATACCTGCTCAAATTTCAAATTTCACATCGATTGCTCACTTAACAATGACCATCACAGTATCCCCAGAAACAATCACAGATTTTCAGCATGGGGTGATGTGGCCTTAAGATTCACACATGGAAAGAATGAGCTGTAACTAAAACCAGTTGTGCTGTGGCATCACCACCCAAGGTAACTACAGATTACCCACCGGGTAAAATTAAGTCAGTTTCAGATCATCACCTGTTCATATAGTTATAAACTATGGTTGCCCAACTTGAAAATTTTTATTAAAATTATTATTAAAGCTAACTTGCAGGAGAAATGAATGAGTGAAGAGTAAGCAAGCTCTACTGATACCTTCAGATATTTTTCTCATTTTTGCTGGGTGGGGGGAGCGGATTATACAGGGTCTTAAATGGCTGTTATTTGTGGAGGCAGGTGACTTATCTCTGTTCACCTGGCAATGCCACCTGGAGAGAATTCCATGCCTAAAATCATCCGCTTCCATGTTATTTTCAAGCCTATACAGGGTTCTGTTAGAACAACAGTCGTAACATGCCCAGCCATTCCTGATGCTGAGCGCTTGGCTGGGTTCAGTGCCTACTGTTATAACTCGTTTGGACCTAACCCTCTCTATGCCAGGATGTAAGAGGGGCAGCTGGGTCAACGACTGGGGTTTTGATGGTGAAAAAAATGTTTCTGTGTAAGTTTTGCATAAATTAACTTTTGGCAAATTAAAACCTAACAAGGAGCTGCCTATGAAAGAACCATGTGGTGAATGACTAGAGATAAGGTAACTTTTCTGTATTGTTAATAATCAACCTAACTCAACTCTAGTTTGTTTTCTTCTACACAGAATTTTCTTCAAGAGGATGGGTCCTGTGGGGTGAGACCCACGGGGAGCTGCCTGGGCTAGCCATCGGCTCGTCTGCGAGGCGGCCTTCAAGGCACTGGAACCGGGCTTTCCTCACAGAACCATTCTTGCAGATCTAGGGAAACACCTGAGCTTTAAAACATTCCACGGTCTCTGCATGCTCAGGTGAGCAGGGAGGGGAAGAAATGGAGGCTTTGGAATGCCCCAGAACCTGGCAGCTTGCATTCAAAATGTGCCAAGGAGGGTGGTGGTCCAACTGCAGGCTCTGAACCTGAACAATCAGTCACTCTGTGTCTGACAGAACCAGAAACACAGGCTGTGAGGGTGGACGTCCAGGCCTCCCAGCAGCCCACACGTGACCCAGCGGGGCAGATGAATGTGTGGCACGTTGAGGTGTGAAGTGACTTCTTTGCGCTCATTCTCTTTTTTTGGGGGGGGGGGAGGAGTCGCTCTGCCGCCCAGGCTGGAGTGCAGTGGCGCGATCTTGGCTCACTGCAGTCTCCGCCTCTTGGGTTCGAGTAATTCTCCCGCCTCAGCCTCCTGAGTAGCTGGGACTACAGGCATGCACCACCACACCTAGCTAATTTTTGTATTTTTAGTAGAGATGGGGTTTCACCATCTTGGCCAGGCTGGTCTTGAACTCCTGACCTTGTGAGCCACCGCTTCCGGCCTCCTTGTGCTCATTCTCTTTCGGGGCACATGGCAGTTCCAGATGCTCTGCGTCATGTGATATCACGAGGGACTGACGCAGCAGCAGGTTTGAGCATCCCGTCCTCTGTTGGGCTGGCCAGTGAGGAGGCTGGCAAGAATGCAACACCACAGCACATGCCTGGCTAGTTTGTCTTTCTTTTGGAAAACAGCTATGTTCCCCAAAATAGGCTATTTATGCTAACCTATTATTACATTATTATTCTTAAATAAATTAATAAATTTAAAAAATTTCCACTTTAATTTTTACCATGGTAAATGTTAAATTTAATCCACATAACCTACATCAACAAAAGCTGTTTGGGGTCCTTGAGAACATTAAGGGTGTACGCGGGTCCTCCTGGGTTTAAGATTCATTCACCGCGTCCACTGCACCCTGCACTCCTGTGTCTCCAACTGACAAACGGACACGCGTGGCAGGTTTGGCCCAGGAAAGCTAAACATGAACAACAGAAGACGACAATGCCCTGCATGGTGCCTGGACACACAGAGGTGGCCTTCAGGATAGGTGGCAATGAGAACCAGGGAACCCTAAGTCTAGGAGTGTGGCAAGGCCATGGTCGAGAACGGCCGCAAGCAGAGGCTCTCCCTGGAGCAGACACTCCTGCGTTCCTGTGAACCACCTGCGTGTGGAGACCCAGAGCCTGGACATGAGACTATAAGGCAGACAGAGCGGGGCACGTACCCGGCACTTGAGCTCGTATTCCTTCAGGACTGCTGCGAACCGCTCCTCCTGGGCCAGGAGCTCTGCACTCTGTGGCTCCAGCTGAAAGTCAGACACGCAGGAAGTCACAGGTGGGCCTCGGACAGAGGGGGGACCTGCTTCTCCAGCCCCTGGGCTCCAAGAACCTGCCCAGCTTCCGCCAACACCAGGCGCTGCATCTCCAGGTACAGCAGCCATCCCCCCTCCTTCTCCCTACTCCCCCGTCTAGAAGGTCACAAGGCAGAAGGATTTTCCAGATTTATCTAAGGTGGCCACACTCATCCCTGGAGCCCAGACCCTGGCCCTGGGCAGCCCCTCTCCCCGTCCTCCTCCCGAGGTGACAGCCAGGGAGGGCCCTGCTCTCCCTCCATGCCCCCCACCACTGAAGCTGTCGCTAGTGAGCAGTTGTGCTGCGCGGGCAGACAGCCCCCCACATCATCACGCAGAGGAAGCAGAGGGAAGGCCTCACGCTGACTTTCTCTTCATTCAAAATTTTAGGAGAATACCGAATTCCGTTACCTGCTGCATCTCTCCCCCGCCACCCCCGCCACCCCCGCCACCCCCACTCTGCCCAGCAGGCCCTTCCCTCTGGAGGCGCACTGTCAGCAAAGGGACGCGCCTTGTCCTTCAGCACAAACTCCAGGTCCTTCTGCAGCTTCAGGGCCAGCCTCTCTGAATCTGAAAGCTTTTCTGCCACTTCCACAATCTCCTTCTGTAGGCGACTGTTTTCCTAGGAGACACAGGCCAGTGGCTCGTCAGGCTCCTGCAGGACGGAGGGGATGTGTGCAGGATGTAGGTGAGAGGCTTGCTCCCCACAACACTGGGCATCAGGAAAGAACCCCCACCCGCCGCTCTCGAGGCAGCTGGTGCTGTGCAGGCGGCTGTGCCGGGGATGGCCCCCAGCCTCCCAGGACAGACCCCAGAGCCCACCCAGACTGTGGCTACCCCATTGTCTTCACTTCTCTTGTCCCCTCCCTTACTCTGTGCTCAGAAAGGCCATGAGTCATACCAGAAAGGGTGGGGAGCTGGGTGCAGTGGCTCACGCCTGTAATCCCAGCACTTTGGGAGGCCGAGGCGGGCAGATCACAAGGTCAGGAAATCAAGACCATCCTGGCTAACATGGTGAAACCCCGACTCTACTGAAAATACAAAAAATTAGCCAGGCATGGTGGCGGGAGCCTGTAGTCCCTGCTACTCAGGAGGCTGAGGCAGGAGAATGGTGTGAACCTGGGAGGCGGAACTTGCAGTGAGTGGAGATCGTGCCACTGCACTCTAGCCTGGGCGACAGAGCGAGACTCCATCTCAAAAAAAAAAAAAAAAAAAAAAAAAAGAAAGAAACGGTGGGGAATACAAAAGCATTGCAAAAGTATTACAGAAAAGGCATCCTTTCAGAGCCATACCTAAACCATCAATCTGATATTGCACCAGGACAGCTCAGACGGCCATCACTGGGGGAGGAGGCAGCATCTGCAGACGGTGGGGGACTGTGGTGAGAAGGGTGGAGAGCAAGGCTGTTTGGGGGCTCAGGCTGCTCAGTCCCTCCTTCCGGGAGGTGGGGCAGGTGTGGGGAGTTAGGAGAGGAGGACACAGGTGGGAGCAGAGCAAGAACCAGCACAGGAAGGGCCAGCACCTCTGTCCCACTGCAATGCCTCACTGGAGTCAACGTCCGGCAACAGGTGTGAGACACTCACCAAAGCCCATCAAACCCTATCAGCTCCAGGCCACAAACCCAGCCTCAGGCAGGCTGGGCTTTAGGTTCTGGTCGCTTTGCTGCCCCCACAGGTGTTCCTGGTTTCTGGGGTTGAAGCACTGCTGGCTGCAGGTGCTGGTCCTCCCTGACCTCAGGTCCACCTGGCCCAGGGCAGAGAGTGGGAGTGGCGGGGAAGGAGGGGCAACGTCCTGCTGGCAAGCCAGGACCCCTTCTGCTCTGCAGCGTGTGGGACACCTCCTCACTGCGGCAGGTGCTCCCTCAGGCCCTGCCCTGAAACATAAGCTTGAGGGCACTGGCAGGTGTGATCTGGATCCTCGGCCAGGATGACGTGGGTATGGGGAACGCTCAGGCTCCCCCCAGATTCTTGGATACCCTGGGGACGCCCCTACCTTCAGGGCCAGGGTCAGCTTCTCCCGGAGGCCAGCCTCCTCAGCCTGCAGGCGCCCCACGTCCCACTCTAGCGCGGCCCTCTGCCTGTGGGCCTGCTCCCAGAACAGCTCTCGCTCTGCCTCCACCTCAGACCGCAGGAGGCTCAGCCTTTCCCGGTACCCCTGCTCCAGGTGCCTGTAACATGTCACACATCACACGTCAGACATGTCATCTCAGGGCCACCCAGGCCCACGTCACCACCTTCCTAGCCTCCTCCCTCTCAGAAACGCCCCTGTCCTCAGCACGTGCAGGGCCGTCCTGCCTTGGCTGAGCTGCCCATGCTGGGAGGCAAATCTGAGGGTTGGTGCTCCTCCCTCATGGGCTGGTGGAGGTGACCCCAGACAAGGGGATCTGGTGGGTCACATGGCAAATGCCACCAGCTGCCCCCTCACAGTGAGGAGCACAGCTCCCTGGGCTGAGTCCCAAGGTGGCCCCTCCACCTGGTGTGCATGGCAGGCAACAGCCCTTTAAAGACTTTTGATACCAAATGCACATGAAAATCGCCTCCCTCCCAAAGAGGGAGGCAGCATGAAACCCATAGGCAGTGAATTCCCAAAGCAATCTGAGGAAGAGGTGGGGGGTACTTTTTTCTCAGATGCTACATTCATCTTTTGCAATAACCACTTCCATTAGCAGGAAAAACAGTGTTCAACGCTCAATCTCATCTCTGAAACAGCAGCTTCACAGGAATTCTCAGACCACGTCTACCGAGACTGAAGACCAGTGAGGCTCCGATTCTGCAGAAGCCTGGTGATGCCCATAACCAAGTCCGAGACACCTCGGCCCCAGAGCCCGGGCTTTTAATCTTGGCTCAGAACTTTAAAGAAACAACACTCTAAAGGGAAGAGTATGAAGGAAGTACAATAATCTGAGTAATATAATACGCCACAAATCTTTTGGGGTAGTGTTAAAGCTACATCAGCCTACTCTTTAAAAACTTTTGAAATATACAAAAATGGGGAAATGGTCAAATAAATTACAGCAGATCCACACAAAGATCCATGTGAGATGCTCTGTGGCCATCAGAAAAGCATATACAACATGATATCTTTTTTTTTTTTTTTTTTTGAGACGGAGTCTCACTCTGTCGCCCAGGCTGGAGTGCAGTGGCGCAATTGCCGCTCACTGTAAGCTCCACCACCCGGGTTTACGCCATTCTCCTGCCTCAGCCTCCTGAGTAGCTGGGACTACAGGCGCCGGCCACCACGCCCGGCTAAATTTTTGTATTTTTTGGTAGAGATGGGGTTTCACCATGTTAGCCAGGATGGTCTCGATCTCCTGACCTCATGATCTGCCCGCCTCGGCCTCCCAAAGTGCTGGAATTACCGGCGTGAGCCACCGCGCCCGGCCACAACATGGTATCATTTTTTAAGAATTATGTGCATAGAAAAAAAAGGTGAAAGACATATAGAAAATGTAAACAGTGATACCCCCTGGAAAGTGAGATTTCTAGGTTTATTTTTCCTTTAATTGTATTTTCTAAAATGTGTGCAATAAACATATATCACTCATTACGTTTATAATAAGGAAAACCTAATGCAATAATAAAAGCTACTTACAGAAACCTACTCATAACTCCCATTGCTCATAGGACAAAACCCAAGCTCTCAGGGCCACGTGGGTTCTGAGGCTGCAACTTAGCACCTCTAATGCATCCCTTCACCAGGTTCAAGAACAGAGGTGCTGCCTTAGTGTTTCCAATCCTCTAACCCTGGGAAAGACAATTCACACAAGTCTTTCCAAATGGTTGGGAGAGAATCAAGCTATACATGTGTGGACAGAAGCAAATCAGTTTTCAGTTACTCAAACTGAGTATCAAAGTCAACTTACTTCTAGCTTTGAACACAAGTGTCTCACAAGGAGCACCCTTGTCTAGGAGCTCTGCTAACCCCCAGGCTGGGATGAGGCTGTGCTCGGGAGAGAGAGGTTGCTGGAGGTCAGAGCCCAGCCCCTCAGGTCCTGAGAGGCAGCACCAAGATCCCTGTGGCACCAACAGGGATAGCTGGATCCCGACACTCAGGGTGAAAGTGAGAGACAGACGAACCAAGCTTACAACAGAGCCATCAGGAGAAAGGAGGGGGCGTCCAGGGAGAGGAAATGAGTTCCTAGAGCTCCCCGTGGGTCTCCATGACATACTTTCAGCTCCTAAATGTTAGCAATTGTCTCCTCTGTGGAGATCCAAACTGGCCTCATGTGAGCCCTGGAAGGCAGGGAGCTATGAGAATGTCTTAAGCAACAAAGCCAAGGTCACCTCCCCTGGGGGTCGGGAGCATCTTTTGGTCCCTCCTCTAGGAATTTCTCAGCCAGTTGGGAACGATGACGCTGCAAGGCTGGCCCAGAATAGCTCAGCTGACGGAGACCACAGAGACTCTTCCTGCCCACAGGAGCAGGGAAATACCGCTTCCTAATGAAATGCCTTCCACGCTCAGGGCAGGGAACTCGGGCCTTGAGGCCTGGCCCAGCTCTTCCACGTGGAGGGCAAGGGCCCCAACCACTGCCTGTACCTGTCCCTGTACCCAGTTTTTGGCCTCACCAGACACCTCCTCATGTTTGGTGAAAGGAGACTTAACTTTTAGCTTCCCTGAAAATGACCACTGTCCTATAGGGGCTTCTCACCACCACCACAGCCACAGGAGCCAGTGGCACCAAAAACGTACACTCCAGGGGGCCCGCAGGCCGCAGAGGCCCCATGCACTCACACAGCACCCCCCACTGCACCCCACGCACACAGCACCCCCACTGCACCCCACAGGCCCCACGCACACTCACAGCACCCACATGGCACCACACAGTTCCTACATATACTCAGCACCCCCACTGCACCCCACAGGCTCCACACATGCACACAGTACTCTCCACTGCACCCCTCTAGCCCCACTCACAGTACCCCCACTGCACCCCACAGGCCCTAAGCACGCTCAAAGCACCCACATGGCAGCATACGGGCCCCACATACACTCACAACACCCCCAGTGCACCGCATGGGCCCCACGCACACTCACAGCACCCCCAGTGCACCCCGTGGGCCCCACGCACTCGCACTGCACCACCGCTGCACCCCACATACCTGAGGCCCCATGCATGCTCACAGCACCCTCATTGCACCCCACATGCCCTTGCACTCCACAGGCCCCACGCACTCACACTAACTCCTCACACCATGTAGAGGCACATGTAGATCTGGACCTGCTGTGTACGGCTGTCCCCAGCCAGCACTGGAAGGAAAGAGGACTTGGGAGGTGCAGGCGAACAGAGGTGGGGTGAGGTCCCGCCCTGTCCCAGCCGCCCCTATGGACTGAACCACATGGAGGTGGCGGCTGCAGGAGGTGCAGCAGGGACGCCCTTCTGCCCAGAACAGATCCGTGGAAACCCTGAGGATATGGGTTATGGAGATGGGGGGTCCACTGGTCTTAGAGCTGGTCCCGGACTGTGCCTGGCTCTGGGAGGCCTGAAGGAGAGTGGCTGGGCTCTGCCCTCAAGCTTCTCCCACCTGAGATTCTTGCTCCCCAGAAAGCTGACCAGTGGCCTTCGGCTGTCCCAGAAACAGTGTAAGGCCAGGAGAAGGGAGACCTGGGTGTCAGCTTCACACACCCACGCTCACTGCTGCAGGACGGGGCCGGTTACTGAGCTGCTCTAGGACTCCATTTGTTTGGCTGAACAATGGGAATAAATGGCCTATTTGGTCCCAATGGCTGTTAAGTGAGACAACCCCTGGTGCACACAGGAGACACACCACAGCCGTCTTACCAACCAAAATCACTTCCCCAGAGGCCATGGACCTTGTTGCTCAGGGTTTCTTTGGTGAAGGAGAAGCAGCTTCAGGCTTCAGCCCGCGGTGCAGCTGGCACAATTCCAACATGCGATGTGGCCAGCGGCCGGGCTCCCATCTGCAGGCTAACTCACCCTGGGGACCCCGCAGCACCCTAGGCAAACTGCCCGCATCCCTGGCGGGTGCCACACCACATGGCTCCACCGTGCGTAGCTCTTCTCTGCGAGCCACGCTCAGCTGAGCCACCGCCACCAGGGCCATGGCAGTGAGTGCTGTGTCTGTGTTGTGCAATGCAGAGGGTGGGCCGACCTGCAGACCAAGAACCCAAGGGCGTGGGGACAACAGGGCCAGGACTGTGGCCTTGGGCAGACCTCCCGAGCCACCAGAGGACCCACTGACAAGGGAGAATGGCAGGGAGACCAGCCATGTCTTGCTGCCCCTGCCCAAGAGCTGTGACTCAGAGCCAGGAAAGCCTGTCCTGAGCTACCCCTGGAGGACCCCCAAGGCATGAGCAAACTTCAGGTGAACAGCAGCTGAGCCCTGGCAGACATGTGCCCCACCAATAACACAGAGAAGCCCCTCTCCCTGCCTGAGCCTGGGGCGCCCTCTTGGGTGGGATTTCTTCAGATGTGCTGTTCATGAAGCAGTGCGGTGGTTGTATCCTTACACAAATCAGAAATCTAAGGCCAGGCGTGGTGGCTCACACCTGTAATCCCAGCACTTTGGGAGGCTGATGGGGACGGATCACTTGAAGTCAGGAGTTGGTCAGCCTAGCCAACATGGTGAAACCCCATTTCTACTAAAAATACAAAAATTAGCCAGGTGTGGTGGCGGGCGCCTGTAATCCCAGCTACTTGGGAGGGTGAGGCAGAATTGCTCGAACCTGGGAGGCGGAGGTTGCAGTGAGCCAAGATCACGCCACTGCACTCCAGCCTGGGCTACAGAGGGAGATTCCATCTCAAAAACAAAAACAAAAATAAAAACAAATCAGAAATCCTTTTCTCTGGTCTATCCAGCCACTGTTCCACACAACTGTCCCCACACTGGGGTCACTACAGCTGTGATACCTGGAGTTGGGTTCCTTCTCTGGGCTCCTTCTACCTACTGGGCCAAAAGGAAGCCATTGCCAGCCCTTGCAACACAGCCACCTGCCTCTTGCATCACAGGCATGCAGCTAGGGGCAGAAAGGCTTGGCTTGTGTGAGAAAGAGACCAGCAAAGCAAGGGCAGGAGGCAGGACCTCCTCAGCCCACGGGGACGCAGCCAGGGCCAGGCACTGCACCAACCCCCGGAAGAGCAGGGCTCCACTTTCTCAAGGTTTTGCCCCCGGGATTCCCCCTGGCTCAGGTGAAATAGAGGGGTCTCCACTCAGCCACACTCGCAGCTCTGGCCCCTGGCAGCCCTGTATCTACTACCTGCCCTCAAAGGGGCTGGGGAGGCCCAGGTAAGAATCCTGGGCCTAGAACCCACTTGATTTTCTTCTCGGTGAGCTGCTCCAGGGCAGAGTGGCAGTCATCCATCTCTTTCACAAACTCCAGGTTCCTCTTCTCGGCCCTCTCCAGGTCCTGCCTTGCCTTGTCACGCTCCCTCACCAGCTGCTCCACCTGCCCTCTGCCACAGGAAGGAGACAGGGTCAGATGGGACCCCACTGCTGGCCTGACCCACCGTGCCAGGCAGCTCTGGGCCCCGTATCCGCATCAGCAATAGAAACCAGCACACCAGCTGTACAGCGGGCGCTGCTCCACCAGCCTGCTCCTGAGGCAGTTTCTACAACTGCTATGCCCATTTTCCAGATGTGTACACTGAGAGAGAGGGGCCACATGACTTGGCAAGGAAAGTTTCTTGGTGGTTTCTAACCCAGGAAGACTGAGCCTGGAGTTCCACAGCATGCCACGTTGCTTAGGCAGCCCCAGGGTGTGTGGTAGTTGGTCTGTGAGCCCTCTCATTGGCAGCTGGGTGTGGATCACAAGTGCCTAATTCAGTAACGGGCACATGGCGGGGAGGAGGCTGGCCACCTGTTAGCCCTGCATGGGCATCCCAGCACCCTAGTGAGCACACAGTGAGTCACCAGAGCACAGCACAGTGGGTGTGTGTGGTCTCAGCTCTGTGGCCACCCTGACCTGGCTGAGGCACTGTGTAAATCACTGGTGGCACCTGCTATTCCAGTGACTATTTCCCCGCCGAAGGAGCTTTTCTCCCTTCCTGTCCCAAGGCCAAGGGAGGGACCTGGTCAAACCTTTCTCTGGTTCTATCTGCAGAGCTGCCTGAGGCCAGAGGCTCCGCTGTCAGCATGTGGACAGATGCAGTCTTTAGGACTGAGATTGTGGTTTCTGTCAATCTTTTCTGCAGCTTCAGAACATTGACAAAAACACAACAATCTTTTTGCAAATCTGCTTAGCAGACGGATGGCCTGAATGGTCAGCCACAGCAAACAGACACAATTAAAAGGGAATGGGTTCTCGGCCCCTCACGGGGTACTTTGTGACCACGTTTGAAAAGCACCTTTTCTTCCTCCTGTTGACAGCCCAGTCTGGGAGCCCCCTGGCGCTAGAGGCAGCGGCAGGACCCCACCTGGCGCTGGTGAGCGCCTGCACCAGCAGGATGAGGTGGGGCCTCAGGTCTGTCCTTTAGAAACCTCAATAAAAAGGGCTCAGTGGGGGCCCCCAACATACAGATCCCAAGCCTCAACAAGTGGGAGGGAAGCCAGCAAGCCTTAAATTGTGTGGACTCAGACAGCCCAGGTCCTCAGGCCCCACCCAGCCCACACACATGAATGAGCGGCTGCCATTCACCTGTCCATGCTCCGTGGCTAGATTCTACTCCTATCCCTCTGCGAGCGCTGGCTTCAGGGACCAGAGAGCACGGGACAGACGGTGTGCAGAGCCCTGCCCCAGGACTGACCATGTGGTGTGGACAAGAGCCAACTGGTATCCTGTGTGTCCCAGACACCCCTCCAGGCCCACCTGGCCAGCCACACTGCCACGTTCCCCAGTCCCCTGCGGCCTCTTACTGCTGGTAGCTCAGTTCCTGGTGGTAGCAGGCCAGGGCTGCCTGCTGGACGGCACTGTCCACTGTCATGAGCTCGTTGTCAAGGGCCCAGGTCAGCTCCAGAAGGTTCACCTTCTCGTCCACACTGAAGTCCAGGCTCTGGAAGCAGCAAGCCTGGTAAGCAGGAGAGGCTGAGGGACTTCCCCAAGCAGACACCTCTCTGCTCCCTCCCTGGTCCAGGGCCTAGCCCAGCATGACTGTCCCAGGCAGCACCCGTCCCTCCTGTCTGCCAAGGTCTCTGCGTCTTGAGGGGTGCTCCTCCTCCATCCCTCGCAACTCTGGTGGGCTG
Organism: Macaca thibetana thibetana; assembly: GCF_024542745.1. Lineage (NCBI taxonomy): Eukaryota > Metazoa > Chordata > Mammalia > Primates > Cercopithecidae > Macaca > Macaca thibetana. The sequence goes on from NC_065587.1 coordinate 94,102,106, forward strand.
TCAATGGCCTGGTCCTCCTGCCTCTGCCTCAGGGGTGCATAGGCCCAGGCTAGATAGAATCCCTCTTCCTGGACAAAGTGTCAGACACAGGCAGGGGCAAGTCCCCTGCAGGCCCTTCATGGGGACTGCTGTGAGGCCAGAGCACAAGGCCCTTTTCCCTCTGAAATAATCTGTTTTAAGGATATGAGCCTTGGGATTCCCTGCGATGAGGCCTGCCCTGCAGCTCATGCCACCAGGAAGAGTTTAGAGAGATGGAGAGGGTCCCCACAGCAGCCCTCAGGCTTAGAACCAAAAAGCTTTCCAGAGCGGACAGTTCTTCCCCTCAGAAGTGTGAAGAATACACCTCACAAACTTCAAAGCACAGAACAGCTGGCATTCTACTGATACAACAAAAAATAGAGCCACACACACCCTAAGCCCCTCAGCTCAAGGGAGTGGCAGCTAACGTTCTGTCACGTTTGCTTTTTCTGCCTCTGCCTTTTCCGCCTCGGGTATTCCTGGCTCTGCTTTCCACTTGTGGCTACAAACGCCCTGCTCAGGCCAGCGGCAGGCACCATGGCAGGGTGGCTGAAGCAGGTGCCAGGAGAAACCCGGCCCAGAGTCTCCCGTGAAGTAGGGGCTGACTTTCCACGCTGCCCACTTCCCAGCAGCTCCTGAGGAGCAATGGCATCTTGGCAGAGGCTGGGGAGCCGCCTGGAAAGCTGTCCCTACACAAGCACACGCTCCCCGCCACGTCACTGGATGGCATAGAGGGACAGAGCCGCCACAGCAGCCTGAGGTCAGAAATGACACTGAGTTGCAAGGCAGAATTTGGCAGCAATCTATTATGAAGTGAGGGAGAAGCCACCCAGGGTGTCTTTGCAGAGCAGCACCAGCAGCTCTAGTGCAAATGGGAAAGAGAATAAGTTCTGAAAGGGCAGAGGCAAGATGCACTCATCAGAGCCAGGGCACAACAGCAGCCAGGGAACTCCCAGAGCTGTGGAGTCAGGTGTCGGGCATCTTGGAACTGAGAGACCTGTGCTCTCTGCCCTTCCTGCAAGCGATTTTTGGTGATCCTGCCTCCGCATCTGGCTCTCAGGACAGTTGTGAGGCCAGCTGTACAGGTCTGGCTTTGCCATCTTGGGGGCCTCAGTAACAGATGAGGTTGGGCCTATGAGGGTCTTGGTCCGTGGAGTTGGGTGGACTGTTTCAAGGGCTGTCTGGGCTCCTTCCTGTATTGTCTGTCTGTGCCAACAGGACATTTTCTCAGGGAATATGACAGAGCCTCCAAGAGTTACAGGGTGCAACTCCAGGAGTCCAGCCTCAGAGAAATGCCAGCATAGCAGCAAGAGGACATCGATGCATATAAATGCTCAGATTTTTCTTTTCTTTTTTTTTTTTTTTTTTTGAGATGGAGTCTCGCTCTGTCGCCCAGGCTGGAGTGCAGTGGCCGGATCTCAGCTCACTGCAAGCTCCGCCTCCCGGGTTCACACCATTCTCCTGCCTCAGCCTCCCGAGTAGCTGGGACTACAGGCGCCCGCCACCGCGCCCGGCTAGTTTTTTGTATTTTTTAGTAGAGACGGGGTTTCACCGTTTTAGCCAGGATGGTCTCGATCTCCTGACCTCATGATCCGCCCGTCTCGGCCTCCCAAAGTGCTGGAATTACAGGCTTGAGCCACCGCGCCCGGCCAATGCTCAGATTTTTCATAGGAAAAGTGAAGGGTTGCATAAATTTGCAAGACAAACGGTATGACACCAATTTTGCAAAAAAAATATATATATATTGTCAGAATGTATAAATAATATGCATCTCTCATGTGCCAGGGAAAAGTTCTGCAGGACGCCCACCACACCAACAGCTGTCACCCCCTCCAGGGAATGGGGGAGGGGCAGGTAGGCTTTCTTTCTTATTTAATAGGTTTTTGTTCAGTTGACATCCTTTCTAACAATGGAAAGTAATGAAAATAGTAAGTCTAGTCCACTGTACCTCGTGAGGCTGTCTTTCCTCACCCATGCTGGGCCCCTGCACACCTCTGCCCCTGCACAGGTGTCACCAAATTGTGCCCAGGGCAGAGCTCCTTCCAAATCTCCAGGGCTGGCCTGCGTCCCTCTGGGAAGCCTGAGCCTGTGAGGAGCAGTGTCCCATGCGAGGACCACGTCTTCCCTCCCAGGCAGCCCCAGCAGAACACAGAGGGAAGGGTGCGCCTCCTGACACCTGGCCCATGGCGGGAAGGGCCTGGGGTAAGTGGGTGCCATGGGGGAGAACAGCCCAACCAGCCAGGCAGGGGCTCCAGGAGAGTTCGGGCTCACTCTGAGCTCATCAGTAACTGCAGTGACAGTGGTGCCCAACAGACATCGACATCACAACAGGCAATTTCCTTCCATTCATCTAACCTCCTTGGCCCAACATTCAGGGAAAATGTCTAAGCCACTAAAGGCTACCTTCAAATTGACTTTTTCACACTATCTTTGTATTTTATTTCTTATCCTTTTAAATTATAATGTCCTATATTTTAGTAGCAAAAATTAAAAGATATAGGTTTCTACCTGGACTTCCTTGCATGGCATTCTCTGCACAGAGCACAAACCCCTGCTGGGTCCCTGGCTTGGGGTGCTCCATCCATCCTCCTCTGCAGCAGACGGGCCCCCCAGGTTCCCTGTCCAGCTCAGGCATCACCCAGTTCCAAACCTGCAAGATCTCCCTGCCATTCTGAATCCCCTCTTGGGTCCACATGGCCAGGACCTGATCAGGAAAAGCGAAGCCAGAACCATCGTCAATGCTGGAGAAGAGGCGCAGGCTGGAGCACAGGGACACGAGGGATGAGGTCGTGGTGGTGTGGCAGCCGCTCTCCTCTGGGACCTGCACGTCAGGAAGACTCCCATAGCACCCAGCGTCCAAAGCCTCACGCCCGTGCGCTGCTGATGTGCTCTCCATCCTCCCCAGCCTGTGCTCAGAGGGCCTCACAGGAACAGCTCATGAGACCATCCTCAGCTCTCAGAGGACAGGTCAGAGGTGCAGCCCCTTCACATGACCTCTCCAAGGTCACATGGCTGTGCAGGTGAGAAAGCCGGGACATGCAACCAAGGCCCCCGACACCCAGGACTCTGAGGCCTTGCACCCACGTGGCCCAACTGGCCAGCCCCAGTCAGTACACTCATCATCACTTGGAGAGGGACGACAAAGGAGTTTTGACGTTCCACCCTTGAATTCACAGAGGTGGGAGCCTGGCCTCACAGAGGCAGGGGCCCAGAGAGTCCATGCCAGCACCAGGAAAGTCTCAGCTGTGAAAAGAAACCCAAGGCAGGTTGGAAGGGCAGAAGTGTGCTGACCCAGGCAGAGGCGCACACACCCCCAGACCCTCAGAATGCAGCATGGGTGGCTCATGGCCAAGTTGACTTGGCGTTCGACAATGAAGGCAAGCCAGTTCAGGAGGCATCTCCCCAGCCCACACGAAGCACGACCTGTGGGACCTCATGTTGATCATTCTGGCCTTACATGGCCGCCTGACCCCTTTCCTCAGTGCTGGCTCCTGAGTTTCTTCTTTGTCGTTCTCACTGATGTTAGCCTCACTGCAGCCTCGACCTCCTGGACTCAAGTGATCCTCCTGCTCAGCCTCCCAAGTAGCTGGGACCACAGGCATGTGCCACCGCACCTAGATAATTTTTAAATCTTTGAGATGGGGTCTCACTATGTTGTCTCACCTTCTCTCAAACTCCTGGGCTCAAGTGATCTGCCTGCCTTGGCCTCCCAGACTGCTGGGACTATAGGCATGAGCCACTGTGCCGGGTCCTCATTGATTTTTTTTCACCAAGTTTCTAAATTATTTAGGTTTTTAAATTAAATTAAATTAAATTAATTTATTTATTTGAGATGGAGTCTCACTCTGTCGCCCACGCTGGAGTGCAATGATGCGATCTCAGCTCACTGCAACTTCTGCCTCCTGGGTTCAAGCGATTCTCCTGCCTCAGCCTCCTGAGTAGCTAGGACTGCACATGTGCACCACCACACCTGGCTAATTTTTGTATTTTTACTAGAGACAGGGTTTCACCATGTTAACCACGCTGGTCTCAAACTTCTGACCTCAAATGATCCGCCCGCCTCGGCCTCCCAAAGTGCTGGGATTACAGACGTGAGCCACCATGCCCGGCCCTCACTGACTTTAGAATCAGAAACCTAGATTCTCAGGCATACCTACGCCCGGTATAGAATAGCACTACAGGTCCTGCAACACCACTCACCAAATTCAGGACCAATTGCAGCAGCAAAGAAGTATCCAGCCCCTCAGCAGCCATGCCCTGGTCTCCTCAAACTGCAGAGAGACCCAGTATTTGTGCAAGAGATAGAGCATGGGTTAAGGGACATTATCAGGACCAATCCTAGACAGACTCACTGGATCCTCTGGCAACTGATATGGCTTAGATCTGTGTTCCCGCTCAAATCTCATATTAAAATGTAATCCCTGATGTTGAAGGTGGGGCCTGGTGGGAAGTGACTGGATCTTGGAGGTGGATTTCTCACAAATGGTTTAGCATCATCCCTCTTGGTACTGTCCTCGTGATAGTGAGTTCTCTTGAGACCTGGTTGTTTAAAAGTGTGTGGCACCTCTCCCCTTGCTTTCTTGCTCCTGCTCTGGCCATGTGACCTGCCTGCACCCCTTCACCTTCTGCCATGATTGTAAGCTTCCCGAGGCCTCCCCAGAAGCAGCCGAGCAGACACTGGCACCATGCTTCCTGCACAGCCTGCAGAACCGTGAGCTCACTAAACCTCTTTTCTTTATAAATTGCCCAGTCTCAAGTATTCCTTTAGCAATGTGAGAACAGACTAACACAGAAATATTGCCCTTGCTATTCCACAATGGGGAGGATGGGAGGGAGTTTTCTTGCTGGGGCATATCACACCACAGGCTGAGGAGCTGCCACATTCCTCACCTGAGCACTGCCTTCTGTAGCCCCGGGAGGTGGGCACCTGAGCAGCCCGTTCCTCACCTGAGCACTGCCTTCTGTAGCCCCAGGAGGTTGGCACCTGAGCAGCACGTTCCTCACCTAAGCACTGCCTTCTGTAGCCCCAGGAGGTTGGCACCTGAGCAGCACGTTCCTCACCTAAGCACTGCCTTCTGTAGCCCCGGGAGGTGGGCACCTGAGCAGTCATGTTCCTCACCTAAAGCACTGCCTTCTGTAGCCCCGGGAGGTGGGCACCCAAACCACCCCCGGCTTACATGTGAGCCTGAGGCTTGGAGAATGTAACTCCCCTAGTGACACACAGCCAGGGAAGAACAACACTGGACCCACCTCAAATCTAAGTGGCTCCAGAATCTACGTCGTGTGGCCTCCCACATACATGCGTGTGTGCATGGCCTATCCAGTTCTTGGACAGCTCGTTGTGTGGTGACACAGGCAGGGAGGGAGTCAGCAGTTTTAGTCACCAGAGAGTGACATCAGTGGTTGCTGGGTTCAGGATTTAACTGTTGCATTTTACCTGGTAATGAGACCAAGGCTTGCTCAGTTTAACTTGAGTGGAACACTCCAGAAGTAGCGCGGGCTCATGACTGAAGAGGCCAAGCTGGAATTCCTCAAGACTCACTTTGCCGTCTCCGTCTTGATCCAGTTTGTTAAACAGGTCTTCAAGTTCCTAAACAAAAGTCCTCATACCTCAGGCCCACCCATAAGAGCTCCACCCAGCTGCCCTCACCGGGGCCTCCCTCCCTCCCTCCCTCTGGTTCCAGGTACCCCACAAGGGCCGTTTCCTTGTCTTATCCAGCCTTAAAACTGTGTAGACCATGAGGGCTGTATTTTCCCAAGGCACTCCCTCCCTCTATCTTGCAAAACCCACAGGCCTTGGTTTCCATTTCACTGTGAGTGGGTGTCACCTGAACTTCTCAGTTCTACAAATGCTTATTCAGTGTCTGCTGGGGCTGGAGCCTGCGGGATGCTGAGCAAGGCCAGGTCCTGCAGTGTGAGGCCCAGCAAGGACACAGGGCTGAGAAGAACTCCAGCAAGGCAGACTGGCCTCCCACCCAGGAGGAGAAGGAACATGGCCACTGGGGAATGCAGACAGGCTTGGGGGTCTTGTCTTGGCTGTGCAGTGGAACCTGGTCACACAGAGAAGAGGGAAAGGCATCCAGGCAGAGGAAGGATGTGAGTGAAGGAACGGGAAGTGCCTGCTACACCTGAGCGTGGCAGGGAGTTGGTGGGACTGGGCAACTCCATCAGAGATGGGCTTTCAAAGGTGTCTGGAGTTTTTAGCTTTTGGCAGAAACGCCAAGAGCCACCAAAGGATTTTAGATTAGAAAGTGATGCACCTAAATGAGTGGCTGAAGGGTAGAGGGGTTTCCAGACCCAAAACTAAACCATGACCATGGCCAGGAACACGTGGCTGGGTGGCCTGCTGTGCCCTCACCTCTTTCTCGAGTCCCCGGAGCCCGACGCTCTGGCAGACCACAGCCAGCTCCTGCTCGCTCAGGTGCCCGCGGCTGCCCACCCCCAGCTCTTCCCACATGCCCCGGATCTGGCTCTCTGGGGTGTCAAAGGAGGGGCTGCAGGACTTCTGGGGGCTCCCAAAGTCCTCGGTATCCCAGGTCTGCAGCTGTCCTGAAGCAAGGGGGGAGTCACAGTTAGACTCTGATACATACACAATGGAGCACAACTCAGCCTTAAAAAGAAGGACGTTCTGCCCTTTCCAACAGCATGGATGAATGTGGAAGACATTACACTAGGTGAAATAAGCAGACACAGAAAGACAAACACCATGAGATCTCACTCACATGTGGGATCTAAGGAAAGAGGAACTCATGGGAGCAGGGTGTAGAAGGGTGGTTACAGAGCTGGGTGGTGGGGGAGATGCTGGTGGAGGGGGGTCACTTTCAGTTATAAGATGAGTAACTTCTGGAGCCCCAATGTACAGCACGGTGACTACAGTTAATAAGACCCGACTGCTTCCTCGAAGTTTGCTAAGAGAGTCTATCTCAAGTGTTCTCAGCACACACACATAACTAAGTGAGATGGATGTGTTAACTGGCTGGACTGTGGTCATCATTTCACAATGTACACATGTCTCAGATCATCACTGTACACCTAAAATATATACAATTTTTATTTGTCAATCACACCCCAATAAGGCTGGGGAGAAAAACCAGCAACAGTTAAGTCCTGTGCTCCAGGCTGAAGCATGCGGGGGACGCACAGCAATGCTGGTCAGTGACTCTGAAATCAGATGGACCGATGGATAGAGGGCTGGATGGACGGACCAACAGAGGGATGGATGGACGGACAGAGGGATGGACAGACCGACAAAGGGGAGCTGCAAAGCACCAAAGGTGGAATTAGGTGGTTGGTACATGGGTTTTTATGACACAGTTGTTTGCACTTCACTCTGTTTACAAATTTTCAAAATAAATGTTGGGGGAAAATATCTGCCTCTAATGGGGAAATTCTTTCTGAAGAGAACCTTCTATGGTCAGCCGTGCGAGCATTTAAAAGAGGCAGAGGGGCTGGGCACGCTGGCTCACACCTGTAATCCCAGCACTTTGGGAGACCGAGGCGGGTAGATCACGAGGTCAGGAGTTCAAGATCAGACTGGCCAAGACGGTGAAACCCCGTCTCTACTAAAAATACAAAAATTAGCTGGGTGTGATGGCGGCCGCCTGTAATCCCAGCTACTCGGGAGGCTGAGGCAGAGAACTGCTTGAACCCAGGAGGTGGACACTGCAGTGAGCCGAGATTGCACCACTACACTCCAGCCTGGGCTACAGAAAAAGACTCCGTCTCAAAAAAAAAAAAAAAAAAAAAAAAAAAAAAGGAGAGGACTCTATTATTTGTATTTACAATAAAAAGACAAGTCTTTTAATAAGTTAATTTTTGAAAACTTTCTTACACAGAACAAAGAGTAAAGTGAAGCCCAGAGCACCTGCTACTCAGGCTCCACTATGACAGCACCCTGCCACAGGTTTCTTCTCTACCCGCTTTCCTTACGGCTGAAGTATTTAGAAGTATAGATGCTCCCTGACTTACGATGGAGCTACAGCCCAACAACCCCACAATAAGCTGAAAACGTCAAGTCAAAGATGTACTGAATATACCTAACCCACCGACATCGTAGCTGGGCCTGGCCTACCTTACACATCTCAGAACACACTAACCGACAGTGAGGCAAAATCCTCTAACACAAAGCCTATTTTAGACTAATATTATGTTCAATGTCTCATGTAATCTACTGAACACTGTACTGAAAGTGAAGATCAGAACGGTCGCATGGACACTGAAGGACGGCTTCTACTGAATGCATATCGACCTCACACCATCACAAAGTTGAAAAATCGTTGAGTCAAAACACCATGAGTCAGGATCCATCTCGGTTATTTGAAATCACGGATCTCATGTTACTTCTCCCCCACATATTTGATCCATATCTCTAGAAAAAATATATATATTCTTACATCACCACAATGCCACTATCACACCTAACAAAATCAACAGGATTTTCCCAAGCGTCTCGAAAATATATTCTTACAGTTGATATGTTTGAACCAGCATCCAAACTCCTCAGGGTGCCCTTGGCTGTTATTCCTCTCACATCTTTCAGTCACAAGCACCTCTCCCAAATCCCCACAGCCCATGCCTTTTTAAAGAAATCAGACCCACTGTTCTGTGGAATGTTCCACATCCGGATCTATCTGCCTGCTTCCCCGTGTTGTCGTCTAACAAGCTCCTCCATCCTTAACATTTCCTGAAAACCTGAGTTAGCATCAAAGTCTAGTTTGGCTGCAGGCTCAAGTTCATTTGTTTGTTTGGCATAAATGCTTTGCAGGTGGCACTGTGTCCTCCGTGCCTCACTCAGGAGGCACTGGTGTGTTTAGGACTCATCAGTGGGCTCGGGTGGTGGAAGGCCACTTTTCCTAACCTTTGTCTTCAGTCGCTTGTCTTCTTGATGTGTTTGAAGCTGTGGAAACAGCTTGAGAATGAGGACAGACACTGGGTGTCCAAGAGAAAGTGTCTGTGGTGAGCCAGCTGTCCAGCCAGACATGTTCCTATGGTGACCTATGTGTCCAGCCAGACATGTTCCTCCATGCCTCGTCCACACCACCTAGCCCAGAGCGGACATGTCTGCTTCCACCCAACACAGACTTTAGTGTTGCAGTTCTGCTTCAGCGGTCTGGATCTTTCAGGTAGATGAGCCATGTGGGCATGAATGACTGATAATCCCGCTGGTAATAGGAAAGCCACCATCCCCCAAAGGAAGGCAGACTGTGTGCTCACAAATGACACTCTGGGTTGGGTTGAGGAAAACAAGAGGAAAGGGACGGGTAAGAAAAGGCCACCTCCGAGGTCCCTTCCAGCCTAAGGTGCCTGAAATCTCCAAGGAAAAAATGTGAAAGCAATCCTGATACTGGGTTATTTCTCAGGCTGGCAGAAGAGGTCGGGCAAGTCCTCCGAGTTTGACACGAGTGTGTGCGCACTACCGTCTGTCAGCTCTGATCCTGCACAAAGCTTTCTGTAAACTGCTGGGAGGAACCCCAACCTGCTCTCCAGGCTGAGCACTGAAATCACTGGGTGAAAAACAGCCTCCCCCTGCGAGCCCTTCCCTTCGCTGCCCTAGATCTAGACATCAAGTCAAGGATGGAAGACACGGCGGCTTGGCTGACTTTTCTCAGCACATAGGAGTCTCCCTGCTTTGTCCAGCACCACAGCTAGAAGCTCAGGTCAGTTCCCCTGACATTTACTGAGATAAAAGTTGAACAAAGGCCGGGCGCGGTGGCTCACGCCTGTAATCCCTGCACTTTGGGAGGCTGAGGCGGGCGGATCACAAGGTCAGGAGATCAAGACCATCCTGGCTAACACAGTGAAACCGTCTTTACTAAAAATACAAAAAATTAGTTGGGCATGGTGGTGGGCGCCTGTAGTCCCAGCTACTCGGGAGGCTGAGGCAGGAGAATGGTGTGAACACGGGAGGCGGAGCTTGCAGTGAGCCGAGATCACGCCACTGCACTCCAGCCTGGGCGACAGAGTGAGACTCCGTCTCAAAAAAAAAAAAAAAAGTTGAACAAAAAATGGCCCAGGCATTCAAGGACCATGGTCCAAGGGGTGCTAACTGTTTACTTTGGCAGAAATCCCAGGGCAATGCCCTCTATCGAAGCTATGTTTCTGCACAGTCAGCCCATGTGACCGCCTGTGTGGGGAGGCCTCATTAGGGCATCCACTGACTCACATGGAAAAGCCTGGAAAGACAGTGAAACTGCTCACAGGACTAAGGAACACAGACCAGTGCTACTCCCTGCCCTGCATGGTCAGCGGCCTGCCTGGCCTGCAGCCCAGCCCAGGGCAAAGAGAATGGCGGGGCACCCTGTCTGGGGTTGGAGGTTCCTGGGGTACAGGGCACTGACTGGGAGCCACTGACCCTGCCCACGCCTCACCGGTGGGATCCAGTGCAGCCTGCAGCCTGATGACTTCCTGGGATGGCCTCATGCCTCCTGCAAGGGGACACACCCAATGCTGCCACCCTGATCCTTCTGCAACAGGGGGAGATGGGGGGCGCTGGCAGCCTGAAGAGGGCTCTCAGTGTTCAGCCGGGCTCCAGCCTCTCCTCCCCAGTCACCTGCATCCCTGCAACCTGAAATACTAGCTCCTCTCATCACTGCCTCCTCAAAGGCCATGGCAGCCTCCTGCACTCCCCTATACCTGCACCTTACATGCCTGGCTGCTAAGGATCCTGCAGTTTGCTCCCTACACATCCATCAATGCCTCCAGCCTTCCTGTTTCCTGAAGCACATGACACCCCTGTTCTAACTTCTCCCCTCTTTGCCTTCCTTCTTGCTTTCAGCCTGCCCACGTGAGGCAGTTTGGAAATGCGGCTTCCAATTTCTTTGGTACTCTTCGCTTCAGGTCTGTGTCCCTTCTCCTTGAATCTGGTAGCCTTGTGACAGCTTTGATCAATAGAACGTGGTGGAAGGGATGCTTTGTGACTTTGAGGCTGGCCTGAACTCAGTGAGGAAATCCCAGCCCTGTTTTTGGGACAACGTGTCCTTAGGGCCCTGAGCCACCAGGTGAGGCAGTTGACTACCCAGAGCCACCATGCTGTAAGGAAGCCCAGCCACGCTGAGGCCTGCTGCAACCCCTCCGAGGCTGTCCTCAGCTGAGCTCCTCCAGCCCAGACGCATCAGTGACGCTTCATATGATTTCAGATCCAGCCTTCAAGTGTCCCAACAGAGGCCCTAGATGCAATGGAGTCCATCCTAAGTCTCTCAACTTCTCCAATCCTTCCTTGAGCACTGCAGCCCTGCTCCTCGGAGAAGCCTGCAGCAGCGATGTAAAAGCTTGTGCTGTGATCATGAGGGCCTGGTGTGAACCTCAGCTCTTGTTCCCAAGCTCAGCAAGACGTCACCCCTGAGCCCCAAGCTGCTCTGAGAGGAGGGATGCTCGGATTATGCCAAGCCTGCTGCAAGGGTTAGCCAGGTTGCCGGCTTCACACCTGGGTAGTTCCTCAGAGCTCAGCGTCTGGCCACCACGCTGATCCTCTCACACCCACCTGTCTGTGGGGCCCCTTCCTTCACTCCTGCGGGCATCAGGTAAGTCAGCAGTCACTTCTACGGAGTCTTCTGTTTTTGCATTGTTTGCATAGGTGTTGGTCTTTTCTATCCAAAATACTCTGGGATTCACAATTAATATTTTTGTTCGCTTTTTAATGTCAAGGAAGTATTATAGGCAAGCACAAGATAATTAAAATTAAAAAGAAGTTCTCCTCTCCCAGAGCCTTTGTTCCTCTCCCCAGGGGGATCCACTGGGAAGTTTTTTTGTCTAGCTTTCTGTCCCCACAACACATGTAATGCATGTCACTCCAGAAACGTGGTGAGGGAGCTGAAGTCTCGATCATGCCCCTGCATGCAGCTTCTCTTCCCAAAATGTCAGATCTTGCAGAGGGCACCACGGCAGCACGGATGGTGAGCCTTCCCTGCGCGCTGCACAGCGCTGTGAGGCTGCACCCTGTGATTTGCTTCTGTGTCCCAACTGCTGGCCTTCTGCTACGTAAGGCTCTAAGCTCCAGGACCAGGTATTACACTCCATTTGTGGGACAGATGAAACCCTGGTGGGTGCTAAGAATGCCCCTGCACAGCAGGGGAGAGGCTGTACCTAGCCCAGCGTACCAGAAAGGAGGTATAGGGGCAGTCTGAGGTGATGGGGCCAAGCAAAGCCCTCCTGCCTGAAACCACAGGGCCATACCTGCCAGCTAGGGTCACAGCGGTACTTGCAGACCATGAAGTGTGACAAACCACACTGCTCCCTCGGCCACGGGCCTCTGCCCCAGGGTCTGACCTTGGGAGAATGAGGACCGAGTGATGGCCTCACTGCTGAGATGATGACATTCTGACCACTCCTGGAGAAGGAGGAATCCAGCGGGACACAACCCACCCCACGCATTTCCCAGGATATTAAACTTGTGGTGTGTACTGCCCAGTGACCCGGCTCTTCAGCTTTCAAAGCTCTGGGCAAAGGCAGAGTGCACCAAATGCGAGGCTGAGGCTTTACCTTGTGCTTCGAATAATTCATTCTGAGCTTCTTTAGTGCTCTCGGCCTCCTCATCTGACTTGAGACTCTGCAGAAAGATGCAGAGAGAAGGCTGTGAGTTCCAGGGGGTGCTGCTGGGGACGGAGCACCGGGAACAAATAGAGCAGGATGTTTGGGGAAGTGGCAGACGGCTGAGTATGGAGTCAATCCCTCAGAGGAGAAGCCCACCCCCACCTTGGGGCTGCCCTGCATGCCAGCTAGCAGCCCCAGGTGAGCCCCGCCTAGCAGCAGTGAGGGGCTGGACCAGGGAGACAGGGGACACGCCTTGTTCCGCATGCTCGGGCTCCTCAACATAAACCCATTCGTCAACAGTTGACCCTGCAAATACAATCAAACACTTGTGTCCAGCAGCAGAGAAGCCTGTCCGCCTCTGCATGGTGATGATGGCGATGGCTTCAGACCCAGCACTTGAAAGAAGCCAGCCCTGCAGCCACAGTCAATCATTCAGTCTTGGGACACATTCTCCATACGAGGCTTGCAACGCGCCTCTCTGCACCTTTCCCTCATCAACCACATCAGTTCAGCAAACAGCCGCAGGGTGAGAGAGCAGGTTTCTGTATCCCTTCAAGGGCTTGGGATAGCACAGCACCTGGTAATCACCTCACACCCCAGCAGCCTTTGCAAACCTGCACCCAAGACAAGAGCCGGGGCCATCAAGAAACGTGCGACTTAAGTAAAAACCTCGTGCTGCAGTGACTGCGTCAGCCAACCAGAGTCAAAGTCTGCTTTTGTCCGGGTGTTGTGTGTCCCCACAAGTGACTGTGGAATGGATGCCTGGTGACCAAGACTCTGTATGCTTCAAAGCTGGCACTGGCTTTGACTGGGGAGAATCTGTGAGTTGGTGATAAATACTCAACCCCATTTTTTGAGTTCAACTGCACTGACAACCCTAAAGGCGGCTTTCCCCGCGTTCAGGTTTTGGGAATCAAAGATGATTTAAGAAGCAGAATGGCACCAATGAAGATCCACCACAAGGAGGAGATTCACTCTCTCTCCATCCCTGAGGTCCAAATTTTTAAAACAGAACGAAAAAGGAATATTCTGGATTTACTGGCATCGCCTAGATGTCACATACCCCTGAGAAAAGAGACTCTAACATTTAAATATATTTTGGTTGTTTTTCCTCTTTGCCTCCACAAATGGTGAAGACAAATGGTAAACAAGTCCACTGGGGCCCCGACCTAAGAAGGAGGTGCTCCTGATGGAGGCCCACCTGGCAGAAGCTGACGGTACAGAGAGCAGGAACCAGGAACCTTTTGGAATCATTGAAAATGGTTCAACCCAGTCCATGATTAACTTACAAGCTGTGGACCTGCCCCATGGACATATTTCTTAACATGAAGCCCCACGAGACTCTGGCAGCCATCTCCTGGGCCCATCCCCCTTTCACTGGGTGATCCCTGCATACCAGCCACCTGCAGCAAATGACCCAGGGAGCCTGGGGGACAGGGAGGCAACTTCCAAGGCCCCAGGAGGCATTGGCTCATACAGGCCAGTTGTAAGTGCTGGGCCTCAGTATAACTAAGTGTTCAAGATAGGCAGGGCTGGGGGTTGACACACTCACACTCCTGACCTCGAGGCTGTTTCAGAAAGGCATCTTCCCTTTTCTACTCTTAGCACGTTGACCCTTCACTCCCATGAAGCCATAAACATTGCCTTCTAGAGTTGGTGGTGGTATCGGGGAAAAAGAGATATTGTACACAAAGGATTGATGCACAAATTCTCTATTGCACCAATTCAGGAGAGAATCCTGTGGCCAGGACTGTCCTGAAGACAACCAGACCCAATTTAAATGAAATGGCATTCCCCAAAGTGACCAAGCTTCTGGTGACTCAAGGTGCCTGAGAGTGCCCTGCCCTCCCCACATCTTGTGATCACGTGCTACAAACAGGGATGAAAGGAAGCATTTGTTATTCCCAACACTGGGCAGCTGGGGTGGGAGAGGGGCCTGACCCACCTCCACGCTCTCCAGAGACGCTGAGCGCCAGAGCTGACTTTTCAGGCTGGCCTGGGTTTGCTGCTCGGGCACGTGTCTGGCTTCTGTGGCAGTGTCACATAGCTCGGGCCGGCTCCGACGGCCGTACCACTTAGAACCATTCACATACTTTGGAGGGATGGCACTGGAGGCAGCTGGAAAGAAAACAGGAAATTTGGTGGGAGTCCTTTATAGCAGTTATGGGCCCGTGCAGGCCAGCAGGTACGCTCTGAGAAGATGCACACTCAGCACCGAGTGCGCCTCCCAAACACGCACTGCTCTGCACATAGAAGCCTCTGGAAAGACCCGAGAAACAGTGAACAATGGCAATTCTATGCCTTGGTTGGGAGACTGTGAAAGCAAGGGTGGGGAGAGGAGGACTTTCCCCTAAACTCTATCTGCTATTTACACTTTTTCAAGCATATTTTGCTTTTATGTAATGAAAAACTAATAGGAAATCTAGCTATCTATGCAAAGGAGCAATAAAACCTCCAAAAATCCAAGAACATATACACCTGACTCTCAGTAACCTGACTGAACACGATAAATGTCAGCTGACAATAAGCAGGGTGACCAGAATATCTCTCACCCCACTGGGACAGAGTCATCATGGGCCTGATTAACAATCACCCCAAGACAGCAGGCACCATCAAGGACTGGCCTAGCACATTCTCACCAGAAAGGTCTGAGCATATGGGAGGTTAATATGGTTTGGCTCTGTGTCCCCACCCAAATCTCATGTCAAATCGTAATCGTCAGCGTTGGAGGAGGGGTCTGGTGGGAGGTGATTGGATCATGCAGGTGGATTTTCCAATTGCTATTCTCATGATAGTGAGTTCTCATGAGATCTGGTTGTTTAAAAGTGTGTAGCACCTTCCCCTGCTCTCTTCCTCCTTCTCCATTCATGTAAGACATGCCTGCTTCCCCTTCACCTTCTGCCATGATTGTGAATTTCCTGAGGCATCCCCAGCCAGGCCTCCTGTACAGTCTGAGGAACTGTGAGTCAATTAAAACTCTTCTTTAAAAACAAATTACCCAGTCTCAGGTAGTTCCTTATAGCAATGTGAAAACAGACTAATACAGAAAATTGGCACCAGGAGTGGAGCACTGCTACAAAGATACATGAAAATGTGGAAGCAGCTTTGGAATTGGATAATAGGCAGAAGTCGGGACAGTTTGGAGGGCTTAGAAGAAGACAGGAAGATGTGGGAAAGTTTGTAACCTTCTAGAGACATGTTGAACTGTTGTGACCAAAATGCTAATAGTGATATGGACAATGAAGTCCTGACTGCAGCAGTCTCAAATGGAGATAAGGAGCATACTGGGAACTGGAAAAAGGTCACACTTGCTATGCTTTAGCAAAGAGCCTAGTGGTATTTTGCCTCTGCCCTAGAGATCTGTGAAACTTTGACCTTGAGAGAAATGATTTAGAGCATCTGGTGGAAGAAATTTCTAAGCAGCAAGGCATGGAAGATGTGCCCTGGCTACTTCTAACAGCATACGCTTATATTCATGAGCAAAGAGATGATCTGAAACTAAAATTTACATTTAAAAGGGAAGCAAAGTGTGAAAATTTGGAAAATTTGCAGCCTGGCCATGTGGAATAGAAAAGAAAAATCCATTTTCAGGGGAGGAAGGAACTCAAGCCAACTTCTCTTCTCACCTGGGGCCTCAGTTTCCTCATCTGAATAACTGGTATGGTAAGTAATGCCACAGGATTTCTATGAGGGTTAATTGGACTCTTTGTAAACGTACACAAAGCTCAATGCCATATGCTCACACAGAAAACCTCTGTGTGAGCCTGGTCCCTTCCACTTTCTCGTCCTCTGCCCCAAACCCTGTGACAGCCTTATCTACTGCCGCACACCCCTCCTGACCAGGACATCCTGCTGTGAGACACGAGGGAGGCGCTCCCTCTGTAACACACTAATCAATACCACAAACACAATACCCCTGCAAAAGGGAAAGAGCCACCCCCATTTCACACCCTCCTGACATGGGGCCATCTACAACCAAGAAGCAGGCCACCACGACCTCAACACTCCAGGCCTGGGTAGCCCTCCCTCTGACCTCGCCCACAGCCTGTTACCATCCTGGCACCCTGAGGCTGGAACCAAGGCCAGGTGGCTTTCCCCAAGGATGCCACTTCCACTTAGGGACATAGCCTGTGTCCCAGCAGCCCTGTCCCTGTAACAGGATTCTGATCACTTACATCAGCACAGTGCAGTGTTATCATCCACGGCGGGCACAGCGTGCATTATTATATGACACCATTTCACAAATAAACAAAGGAAGAAAAAACATCAAGTGTTTTTTCCAAGTCCATATACCTTGTGGGTGACAGAAAGTAAGGTAGAATTCAGTTTTCAGAACTGCTGGATTCTTTCATTAGAATATTACACTCCAAAAGTTAACAAACAAATAATGAAAAGAAAATATGGCCAATAGGATTAAATCCTCTTACCTGATTCCAAAGAACTACTGTCTTCATCTGAGGGGCGAACACCAGCATTTGATGACAACACAGCCACAAAACCTTCTTTAAATTCCTCAAAGTTAACCTGGGTGAATTGAAGGTGAGAGAGGACAATGTCACTTTCAACAGATCACACATTTCATATGCGAATCTTTTGGATTTTCTCTCAGATAGAAACATATTATTATTGCCTTTTAGAATGAGAACAGTCATGTTTTCAAATATTTACTTAAGATTTTTAAAAATAGAAGAGCATGATAAGGAAAGTAAAAGTGGACCAGAATCCTACCACCAAATAAACACTATCAACAATTTTGTAAATCAAACAACATAATTAGGAAAGAGGGATCTGATGACCACGAAACGTTACACATAAGGTGAACGCCCCCATGGTGTCCCCAACGCCACCAGCACTGCAGAAGGCCTCTCCACCATGACCCTTCCCCCTGCATCTCCTGAACCTTACCCTGACTTTTATGGTGACAGCTTCCTTGCTGTTCTAGACCTCATTTGCATGCATGCCTACAGCTTAGTTTCATTTAGCTTCTCTGTGTCCTCAGAGGCTTCGCTATGGTACCCATCTGAGGAGGGGATTGCTGGGCCATAGAATGTGCCAATAGGGCATATTCCCTTGGTGAACTGAACCTTTTATTGTAATAAAATGCTCACACTCTTTAATTCAGTAAAGCTTTTCACTATAAAGTCCATTTTCTCTTTTATCGAGAAACTACCCCAGCTTTCTTTTGGTCAGTATTTACATGATATCTTTTTATTGAACTTTTAATTCCAATTTTTTATATACTTTATGTTTTAGATATATCTCTTATGAATGGTAACAGTTGGATTTTGTCCAATCTGACAAACTCTATCCTTCAACTTAAATATGTAATCTAATGACATTTAACGTGATTACTGATTTACTAGATTTAAATTGACTATTTTGCTTTCTGCTTTCAATTTGACTTGCTTGCTTTTTCTCTCCCTTCCCCCACCCTGCCTTTGGATTCACTATTTTAGGATTTCACTTTTCTCTTATTAATTTAGATGTTATGGCCAGGCATGGTGGCTCATGCCTGTAACCCCAGCACTTTGGGAGGCTAAGGCAGGTGGATCATGTGAGGTCAGGAGTTCAAGACCAGCCTGGCCAATATGGTGAGACCCCCATCTCTACTAAAAATACAAAAATTAGCCGGGCATGCTGGCGTGCGCCTGTAATCCTAGCTACTTGGGAGGCCGAGGCAGAAGAATCACTTGAACCCAGGAGGCGGAGGTTGCAGTGAGCCGAGATAGCGCCATTGCACTCCAACCTGGGCAACAGAGCGAGACTGTCTCAAAAAAAAAAAAAAGTTATACAGTCTATTTCCACTTTTCTACTGATTACCCTAAAATTACAACATCCATTCTTAGTTTACCAAAGTTGACTATTAATCAATACTTTTACCCTCTTCTATGACAATATAAAGCCAGTGAAATATATTAGCTCCAGTTACCACACTCCTGACTTCAATGTCTTTGTTATCACATATTTTATTTCTATATGTTTTAAACCCTCACAAAATACTATTTTTGGTTTTATATAATGTTCATTTAGAATTATCCACATACTTATTCTCTTTTTCTTCTTGCATTTCTGACTTTCCATCTGGAATAATTTTCCAACTATTTAAAACACATCCTTTAGATCTTTGTTTTTCTTGAATATGCCAGTGCCAATTTTTTTATCTAACATGTTTTTATTTTACATTAATTCTTTTTTTAACAAAGAAATCATTTATAACTTATAAATTATCCTTTTAGAATAGTGGAAATGACTCTGCTGTTCATTCAAACAGAATGGATAAACAAATTGATACAGGCATAGTCATACAATGAAATACATGACAATGAAAAAGAACAAACCACTAATAGACACAGTAACATGAATGTATCTCAGAGACATACTATTGAGTAAAGAAGCCAGAGAATGGCTGGGTGTGGCGGCTCATGCCTGTAATCCCACTGTAATCCCAGCACTTTGGGAGGCAGAGGCAGGGTGATTGCTTGAGCTCAGGAGTTGGAGACCAGCCTGGGCAACATAGTGAAACCTCATCTGTACAAAAAAACACAATAATTAGCCAGGCATGGTGGCGTGTGCCTGTAGACCCAGCTATCTGGGGGGCTGAGGCAGGAGGATTGCTTGAGCCCAGGAGGTCAAGGCTACAGTGAGCCAAGATCACGCCTGGGTGACAAAGTGAGACCTTGTCTCAAAAAAAAAAAAAAAAAAAAAAAAAAAGAAAAAAAAAGTCAGAGAGTATGTACTGAGTATGTGCTGTATTAAAATACAGAATTTATATAAAATTCAGCAACAGGCAAAAAAAAAAAAAAAAAATCTATGGTGTTGGCGTCCAGACAGTGGTTAACCTTTGGTAGCAGAGGAACCAAAAAGACATGATGAGGGATAAGGGTGTGATGGTTACAAAGGTGCACTCAGTTTGGAATATTCACTGACCTTGTACACTTGGAAACATGCTCTTTTCTGTAGGTACGCTTCAGTGAAAGTCACACAGAAAGAAATCAACAGAAGGGCTATTAGGTTGGTCAAAATATCACCATTAAGTGTTGGAAAAGAAGGTTTGGGGCCATAGGTCCAAGTAGGATTCCACAATCTGGCCAAGAATTTGCATGAGCACATCTCTGTTGCTGCCACTGAATGCAAAATGTGGCTGTTTCTTTGCAGACACCTCTGCCTGGGACACACATGTATTACTCTCTGAATTAAATTATACATGCATTTGCTTATTTTCTGCCCCCCAGTTAAAATGTGAGCTCACTTTAGTAGCATATAGTAGAGACTCAACAAATATTTATTGGGTGTCTTTGCCTCTATATCCTTTCACTGCTAAGCAGAACTCTCCTTCTCACAGAGGCATTCTTTCACCTTTATTCTTAAAGGTTATTTTTACTCGGTATGAAATTCAGGTTGGCAGTTATTTTCTTCTAGCATATTGGAGATATCTTTCCAGAAGTCAGAAGTCTTCTGACTTCTACTGCTACATTAGAGAAAGCAATGGTCAATCTAACTATGGCTCACTTTTAGGATATGTCTTTTCTCTAGCTTCCCTTTTAAAATTATTAAACTTTTCATCTTGAGATCATTATAGACCCATATGCGGTTGTAAGAAAAATGCAAAGAGATCCTGTGTACCCACTTCTGGCTGTTTTTAAGATATTCTCTCTGGCTTTGTTTTCCTTCAGTTTCACATAGTAAGCCAGATATAGATGTCTCTTTATCCTGCTTGGAATTTCACAGGCTTTTGGAATCCCAAGACGTATGTTTCATCTGTCCTGAAAATGTTTTAGCTATTACTTCTTCACATAATGCCCCTCCAGCATTCACTTGTTTCCTCCCGGGACTCCAGTTAAAGAGATGCTGGACTTTCTCACGCCATCTGTACCACCTCTTTTTATATCTTCATGCTGCATTCTGGATGACTCCAGTTAATGAATGGTTTCTTCAGCTGTGTCTAATCTGCTCTTAAATGCTTCTATTTAAATTTTGGTGATCATACTTTTCTTTTTTTTTTTTTTTTTTTGAGATAGAGTCTGGCTCTGTCGCCCAGGCTGGAGTGCAGTGGCCGGATCTCAGCTCACTGCAAGCTCCGCCTCCCGGGTTTACGCCATTCTCCTGCCTCAGCCTCCCGAGTAGCTGGGACTACAGGCGCCCGCCACCTCGCCCGACTAGTTTTTTTGTATTTTTTAGTAGAGACGGGGTTTCACCGTGTTCACCAGGATGGTCTCGATCTCCTGACCTCGTGATCCGCCCGTCTCGGCCTCCCAAAGTGCTGGGATTACAGGCTTGAGCCACCGCGCCCGGCCTTATACTTTTCAATTCTAGACATTTTATTTGGTTCATTGTTCAGATTTGTTACTTCACTTTTTAGAGTTCTTATAGATATTTTTTAAGCTTTAAAAAAATCTCTAATATAGTAACCATAGTTGTTTTATATTTTGTGTCCAACAATTCTAATATCTCACATTTTTGTGGGTCTGTTTCCATTGTCAGTTGTTTCTGCTGGTTCTTGCTCATCCTGTCTTGTTTCTTTGCCCAGTTATCCTTTACCGTATGCTGGTCATTGTATTTGGCTATTATTTAGGAATAATTTCAGATTTGGGATGATGGCACTTTTATTGTTTGCTTTGGCTAGGTGCCTATCCATGCAGTGCCAGTAATCTAAGTGCAGGATTTGAGATTATCTAGTGTACTGAGGGATATAAGATCAGACCACAAAGCAGTATAATGACTGACTGCAATTCATCTTTACCATACAGGTCTTACCCTTCAGGATTCTTCCTTAAATTCGGGGTTGGTTTGCCAACCCTGGGTTTCTACCTTAAATGAGTCCAGGTTTTGACATATGTTTCTGGGGCCCTTTGAGGTCCTCAAAGCCACAGATCAATTTCTCAGTTGCTTACTTAAAATCACAAAATATTCTCAAGGAAAATGGGCTTTTGTGTGCTAACCTTACCTCTCTGGGTACTTAATTTACTACACTTTTTTTTTGTTTGTCTCTGAGACAAGATCTCACTCTATCACCAAGCTGGAGGGCAATGGGCACGATCATAGCTCACTGCAGCCTCAGTCTCCCAAGCTCAAGTGATCTTCCACCTTGGCCTCCTGAGTAGCCGGGTCTACATGTGTGTACCACCCCGCCCCCCAGCTAATTGTTTTTTATTTTTAGTAGAGACAAAGTCTGGCCATGTTGGCCAGACTGGTCTTGAACTCCTGAGCTCAAGTGATTCTCCTGCCTTGGCCTGCCAAAGTACTGGGATTATAGACCTGAGCCACCATGCCCAGCCTATCACAGATTTTTTGACTGGCAATTTCTCACTGATTTATTTGCACTTTACTGTTTTCAAAATATTTGTTTTTATTATTTTGTTCAGTTTTTCTAGTAGTCCTCCTTGAAAGCTCGGCCTGAGTTAGCTCACTTGCCACTATCAGAACATCTGAACTACTTCTTCCTTTTTTCAGGGCTGCAAAAGATTTCAACAAATGGAGCTACCAGGATTATGTAAACGATCCCATACTGAAAAAGCTGTTTCCAAACTTTTCCTGTCTGAATGAATGCCAGAATGCATCCCTTGAATGCATGTCATTTCACAGGAAGATAGAAACTGTGGGTCTTTCCTCCTTGCATCCCTAGCATCTGGTGTTGCCTAGCACATAGGAAGTCCCCCAAAAATAGCTGTCAAATACTAGACAAATAATGAAATTGCAATTTTGCTCGTTCTAATCACAGATTCTTTTGTGTTGTTAGTAATAATTACCAGCTGACTTTCTTCCATCCATCAAAGAGCAGGGGGATCAGATGGCCCAGTCTGGTGTCACTTCAGTCTGACACCATCTTGACCACACTTGTTTGTTTTCTTATGTCGTTCTTTACAGTTCACAAAAGGCGAGCAGCAACCCCATATATTCAAGTATTTTACCAACAAGATACACCATCCCATCTCCGCATGATCTCAGACTCATTCGCCACAAAGTAAAGGGGCTGGAATGTGTGATCTAGAGGTACTTTCATCTTCAAATTACAATTGTCCCTCAGTATCCCTGGGGGATTGGTTCCAGGACCCTTGGCAGATACCAAACTCCACAGATGCTCAAGTCCCTTGTATAAAAGGTAGTATTTGCATATAACCTACGCACATCTTCCTGTATATTTTAAATTAGCTCTAGATTACTTACAATAGCCAGTACAATGTAAATACTATGTAATTAGCTGTTAGGCTGCATTGTTTAGGAAATAGTGAGAAGAAAAAGGTTTGTACCTGTTCAATACAGATATGACCATCTTTTTTTTTCTCTGAATATATATATATATATATGAGACATTATATATATACATATATATATATATGAGACAGGGTCTCATGCTGCTGCCCAGGCTGGAGTGCAGTGACACAATCACACCTCACTACAGCCTCAAACTCCTGGGCTCAAGCAATCCTCCCAGCTCAGACTCACAGTCGCTGGAATTACAGGTGCGTGCCACCACACCCAGCTACCTTTAAGACTTTTCTGTAGAGACGAGGTCTCACTCTGTTGCCCAAGCTAATCTTGAACTCCTAGACTTAGGCAATCCTCTCACGTTGGCCTCCCAAAGTGCTGGGATTACATGTGTGAGCCACTGCACCTGGCCTGTTTCATTTTTATGAGATTCCTGTATCAGTAACATTTATATAATATCATATATGTTAATTACTACAAGGACTGGATATGTAGTATTGGTTTGTTTGTTTGCTTTTTGAGATGGAGTCTTGCTCTGTCGCCCAGGCTGGAGTACAATGGCGTGATCCTGGTTCACTGCAACCTCCACCTCCCGGGTTCAAGCGATTCTCCTGCCTCAGCCTCCTGAGTAGCTGGGATTACAGGTGTGCGCCACCATGCCCAGCTAATTTTGTATTTTCAGTAGACATGGGGTTTCACCACATTGGTCAGGCTGGTCTCCAACTCCCGAACTCGTGATCCGCCTGCCTTGGCCTCCCAAAGTGCTGGGACGACAGGCGTGAGCCACTGCACTTGACCTGGATATGTAGTATTTGAACCGAAAAGCCAATCAATTCTCCTGGATAAAGAGTTTATCTTGGTTTTCTCTGAGACTACCTGAAATCTCTACCATTGGGTTTCTTGTAGAAAAGTGGGGACACCTATATGGATATTTCTGGCTTAATACCGCTTCCCTTAAATCTCTGTATGATGTTCCACCTACAGGGGCTGTGGGAGCTCTGCCCTGTCTGTGGGACGAAGCAGAGAAGCAAGCAGAGCCTGAAAAGAAAAATTATCCACCATGACCAACCATCTCCGAGGAGATAGGATCAAGGGACAGGCAGGGAGAGGTGAGCGCTAGGCACCTGCAGCACTGACAGGGTGCTCTCAAAATGTTACAGAGAGAAGAGAAAGATAACGTCAGAGCACAGTCAAGAGCACTAGTGCAAACAAAGTTACTTCTTAATTTATCTAACATCTGACTTGCTTTCTGGGAACAGAAAATTATGGCTGTAGGAGGGGATGGAGCTGGGACAGACAGACGGACAATGGCTGGACATGCATGGCTGTCCCAGGGGGAGCTGTGTCAGAAAGGGCCCGGCTCCTGTCACCGCTGTGGTACCCAACTTTCTTCTCATCCCCTCTTCACAAACATATGAGAAGCCTCAAGCCTCCTGAAGGAAATTCCGTCTCAGATGAGCCGCTTTTCAGGACGCGTGTGACCGGGTTCAAGTCAGAAATCTCACATAACCCAAGCGAATTTTTCTCCTTGCTGATGCTCTAATACTAATCATGGTTATTCTATCATAATTGGATGTTTCTGTCTTGTATCATTCCTATAAATATAAAATGAAGAAAGCCTTGGGAAGGACATGGCTTATTCAATCAGCAGAGCCTGCAACCTGAACGTGGACCCAAAAGTTACTCTTTTGGTTTTGAATTTTCCAAAGTTTGATTTCCAAATTCTTGATTTTTCAAAAATATCAATTCAGCAAGACACAGACTCAAATTAAAAAAATATATATATAAAAACTGGACCACCTGTCTGTATTACTTAAATAACCAGAGCGCTGATTTTTCACCAGTATGCCTTTTGCTCATCTAGCTCCCAAACACACTTCCAGGTGATACCAAGAGAGGCTAGATCATTATCTATCAATAACACATTTGCCTTCTTCAGCGCATTTTAAAAGGCAGGAATAGAAAACGAAGTCAGAGAAAGGACATGAATTTGCCTGAGGAGAGCTCCCTATGAGGGAGGCACAGTGGCCTGCTGACAGGGCAGGTGAGGCTTCTTTGAGGAACTCACAAGAGGTCGGATTCACCCGGACTCTCTACTAGGCCAGCAGTGAGTGGTTCTTTTCTTCATTTGTTTTGGTCCAAAGGCCATTTCAGGAAAATTTACTGGCTGGTTTTTTTTTTCCCCCCATTCAAAATAAAAGTACTGGCGGGTGTGGTGGCTCATACTTGTAATCATAGCACTTTGGAAGGCCAAGGCAGGTGGACCTCTATAGAGCTCAGGTGTTTGAGACCAGCCTGTGTAGCATGGCAAAACCCCATCTCTACAAAAAAATATAAAAATTAGCCAGGTGTGGTGGCGCAGGCCTGTGGTCCCAGCTACTTGGGGGATTGAGGCAGGAGGATCGCTGGAGCCTGGGAGGTGAAGGCTGCAGTGAGCCGAGATGGCTCCACTACACTCCAGCCTGGATGACAAAGTGAGACTGTCTCAAAAAAACAAACAAAAAGAAAATACTGAGTCTTGTAGAAAAAATATTATTCCTTCAAAGTTAAGATGACCAACAAGATAAGGCACTGCTGTTAGCACTAACATCCAGGCACGTTTAAGAAGTAGGAATGGGGAGGTGCTTTTTAGCGTTTTGATCATGAAAGCAGGCTGCAGTCTAGGACCAAGATCCCCATTCTAGATGATCTTGACCTTCTGATAGAAAAGAACCCTCCAATTTCACATTTTCCATCTGGCCTAGATGAAATTATGGGATACTTTTGGACATGGGTATCCTTCATTCTTTCAACAGCAGCTTGCAATTGTTTTGTCCAACTCCTAGATGCACTTCAAACTGTGAAATTGTATAAGACAATCTGCCTTCAAGAGACTGTGACACTCTCTCTGATTACCAGTGTGATTACAGCAGGCCCAACCCATGTGGTCTTTGTGAGCCACACACCACTGGCCCATATCAAACCCCTTCACCATTCTGCCCCTGTGACAAACCACTAAAATATCTTTCTGGAAAAACAAAACCAAACGTCTGGAAGTTACCACATTAAAAACAAGTAATCTTAAGAACCACTTTCTACAATGTAGAATTTCCATAGAGGGAAAAACTAGGACACTGTTCCGTTTGCTAATAACTTTCCTTTGACACTTGTATCCTTATTCAGCTGATACTTACCAAATGCCCATAGGAGCCAACTACAGACCCCTGTGCTTTCCTTTATGACAATGAAGTCCGACACTCACCCTGGCGAAATGGTCGTTTCCGAGAAGCGTCTGCAGTAGGACAGGCAGCTGCTGCTCCAGGTGAAGCTTAAGGCAGAGCTGGGTCAGCTCCTGGCGGTCCAGAAAGCCGGTCCCTGTGGTGTCACAGCTGCTATAGACTTCCCTGAGCTGCGAGACATAGTGGTTCTCTTCTTCATCCATCCCATAGCAAGCTGGCAGTGTGCAAGGGAAGAAGAAAACATCAGGACACTTTCCCGCCTCCTCTCCCATTCCCACACTGCCGGTGAGTGCCGAGCTACGTGGTCCAGGCAGGGGTAGGAGCTGGCATGTGGGGAAGGCACCAGGGACCCTTGCAGGGCCAAGCACAGTGGGAGGACTGAGCTCCACCCTTGCAGGAGAGGCCAGAGCAGGTTAACAGGGAGTGAGGATAAATAGTCCTTCAGTCGTCAGTCACAGGAACTAGAATTTCTTTGTTGTATGAAAAATATCCATTAGGCCAGGTATGGTGACTCACGCTTGTAATCCCAACACTTTGGGAGACAAAGGCGGGAGGACTGCTTGAACCCAGGAGTTCAAGGGTGCGGTGGACTGTGACAGTGCCACTGTTCTCCAGCCTGGGCAGCAGAGGGAAACCCTATCTCAAAAAGGAAACTATTTTAGAATAATTAGAAAGTAGAGATATGTAGTATAAAGAAAACTAAAACCATCAAAAGTTCCACTACCATATAAAACACTACTATTAATATTTTGACCAGCATACAATCTAATTTTTTTGTGGAGGGGAGACAGGGTGTTGCTCTATTGCCCAGGCTGGAGTGCAGTGGCACAATCTCAGCTCACTGCAACCTCTGCCTCCTGGGTTGAAGAGGTTCTCCTGCCACAGCCTCACAAGTAGCTGGGACTACAGGTACATGCCACCACTCCTGGCTAATTTTTGTATTTTTACCAAAGACGAGGTTTCACCATGTTGGACAGGTTGGTCTTGAACTCTTGACCTCAAGTGTCACCTGCCTTGGCCTCCCAAAGTGCTGGGATTACAGGTGTGAGCCACCACATGCAGCCCAGATTAATTTTTCTGTATACATGTACAAATGTAGTTTTTTTCCTTACAAGGTTTTCTCTCTTGTAGTAAAAAGGCAGTAAACATTTTACTAAATTGTACTAAATAAAAGTGCTTACAATAAGGAAAAAAAGGAAACTCTAATAAAAATATACAGAGGATGTTAATAAATCACAAAAGAAATATATATAATTAATAACCATCTAAAAATGCTCAAATTAAAACCGAGATATGCTATTTGTAACTGTCAAATTATCAAGACTAAAAATCCTGGATGCCTATTGTAAGCAGGGATCTCGCCCACTGCTGGAGGAAGGAATGGGCAAACATTTCTGGGGGGTACTTTGTCTGTATATGAAGAATACTTAAAATATTAACTGTCCGAGTGTCTCACTTACATGAAATTCCTTATATTTAAGAAAACAGAGTTACAGACAAAAATGTGAGTTCATCAGAATATTATTTATGTAAGAACAGGAAAGAAAATAACCTAAAATATCCAACAGAAGAATAGTTTGTCAAATTATTGTGTATTTATATGACAGAATATTAAACAGTCTTGAAATTCACATTTATTTATTTTTGATTGTTTAGAGACAGGGTCTCACTCTGTCACCCAAGCCTGGAGTGCAGTGGCACAATCATAGCTCACTGTAACGTTGAACTCCTGGGCCCAAGAGATCCTTTTGCCTCAGCCTCTCAAGTAGCTGGGACTATGGATGCATACCACCCTGCCCAGCTAATTTATTTAAAATTTTTTTTACCAAGATGGGAGTCTCACTATGTTACCCAGGCTGGTCTCAAACTCCTGGACTCAAGTGATCCCTTGCTGTGGCCTCCCAAAGTGCTGGGATTACAAAGTGTAAGCCACTGCACCCAGCCGAAAATCACATTTCTGAAAAATATTTAATAGCATGGGCAGTGTAGAAGAATAAAAACTTTATAATAATAACTAATACACTTACTGGTCACTTTACATATAATAATCCATTTATGCCTTATAACAATTCTACCAAGAAGTTTATGCAACTTTCAGGAGGAAAATATATTTTTAAAAAGGGGAAAAAAGAAACAAATACACCAAAATGGTAAGAAATGCTTTCACTGGCCCGGGCGCGGTAGCTCACGTCTGTAATCCCAGCACTTTGGGAGGCTGAGGCAGGTGGATCACGAGGTCAGGAGATCGAGACCATCCCGGCCAACATGGTGAAACCCCATCTCTACTAAAAATACAAAAAAAAATTAGCTGGGTGTGGTGGCAGGCGCCTGTAGTCCCAGCTACTCAGCAGGCTGAGGCAGGAGAATGGCGTGAACCCAGGAGGCGGAGCTTGCAGTGAGCCAAGATCACACCACTGCACTCCAGCCTGGGCAACAGAGCGAGATGCCATCTCAAAAAATAAATAAATAAAAATAAGAAATGCTTTAATGGTATTACACATTTATATTTCCTATGTTGTATATTTTTATATCTCTCAAAAATTTTAGAACAAGTAGAACACGTTAGTAACTAGAAAATGTTACTAAAACATAAAAAACATTAAGGCCCTAAAGACATTAAGATAAACCACATAAAACCACCAATATTAGGCCATCATTCTGACCCACAAAAATGGCAATTTCACACGGTTCAGCCTATAAGGCAGGCACAACAACTAAGGAACAATTCTAAAAAACAGAAAATATAAGGAAACAACAAGATGAAAAGTCAATCAAACTCATTCATAATCAAGTAATCCGTAAACATGACACAATGAACCAACATCCCTTTCCAGTAAGGCACAGCACAGTAAATGCCAGTTCTATATAGATGTCACTTTAATGTGGTGGGTGGCATTTACTCGCCATCATCCACATGGAGTAGGGAGGTCAGAGTCAGAAGAAGAATGTATGAGGAGTTGAAAATCTGTTCAGATCAGCTCCCCAGTGGAAAATGTGCATGCTCCTCATCTTACTCAGGAAAATAATATAATCAATGATATAAAAATTAACGTTGGGCAGGTACGGTGGTGTGAGCCTGTAGTCTCAGCTTCTCAGAAGGCTGAGGCAGGAGGATAACTTGAGCCCAGGATTCAAGGCTGCAGTGAGCCATGATCACACCACTGCACTCTAGCCTGGGTGACAGAGCAAGATCCTGTCTCTTAAAAATTAATTCATATGGTTCCTCCACCGCGGCCCATGCGAAGGTTCCTACTATGGCTTCCAGCGGGGTCCCGGTGAGCGCTGCTGGCTCGGCTAATGAAACTCCCGAAATACCGGACAACGTGGGAGATTGGCTTCGGGGCGTCTACCGCTTTGCCACAGATAGGAATGACTTCCGGAGGAACTTGATACTAAATTTGGGACTCTTTGCTGCGGGAGTTTGGCTGGCCAGGAACTTGAGTGACATTGACCTCATGGCACCTCAGCCAGGGGTGTAGCCAAGTAGACAAATGGAATCCTGTGCTGAACCCGAATCTTCCAAAAAACAGCCTACAATCTGTGACCACCACAAGATGTGCCCTGATGGCAGCTGAAGTTTGATTCAGATGGGCACTTTTCTTCCCTCTCCCTGCCTAGTTTCCTTTTGTTCCTTGAGTCCACGCAGAATTCCATTCTCTGGTCAGCAGACAGGCTTAAGCTAAAGTATGGCCTCTGTTCTATAAAGTTCTGTACATAGTTCCCAAGCTTCTGCAGGGGGTGATCTTTGCTCTTGTCCTGAGAAATAACAGTGCTGTTTTAACAAACATTTGAAATAAATACCGCACACAAAGGCAAAAAAAAAAAAATTAATTAGAATCTTCACGGTGACATTAAATTGATTGTAGAAAGTGAACACAGCTGACCTTTTAATTAAACACCTGTTGATAAGCTGTAAAAACAGTCAGTATCTACACTGAGAATGAACAAACCGGTTCATAGTCTCAGACGGCGTGCAGGTGAAAACGATAATCTGCTCAGCATCTGCAACGGCCTGCCCTATTTGCTAATCAAATTACTCAACCCTTCTCAGACAGGAGTACACAGAAGTTCAGACAGGGCGAAGAGGAGTGAACTGTGAACATCTGCCTCCTCTTTCAGACTGTTTTGAGATGGTAACAAAGAAAATGGACAGAAAACCATAAACGATAAATCGGAAAGCAAACAGCCTGGGCAACATGGTGAGACCCCGTCTCTACAAAAAATAGAACTAGCCGGGCATAGTGGTGCATGCCTGTAGTCCCAGCTACTTGGGAGACTTAGGTAGGAGGATCACCTAGAGGCCAGGAAGTTGAGGCTGCAGTGAGCTGTGATAGTGCCACTGCACTCCAGCCTCAGCAACAGAGCCAGACCTTGTCTCAAAAAAAAAAAAAAAGAAAAAGAAAGAAATGAAAAAGACAGACAAGTGGTAAAATCCAGAATGTGAAAGGCAGGGAACGGGGAGAGAGGGCAGAGTGGCTGGTGGAAGGACCCCAGGCGGAGGTGAGCAGGATGCCTCCAGGGTTCACTCAGCCCACCAGGGCCCAATTTCTAGCCCTTTCCTGTGTCTCCAAGAATCATGAAAAAAACTGTTTTGAAAATTCCTCCACGTTTTTTCTATTTTATGTTTAGTTGTAACCAATTCAACCATTTAAAGTATATGAAATAAAGAAAACAAAATAAGCCTGTCCCTCTACCCTCCCTGCTTCCCAGAAGAATCACTGCTTGGAACACAGGCTTTGAGATCATTTCTAAGCCTCTAGGACAGATGGGCGGTGAGGCACACACACGTACATAACACACAGACACACACGTATATACATACTTATGTATAATAAGTATAACACTGAATACATTATTTTCCAACTTGTTCTGAAACTTGCACTGAGAGATCGTTCCCTGTCTCCCCCATTTAAAAAAATACAACGCGCTCTTGTGTGCAGGGCTGTAACATGATGTATCTAACTAAGTATTCTCAGAGAGATGGGTAAATCCAGAGTTTTCTCTTACATCACCTCCTGCTTGTATGGGCATATGTAATCTGAGGGGCAGGGGAGAAGACAAAACCTCCTGCATCAAACACCCCTGCTCCTTCCTCTTTGTGAGCTCTGAAAGGCGTGAACCAACCACTGTTTCCTCCTGACCATGCCCCACAAGCCATGCCTTTGGGAAGGTCCAGGAGTGCTTCCCAAACAGCGAGGCTTGGAGGAAACATGCGGCTGGGCTGTTTTCCCAATGTCAGAGGGTAAAAAAGGGATCTCTTCATCTCCTGGCTGTGGGCAAGTCCTGCACCTAAGCCAGTCGG
Source organism: Macaca thibetana thibetana (assembly GCF_024542745.1). Classification (NCBI taxonomy): domain Eukaryota; kingdom Metazoa; phylum Chordata; class Mammalia; order Primates; family Cercopithecidae; genus Macaca; species Macaca thibetana. The sequence continues at coordinate 94,133,378 of NC_065587.1, forward strand.
GGGTGCCTGGCCTTGGCTCTCAGCTCTCCCTATACCACAGCTATTTGTACTACACAGGAGAAGGCACCAAATGGGGACTCAAAGTTCTTTCTCATGGGCATCTTTCCCTTTCTAAACAAGATGGGGAAAGTCTCAAATTGGGGCCTGCAGAGCCTTGGCTGCCCCTAGAAGGACAGCTCTCTGTGTGGCCAGGCCTGGCCCATGACACTGCAAACCCTCTGTGGAACTAAGAGAGGCACAAAAAAGGAAAGAGCCTGCCACGGCTGGGGCTGCAGGGGCAGCAAGGCTGGAGAATGAGCTCCTTCCCCGCCACCTACAGCAGCTGGGCCCGCCGGTCCCTTCCATGTGTGGGGCTCTCAGGAGGCCCCAGCCACACCACTTCCCTTCCTCTCAGAGCCCCAGATTCACGTTTCTGAGGCTGGGCTGGGATTTCCAGAAGAGGGAAGGAGCTTCAATTCCCATATGACTACGAGTCAGGCATCCACAGGAGGGCTGGCCAGCAGGGCCGGCGCGTGGGAAAGAGCGGTCCCCTCTGGCCCTGTCTTCGCGGGCTCATGGCACAAGGCAGTAGGGCAAGCCCACGCATCTGACCAGCCAGCCCCCAAGGGGACCTGCAGCTCTGCCCCACCATCCCCATGTGAGCAGGGAAGTACAGGCAGCCCCTGCCCCTTCTCAAGACGGCACCGAGCCTTCTCAAGCCCATGGCTGAGTTACTGAGCATTCAGAGCCGCCCCTCTCCTCTCCTCTCCCTCACTCCTGCGTCTCAGACTCTGCCCAGAGAGCAGGTGCTTCACCTACTGGTGAGTCAGGTGTGGGCAAGCAGGTGAGTCAGACACAGCAGTTCCACAAGCCAGTCGAAGACCTTTCTGTGACAATTCACCAGCACATGGCCTAATCCCCATCCAAGACAACATCCAGCCACATTTTCAAAATAAAGGAAACGAGGAGGTACTGTCTGTATTCGCATACACCCAATAGAACTTGTCCTCCACCCCCCTCACCCCAGGAAGAGGGCCGAAGCGTCTTTCTGTAGTCTCTCAAATACCCCATGACCAACTTTAGCAAATGAGGCAGTTGGAAACCCTGGCCAGGAAAGCTTAGAAAAACCCCAAGGCTCCACAGAAGACTGCATTCACCTGGAAAGCGGCCTGGCTCAGCCACATGGAACCCCGCTGCAAAGAGGCTGGCCACTTCAAGGGGCTGCCCTGGGATCCAAGAGCCCCAGAACACAGCCCAGGCGACAAGACAGCAGACAAGCCATGAACCCCGCGGAACTGTGGAGGGTCTCAGAAGCAGTGGAGCAGCCTGAAGGTGGGGCTCAGAATTCCAGCGTTCACACACACTCCACTCCCTGGAGTCTGGAGCCGGTGAGGCAGGGAGGATGTGGGAGAGGAGAATAATGAAGGGGCTGAGCCCAACACACACACGCGCACACTCACAGAAACTGCACTACCCACAGAAGGAGAGAGGAAAGCCACTTCAGCCAGGAAACAAGACTGCTGGGCAAAAAGAACGATCCGATACCAAGGGAGGTTTCCTGGACACTGACATGTTACAGTGGCAAAACAGACATCAACAGCAGGATCAGAAGACAAGGAAAGCTCCTATCAAGTGTACCTAAACAATAAAGATAAAAAATGAGAGAGAAAAAAAGGGAAATTCAAAATCGATTCCATACATTAGTCCAATCAGTGTGGTCCTAGCACAAGCAGACATAGACCCATGGAACAGAAAACAGACCCCAGAAATCAACCCCCATGCATACCGTCAAACGATCTTCAACAAGGGGGTCAAGACCACAAAACGGTAAAAAGACTGTCTCTCCAATAAATGCCGTAGGGAAAACTATAGATATCCACAAACAAAAGAACTCAGTTTAACCCTTCCCTTCTACCACATACAAAAATTACCTTTTGTATAATTTACCAAAAATGGATCAAAGACCTAAATGTAAGACCTAAAGCTATAAAACTTTTTATAGTTTTAACTAAAATAGTGGAATAGTTTTATAAACAGAGAGAAAGCTTCATGATGTTGGATTTGGCAGTGATTTCTTAGATCTGTCAGTAAGAGCACAGGCAACAAAAGCAAAGATACACAAAGAGAACTACACCAAACTTGAAAACTTGAAGGCACTGCAGGGCCAGGCTGGTGGGAGCAGGGGAAGCCAAAAGAAAAGTAGGTAAGCTCTAAGTCTATCCTTCTTCCTGGCCCAGGATACACAGTCCTCCTGTGCCCAGCTTCTCACCAGACACCTGCACATTAGCTCACTGCAACCTTGGCCTTATCAGTACTGCACAAAGCCCTCTTCAGCATGCAGCATAAACACTATTCTATAAAATCCCCAACAAAGCTTTGTCTCTTTGCAGTCAGCTCCTCTCTTCCTGCTGTGCCTGTTGCTCCCTTGCAACGTATTTTTCTATTTTCTTTCCGCCCTTCTTACAGGTAGGTAAAAATACCTTACCTACCTGTACGGTATTTTTCTATTTTCTCTCTGCCTTTCTTGGTAAATTCTTCTTACCCCTGCGCTGCCAGCCCCAGATAGTTGCCGCTCAACTGTGACAATAACCAAAAGAATTCAAAACAGCATCTCAAAGAGATACAGTCATGTATCACTTAACAATGGTGATAAGTTCTGAAAATGTGTTGTTAGGTGATTTCGTTGTTTAAACATCACAGAGTGTGGTAGGCATGGCCTACCACAAACCTAGGCTACAAGCAGGTTCGTGTACTGAATACTGGAGGCAACTGTAACACAATGCTAATCTAAACATATCTAAACACAGAAAAGGTACAGAACTACAGTATTATAATCTTATGAGACCACCACTGTATATACAGTCCACTGCTGACTGAAACATTGTTACGTGGTGTGTGACCATACATACAGTCATCCCTCAATATCCACAGGGGGCGGTTCCAGGACCCCTCATGGAAACCAAAACCATAGATGCTCAAGTCCCTCTCTAAAATTACGTAGTATTTGCCTATAACCTATGCATATCCTCCTGTATACATTAAATCGCCTCTAGATTACATATAATACTTAAGACAAAGTAAATGCTGTGTAAGTAGTTGTTATACCATATTGTTTAGGGAACAATGACAAGAAAACAAAAAGCCTCTACATGTTCAGTATGGAGGCAACCGTCACAGGCCTTACTACATTTTTTATTCATGGTTAGTTAAATCCACAGATGTGGAACCCATAGATACAAAAGACTCACTGTACTTCTGTGTACAATGGAATATTATTACACCTCAAAAAGGAGGAAAATCTTGTCATTTGCAACAACATGGATGCACCTAGAGGACATTAATGCTAAGTGAAATAAAGCTGGCACAGAGAGACAAACACCACAGACCTTACTCAGATGTGGACTCTAGAGCAGCTGGCTGCAGAGAAGCTAAGAGTGAACAGGAGTGACCAGGGGCTGGTGTCGGGGGATGGGGAGGTGTTGGGTAGGGGTGCAAAGTTTCGGGTAAGACATGAGTAAGTTCTGGCGATCTTATTAACGTGGTGACTATAGTTAATAATAACATTTTATACTCGAAAATTGCTACGAGAGTAGATCTTAAATGTCACCACAAAAAGTATTAAGTATGAGAGGGGACAGATACGTTAATTAGCTAGATTTAACAATTTTATAATGTATACATGTATCAAAACATCATTTTGTACACCATAAATACATGCCATTTTTATTTGTCAGTTATACCTTTATAAACTGGGGTGAGGGAGAAGTTCTACAGATCTGTTACAAACCTAAGCGAATCTAGTTAACATTACAGAACTGTACACTTAACAACGGTTAAGAGGGTAAACTTCATGTTGTGTTTTTTACCACCATTAAATTTAAGTAAAATATATTTTTTAAAAAGAAAGAAAGAAAAATGTTCAAAATATGGTGGCCTGCTTTCTGAAACTGCTCAACTCTGTTCTCCTGTAGCACTTCTATCTGGATTTTCTCCTTGCCTCCCTCTCCCGCAAAATAATCAATCCAAAGCTCTCCACATCCTCAGAAAGCCCAGAAAAGGGAGCCAAGGGAAAGCAAAGGGGAAGTGATTAGAATAATACAACACTTTTCCCAGCACAGAGATGGAAAAGTCGTTCCGCTTGAGACAACAAATGAAAAGCACCTGCGCCAAGCACACCCTCGTGAACCTCAGAGCAAACTAATGAGTGAGCCCGACAGATGTCCAGAGAGAAGGAGCAGCCCCACATCACAGCAGCAGGGATCAGAACAGCACCATGCCCGCAGCAGCAAGGCTGAAAGCTCAGAGCCAACCCAGGGCCTTCCACGTGCTCAGGGTAGTGGATGACTTTCCATCTACCCAAGAGGCTATAAAATCCACGCTGAGCACACACTTCAGCAAAACAAGGGGTGAACCAAGAAAGTCGAAGACAAAGGCTCACGATCTGGGCTCCATCCAAGATGGGAGGCTTTGGTGTAGGAGCTCAGCCAGGCCAGGGATGGGAGGTGACCGACCCCAAACAGATTGCTGTGTACTGCCCACTGAGCATTTGGGAAAAATAGGGATAGGCTTTTGACAGGGCTGATGGAGCTTTTGGAAAAAATAAGAATAAGTTCATTAAAAAGCGAGCCAGGGCCGGGTGCAGTGGCTCACGCCTATAAACACAGCACTTTGGGAGGCCCAGGCAGGCAGATCACTTGAGGTCAGGAGTTCGAGACCAGCCTGGCCAATATGGTGACATCCTGTCTCTACAAAAATACAAAAAATACAAAAATTAGCTAGGTATGGTGGCGGGCGCCTGAAATCCCAGCTACTCAGGAGGCTGAGGCAAGAGAATCGCTTGAGCCTGGGGGGCGGAGGTTGCAGTAAGCTGAGATCATGCCACTGCATGGTCCAGGCTGGGCAATAGAGTGAGACTGTCTTCAAAAAAAAAAAAAACAAAACGATAAGCCAGTAAAATCCCAGACAACATCAGCCTCTATAAAGCCAAACCCAGCAAAAGAGTAGAAGTATAATCACGGCCAACCTGTGGGTTCTGCAGTGGACAATGTTATGCAGTGACAACAGCAAAAATGCACAGTGGCCACTGGGGAGCCTAAAGAGTATAAGAAATAACAGCAGAAAGAGGTTCAATTACCGTGTCCATACTCTGTATGCCATAAAACAGTATAGTTAGGGTATGGACATGAGTATCAGGAGAAATGTCTAAGACTGAAACGTGGTTGCCTCTAAGGAGACACATGGAGAGATGAAGGCAACAGAGCAGGGTAGCTGATGTCAACATACACTTTTTTAAACTTTCTGCCTTTCTTTGTTTTTGAAACAGAGTCTCCCTCGTGTCGGCTGTGGTGCGGTGGTGTTGATCACAGCTCACTGCAGCCTCAACCTCCTGGGCTCAAGCGATCCTCTCACCTCAGCCCCCAAGTAGCTGGGACTACAGGTGCGAACCACCCTGCCCAGCTACTTTTAAATTTTTCTGTACAGATGGGGCCTCCCTATGTTACCCGGGCTGGTCTCAAACTCCTGGGCTCAAGTGATCCTTCTACCTTGGCCTCCCAGAGGGCTGGGATTACAGGTGTGAGTCACCACACCTGGCCTGAATGTTTTCATTTTTAAGCCATGTGAGCATGTTATTTGACGAAACAAAAACTGACGTCAAAGAGCCGCGCACCTGCTGGCTCTGCATATACAACACAGCAGTGCTCCTGGGGAGGCGTGAGGTTCATTATGGAGCCAGTCCTCCCCACACACAAAAGTAAAACAGAGTACAGAATACCGGAGTAAACACTGAACTTCACAGATGCAGCACCGCACATGCACAGCAGCGTGGCTGTCAGGTAGCACCACCCTCTGCAGGGGACAGGGGCCCGTCACTGGGAGGCCCCCTGGAGGGACGGCCCTGGGCTGCTGCCGGTGGAGGGTGGTTCTGGGGAGGAGGAACCCAGAAACGAGCTTTGTGCCTTCACCGTCCCATTGTGTGGGGCGCAGCTACCTCAGGACACTGTCTCCTTCAGGCCCACGGTGGCACCACAGGCCACCATTAACGGGGATCCTGACAAGAGTCGAAATGCACGTCACGTTAATTGCACATCTATACTCGCAGGCTTGCCGCTTGGTCTCTCTCCCTCCCCCTTTCTCAGGGACCCAGCCTCTACCCGCCCCAGCAGCATTCATGGGACCAACACGGTGCCCCGCCCAGGCTGGGGACTTCCCTGGGGTTGGAGCGTGGCTTATCTGGGTGAAAGACACCTCGGCGTGAGATGCTGGTGGCCGCCCCTGGCCCATCCCAACCCCGCAATGCCACTGGAAGATGAACATGTGTCGCCGAATGAAGGGCAGGGAGGCATGGGCGTGGACTGTGCACCTCTGGCCCTGTCCTGAGAGGGGACTCCTGTGGTCGCCAGGCGAGGGGAGCTCTGTTTCTGTCCAGCTTCTTCCTCGGAAAGCAGGGGCTGAGAGGGGTGGGCTCCCCTACCTCTGCTGTGGCCTGTGGTCCTATGAAAAGGCCTCGCTCCTGGACAGTGGACCACCATGGAAGGAAGGAGTCTGCCAGGTCCTATAAAAATACTGCGTGATATATTTTCTTTCTTCCCCCACAACATAAATTACACCCACATTTGCTTTCCAGAGTTCTCTCAGCTCACCCCAGCTTCCTCTGGGTAAGGAATCCTTTGACGCCCTGGACCTGGTATAGACGGTGGGCAGCCCTCAGGGGCACAGCCAGGGCAGACATGGTCCTAGGCTGCCATGTGTGGCTGGCCAACCATGGCATGGCCTCTGCTTCCAGGCATGGACATGGCCTGTGCCCAAGGTCACAATGATGGGTAGGGCTGGGGAGCACAGAACTGGGGAGCATAGGGGTGGGCAGCACAGAACTGGGGAGAGCACAGAACTGGGGAGCGCAGGGGTAGGGAAGCACAGAACTTGGGAGCACAGGGCTGGGGAGCACAGGGCTGGGGAACACAGGGTTAGGGAGAACAGAGCTGGGCTTCAGGGTAGCAGCAGAAGACACTTGCCAGCCAGGGCTCTTGGGCTGTCAGCTGCTGCTGGAGAGGCCCTGCCCACTGACCTGCAGTGTTTGATCAAATGACATGAGTGTTGCCCTTAGTGACCGGCAGGCACTTGATAAATGTTACCAAAACGTACACTAACATGGGCAGGACTGGGGTCAGCTAGCCCTAGCAGTGCTGATGCCCAGAATCCAGTGTCCAATTTCCCTACAGCACAGCTGTGTGCACACTCATGGAATCAGCTGGGACAGCAGGGGTAAGGAGTCAGCAAACAGCCATGCTCCTGCTGCCAGGGTCAACGGAGAAAGGCCAAGGTCACATGACAGGGTTCATAGCAGTGGGATCTTCCTGACCCATGCAGACAACCCTGGATAGACAGACGTTGGCAATGCTGATTCCATAGCCACAGAAAACCAGCAACCTGGCCCACACCTTGCTGAGAGGCCGCAGGGCCCCTGCATGGCCAAGGCAGGCAGCTCAGCTCTGGGCAAGTCCCAGCTCCTGCCACTTGCGGCCTCATGGTCTACAGGGTGGACTAAAAACCTGCTACTAAGGGGGTGATGACTGAAAGGGCCAGGCGCTCCATACAGAGACTGCTGCTTACTCACTACACGCTGTAATACTGCCACCAGGGACACCAGAACTACCATCTCACGTACATACAGGTGCCCAGAATCCGAGCCTCATGCTGCTCAAACCCTATTTCCAGGGGTGCCTTGCTGCAAATCAGCCTTCCCCTCCCTCCCTACTTGGAAATACAACCAATGCAAATGACAGAACACTGACGGGAGAAAGACAGCCGCCCTAACTCTCCCCAGGGAGGCCACAGCACGTGAGCCGCCCACCCACAGCCCTCTGTTTAGACTTCCCAAAGCCTCTGCGTGAGGGCAGAGGCAAGGACACCCCTTCTCTATCATCCTTCCACAGACCACGGAGAGGAGGAAAGAAACAGGGAGCTTTCCCTGAACTCTCAGGACCAAGACATTCGTCCAGCACTACCACTGCACACCCCTGCGGGTTCCCGGGGGCTCCCAGGCCTACGCAGGCGCCTCAGTGCAGTCTCACAACAAGCAGCTCGCTATAATAATACACACTGTTTACCTGGGCAGTTCAGAGGCCTCTTCAGTTTCTTCTTTATGCAAACTGAATTATTAATACTCAGTATTCCACATGTGCATAAAATGTTTGCATATCAAAATCACTGGAAAACCTGGCCAGCATTCAGCAGCTGACTACAAAATTGCTAAAAAGCAACACAGTTTCTCTTAGTTTCATTTTTGGAAGCTGGAATGAGTAGGCTCTCAATAATCCTAATGCTATAAAGCTTAATTTAAGATACAAACATAAACTTTGCCAGCAAGTGAAAGAAAATCCTGTTTTCATCCAGAGGCGAAAAGCCTGTCCCCCAACAAACTGGACACTGCCCCAAAGACAGATGATGTGGCCATCGCTCTGCAGGACCGTGCAGCCCTCTGGAGGCCGGAGGAGCAAGGTGTTGGTTTGCATTTAATTAAGTTAATTTATGCACAGTGACGAGGAAATTTAAGCTATGCCCCCCAGAATCCACTGGGCATTAAGGGCAGAGAAGGGAACACTCGGAGGCAGCCTAGGTGTGCCGATCACCTAGGGACCCAGAGTGTCTGTAACAAGAAGCCATTCCCAACAAGGCTCTCTGTAAATCCCGCTCACCCAGAAAGAACAGGGCTGAGGCAGCCCTTTGAGGGTGCTCCTTTTTTATCTGGAAAGATGTTATAACCCCAATAAAACACTGAAGCTGGCGCCTACCTTCCAGCTGAGCAGACCTCAGTGCTACTTCAAACGGCCTTGCCAGCGGGAATCAAGCTTCACACTCCGGCAGTTCTGAGCTATTAGGATTAACTTCTGCTTTAACTGTTTTCATGGTTTTTGCTAATTTTTCAAAATTTTTGCTATTTATTCGTTTTGCAGGCACGGGCCTGAAATATCTCAACAATCGAGTTTGAAAGGCTATCCCTTTTTTTTAAAAAAAATCAAATAAGGTTTAAGAAGCTTTTTTATTGTTCCAGTCCCAAAAATATAAAAATAAGCTTATACCTCATTTAAGTGTTAATCAGTATAATACTTACTTTCCCTACAAAGTAGATTTTCAGACTAAAAACTACAAAGATACCAAATGTTAAAACTGTCCTAGAACACCTATCTTTCTATGGTCTCCTAAAAAAAAGACATCTCAGTACCTATCAATGCCAGACTGTGCTGTCAAAGTCTCTGGTGTTAATGTGGGTTCTGCCACTTTCTAGCTCTGTGGCCTTGGACACGTTACTTCACCTCCCTGAACCTCAGTTTCCTGATCTGAACAACCCGATTAGGACATTATGAGCATTAAAAGAGCTAATGCTAAGCATGCTAACATGTTAGGTACTGAGACCTGTGCCTAATAGATGGCAAGTACTGAATAAATGTTACCATGCCCCATTAAACAGGCAACTGTGTCTGGGACTGTACACGTTTCTAACCATCTACAAGCTGGGTGGGCATTTATAGCTTCCAAGATAAATAATCATATACAGCTAATCCTGTAAGTTCCTACTGTATGTCAATATATGTAAAGACTTTTATATCCATACATACTTATATTCATGCTAGGACTATAGCAAATTTATATGTGTATCCATATAATTACAAAATACCCATACAATTAGTTATAGACATGAGATTATCCACAAACACTTCTATGTATATAAAATGAGCTCTCTCTATATATATCATTACAAAAATAGGAAACTTTATTCTCAGCATCAATATCAACTTCTAACATAAATCTACTGTAAAGAAAGCAACAGTTCCTCTTTTTTACTGGAAATAGCCAATAACAGAAATAGAAGAAATGAGAGAACAAGAAGAGTACATTTGCAGCTACCACTATAATAGCTGTAATAAGACCAGAATCATCTGTGTATGATCAAAAACACTGGGAGGAGTGACATTGTGCACAATAGGGGAGCGGGAAGCTCTAGGGGGTCAGACACTCCCACAGAACTGAGTTTCCCACAGAAACTGAGCAACTTCAATCAACTATTTCAAAACTCTGGAATCATTTCAGATCCTTACGGGCCTGCTACCAACCCTGTTCCTCAGCCCCTGTTCCTGCTGCCCTAGAGCTGGAGGACAGCAGCCTGCACTCCTGGGATATCCGGCTGGTGCCAGAGTGGGCAATGGGGACCCTGTCCTCCAAAGCATGGGTTCAGGGTTTTGGTTGGTCTAGTGGTTCCTTGAGGGAATGAAGCAGACCTTGCCTTGCATTCAGCCTTCCTGGTCTGCAGAAGCTTCCCTCAAAAGCATCTATCAGAAGATACAAAGGGATGGGAGTACCTTTTGGGAAGGAATAAATTTTGTCAGGTCACTGGCTGACTGTGAAGAACAAAAACTTCAGTCACTGCACACAAAAGAGATTATACAATTTGAAGAATGAAGAAAAAGAATGAAGAAAAATGAACACAGTCTAAAGGTCAAGTGAACAATCATACACATCAGAGGAGACTAGAATGGGGCAGAAAAAAACATTCACAGAAAAAATGGCCCAAAACTTCTCAAATCTGATGAAAGACATGCATATTTTGATCCAAAAGGTAAGAAACCCAAAAAGAATAAAGAGACCCACATTGAGACTCACTATAGCCATATGGTCAAACCCTAAAGGTAAATAGAGAATTCTGAAAGCAGCCAACCAGCAGCCCTCGGAGCTGCTCTACGGAATAGCCATTCTTTTGTTTCTTCACTTCTCTAATAAACTTGCTTTCACTAAAAAAAAAAAAAAAAAAAAAAAAAAAAAAAAAAAAAAAAAAAAAAATGCCCAGGCATGGTGGCTCAAGCCTGTAATCCCAGCACTTCTGGAGGCTGAGGCAGGCAGATCACTTGAGGTCAGGAGTTCAAGACCAACCTGGTCAACATGGTGAAACACCCCCCCCCCCCCCGCTACTAAAAATACAAAAGTTAGCCAGGGGTAGTGGCAGGCACTACTTGCCTGTAATCCCAGTTACTCAGGAGGCCGAGGCAGAGAGAAGAGGAGAGGAGAATTGCTTGAACCCGGGAGGTGGAGGCTGCAGTGAGCCATGATCACGCCATTGCACTCCAGCCTGGGCAACAGAGCAAAAAACAAAAAGAAAGAAAAAAAGAAAAAGAAATATGGCTGTAGAAAATCCTAAAGATTACACAGACACCCCCCCCCCCAAATACCCACCTGCCTGTTAGAAACAATAAGTGAATTCAGCAAAATTGCAGGATACAAAATGAGCACTTAAAAATCAGTTGCAGCCGGGTGTGGTGGCTCATGCCTGTAATCCCAGCACTTTGGGAGGCTAAGACACACAGACAGCTTGCCCTCTGGAGATCCAGACTAGCCTGGGCAACATGGCGAAACCCCATTTCTACAAAATATACAAAACTTTTACTTAGCCGGGCGTGGGGGCGTGGTGCTCTGTGCCGGTAGTTCCAGTTACTCAGGAGACTGAGGTAGGAGTGAGGCAGAATAGGGTCTGGGGGAGGGAACCTATGGCTGTTTCATGCCCAACTAAATTGAAAGAAAAACTCTAACTTTCCATGCCTAAGTAACAAAAGGACCAAAGGCTACTCCCTTTGCAAACCCCCAACCTTTTCTGCGTGGTAGATGGGAAATTGTCTGTCCGCAACCAATCAGACTGATTGTGGGTGGAGTCCTCTTTTGCAACTTTGTAACTTTACCTTAGCCTCTGATTGGCTGCAAAATGCAACCAATCAGATGTTGCACAAGAGTGTAACATTTGTAATTCCATTTCAGCCTCTGATTGATGCTGAAAGCAACCAACCGCAGGCCACCACTTCATTTCCATGAGGTGAGCATGAAGTGGCCAATGGCAAACCTCTAGTTGGAGGATTTTGGACAGGATATTCTGTATGCAGGCCCTTGAGGCGCTGCTCAGCCCGCTCCCACCACACACCTTGGAGTGTACTTTCGTTTTCAATAAATCCTTGCTTTGGCTCTTTCATGGCTTCATTCTTTCTTTGCTTTTCTGGGTGTTTTGTCCAATTCTTTGTTCAAAATGCCAAGAAGCTGGACAACTTGGAGTCAACACCCTCTACCAGTAACAGGTGGATCACTTGAGCCCAGGAGGCAGAGACTGCAGTGAGCGAAGACTACGCCACTGCACTCCAGCCACAGCAACAGAGTAAGACTGTGTCTCAAAAACAAACAAACAAACAAACAAAAAATCAGTTGCAATTCTATATACCAGCAATGAACAACCTGAAAAGGAAATTAGGAAAACAACTCCATTCATAATAGCATCAAAAGGAATAAAATACTTTCAAACAAATTCAATGCAATCCTCAAAAAAATCCCGAAGTCACATTTTGGAGAAATGAAAAAGCCCATCTTCGAATTTATATAAAATATTGAGTGACCCCCAATAGCCAAAACAATCTTGAAAAAGAAGAACCAAGTTGGAGCACTCAAACTTTCCAGTTCTGGAGCTCACTACAAGGCCACAGAGTAATCAAAACACTGTAGTAATGGAAAGAATGAAGCTGGACTCTTACCTTACATCATATATAAAAATTAGGCCAGGTGCGGTGGCTCATGCCTGTAATCCCAGCACTTTGGGAGGCCGAGGCAGGTGGATCACTTCAGATCAGGAGTTCAAGACCAGGCTGCCCAACATGGCAAAACCCTGTCTCTACTAAACATACAAAAATTAGCCGGGCCTGGTGGCAGGCACCTGTAATCCCAGCTACTCGGGAGGCTGAGGCAGGATAATCACTTGAACCCAGAAGGCAGAGCTTGCAGTGAACTGAGATCGCACCACTGCACTCTAGCCTGGGTGATAAGAGCGAAACTCCATCTAAAAAAATAAACAATAAATAAAAATGGGTTAAACAAAAAGGTAAAGGCTAAAACTATAAAACTCTTAGAAGAAAACATAGGAGAAAAGATTCAGGACACTGGATTTGGCAAGCATTTCTGGATGGCACCAAAAGCACAGGTAACAACAGGAAAAATAAAATGATAAATTAAATTCATCAAAATTAAAAATTTTGTGCATCAAAAGATATTATCAAGAGAACAGATACTCCAAATACCTTGATTAGACTATTATACATCATATGCCTATATCGAAACATCACATGTACCTCATAAATATGCATAACTATTATGTGTCCATAATAATTAAAAATACTTTTCTATTTTTGAGATAGAATCTTGCCTATGGCCCAGGTTGGAGTGCAGCAGCACAATCATGTTTCACTGTATCCTCAACCTCCAGGGTTCAAGTGATCCTCCCACCTCAGGCTCCTGAGTAGCTGGGAGTACAGATGTACACCACCACTCCTGGCTATTTTTTTTTTTTAATTTTTTTTGTTGACATGGGGGTCTCATTTATATTGCTTAGGCTGCTCTCGAACTCCTGGGTTCCAGCAATCCTTTTGCCTTGGCCTCCCAAAGTGCTGGGGTAACAGGCATGAGCCAGCGCGCGCAGCCAAAAAACTTTTTTTTTTTTTTTGAGATGGAGTTTTGCTCTTGTTGCCCAGGCTGGAGTGCAACTGCACAATCTCAGCTCACTGCAACCTCTGCTTCCCAAGTTCAAGCGATTCTCCTGCCTCAGCCTCCTCAGTAGCTGGGATTACAGGTGTGTGCCACCACACCCAGCTAATTTTGTATTTTGTTTTTAGTACAGACAGGATTTCACCATGTTAGTGAGGCTCATCTCAGACTCCTGACCTCAAGTGATCCACCTGCCTTGGGCTTCCAAAGTGCTGGGATTACAGGTGTGAGCCACCGCGCCTGGCCAAAAAACACTTTTTAAAGACACTATTAAGAGAGAAAACACAGATGGACACACAGTGGTGCGTGCCTGTAGTACCAGCTACTTGGGAGGCTGAGGCAGTAGAATTGCTTGAGCCCAGGTGCTTCAAGTCCAGCCCAGGCGAATAGCAAGACCTTGTCTCTTAAGAAGAGAGAGAATCTATGCAATAGAAAATACCTGATAAAGAATTAATATCCAGAATAAAAAACACTACAAGTCAACAACAAAAACTCAATTCAAAAATGAGCAAAGGGGTGCGGTGGCTCACACCTGTGGTCCCAGCACTTTGGAAAGCCAAGGCGGGCGGATCACTTGAGGTCAGGAGTTTGCGACCAGCCTGGCCAACATGGTGAAACCCCATCTCTACTAAAATTACAAAAATTAGCCAGGTGGGGTGGTGGCTGCCTGTAATCTCAGCTACTCGGGAGCCTGAGGCAGAAGAATCACTTGAACCTAGGAGGCAGATGTTGCAGTGAGCAAAGATTGTGCCAGTGCAGTCCAGTCTGGGTGACAGAGCCCTGTCTCAAAAAAAAAAAAAAAAAAAGGCAGATATAAAAAATTCAATTGTAGGACGGGCATGGTGGCTCATGCCTATAATCCCAGCACTTTGGGAGGCTGACGGGGGTGTATTACTTGAGGCCATGAGTTCAAGACCAGTCTGGCCAACATGGTGAAATCCCATCTCTACTAATACAAAACAATTAGTTGTGATGGTGAATGCCTGTAATCCCAGCGACTTAGGAGGCTGAGGCAAGAGAATCACTTGAACCCAGGAGGTGGAGGTTGCAGTGAGCCAAGATCATGCCACTGCACTCTAGCCTAGGCTACAGAGAGATACTCTGTCTCAAAAAAAAAAAAAAAAAATTCAATTTTATTTCTATATACATGCAACGAACAATCCTACTAGAGCATCAAAAAGAATAAAATACTTAGGTAAAAATTTAATTTAAAAATGTAAAACCTATACTCTGGAAACAAACATAGTTGAAAGAAACTTAAGCCAGGTGTGGTGGCTCACATCTGTAATCCTAGCACTTTGGGAAGCCAAGGCAGGCAGACTGCTTTAGCCCAGGATTTCAAGACTAGCCTTGGTAACATAGTGAGACCTCATCTTTACAAAAAATGAAAAAAATCAGCCGGGCATAGTAGCGTGCACCTATAGTCCCAGCTACTTGGGAGGCTGAAGTTGGAGGATCTCTTGAGCTTGAGAGATTAAGGCTGCAGTGAGCCAAGACTGCACCACTGCACTCCAGCCTGGACCCTGGGCAATAGGGCAAGGCTATGTCTCCAAAAAAAAAAAAAAAAAAGTTTAAAAGTAACTAAATAAATGGAGACACATCTGTGGTAGTTCCTCAAAGATATATTCACTTCTTAATGTCTGGAACCTGTGAATATTATCTTATATATTAATAGCAAAGAAAGTTAAGTAGATTAAGGATCTTGAGAGGAGGAGTTTATCCAAGATTATCCAGGTGGGACCTGATGCAATTACATATAGCCTCATGAAAGGCAGAAAGAATTTTGAGAGAGAAGAGGAGAGGGCTGTGTGACAAGACGCAGAGGCTGGAGTGACGCGGCCATAAGCCAAGGAATGCCTGCAGCCCCCAGAAGCTGAACAAGCCAAGGCACAAATTCTTCCCTGGAATCTAGAGAGAGCAAGCAGCCCTGCCAACACCTTGTGTTTAGACTTCTGGCCTCCATGACTGTCACAGGATAGATATTTGTTGTTTAACCATAACTCAATTTGTTGTAATTTGGTACAGCAGCCCTAGTAACTAATACAACATCTCAAGTCTCAGTGTTGTTAAGACGGCTGTAACTCCCTCACCCATCACAGAGTTGATGCATTCTCTACCCACTCCCAGCTCACCATTTTTTTTTTTTTTTTTTTTTTTTTTGAGAGTTGATGCATTCTCTACCAAAATCCCAGCTGGCTTCTTTTTTTTTGAGAAATTTCAATCTCCTGACCTTGTTCCGACCTTAAAATTACAGAGCCACCGCGCCCGGCCCCAATTCAAGGGACCTTAAGAAAATCACCAAAACACCAAAACAATCCTGGAAAAGAAGAGCTAGATATTCCCACTCAAGTGCAAAACTTACTACAAAGGTACAGTGCAGTATGGTACTAGCATAAAGACAGACACAAAGACAAATGGAATAGCACTGACAGCCCAGAAATAAACCCTTCGATTTACAGTCCATTGATTTTCTTTTTCTTTTTTTTTTTTTTCTGAGACGGAGTCTCGCTCTCTTGCCAGGCTAGAGTGCAATGGCGCCATCTCAACTCGCTGCAACCTCCGCCTCCCAGATTAAAGCAATTCTCCTGCCTCACCCTCCCAAGTAGCTGGGATTACAGGCATGCACCACCACGCTCGGCTAATTTTTGTATTTTTAGTAGAGACAGGGTTTCACCATGTTGGCCAGGCTGGTCTCAAACTCCTGACCTCATGTGATCCACCTGCCTCAGTCTCCCACAGTGCTGGGATTACAGGTGTGAGCACCTGGCCCAAAGAACTCTTAAAACTCAACAAGGCCGGCCATGGTGGCTCACACCTATAATGCCAGTACTTTGGGAGGCCAAGGTGGGTGGATCACCTGAGGTGAGGAGCTCAAGACCAGCCTGACCAACATGGTGAAACTTCATCTCTACTAAAAATACAAAACTAGCCAGGCGTGGTGGTACACGGCTGTAATCCCAGCTACTCGGGAGGCTGAGGCAGAAGAATCACTTGAACCCAGGAGGCAAGGTTGCAGTGAGCCGAGATCGCGCCACTGCACTCCAGCCTGGGCAACAAGAGCAAGACTCTGTCTCAAAAAACAACAACAACAACAAAAACTCAATAATAAGAAAAAAACCTCAATTGGACAATGGGCAGAAGACGTGAACATCTCACCTAAGAACATATGCAAATGGCAAATATGCATATGAAGATGCTCAACATTATATGCCCCACGGGAACCACAAACAAAACGAAGAGACACCATGACACACCCATTAGCATAGCCAAAATGCAAAATACTAATACCACCAAATACTGACAAGAACCAGGAGCAACTGAAACTCATGTTCACTGCTGCTGGGAATGTAAATGGGACAGCCTCTCTGGAAGACAGTTTGGCAGTTTCTTACAAAACCAAACATATTCTTACAATGCAATCCAACAATTGTACTCCTTGGTATTTCCTTAAATAAGTTGAAAACTTATGTCCACACAAAAACTGTACCTGGATATTTATCGCAGCTTCATTCAGAACTGCCAAAACTTGGGTGCAACTAAGATGTCTTTCAGTAGCTGAATAGATAAACTGTGGTACATCAGATAATGGACTATTATTCAGCACTAAGAAGAAATGAGTGATCCTCTTGTAGTTCCTAAGTGTGATAGCTGGGTGTTCACATGCATGTGTGAGATGTGCTACCCTGAAACCTTGTTATGATGATGGGGGCATTACTCATCTAACATGAAAAGAAGAAAAAGAAAAAAGAAAATTTCTGAACTATGAAGGCATGAAAATACATGAAGGAATCTTAGATGCATATTGCTAAGTGACAGAAGGCAATGTGAAAGGCTACATTCTATACAATTCCAACTATATGACTTTGTAAAAGCGAAAAGTGTGGAGATGGTAAAAAGATCAGTGGTTGCCAGGAGTGGAGGGAAAGGAGGGATGAACAGGGGGAGTACAGAGGAATTTCAGGTTAGTAGAACTTTTCCGTAATATACTACAATAGCGGATGCATGTCATTTTACATTTGTTAAAACCCACAGAATGTACAACACCAAGAATAAACCCTAATATAAACCTTGGTCTCTGGAGGGGGATGACGTGTCGATGTGGGTTCAACAAGTACAATGAGGCCGGGCGCGGTGGCTCAAGCCTGTAATTCCAGCACTTTGGGAGGCCGAGACGGGCGGATCACGAGGTCAGGAGATCGAGACCATCCTGGCTAACACCGTGAAACCCCGTCTCTAATAAAAAATACAAAAAACTAGCCGGGCGAGGTGGCGGGCGCCTGTAGTCCCAGCTACTCGGGAGGCTGAGGCAGGAGAATGGCGTAAACCCGGGAGGCGGAGCTTGCAGTGAGCTGAGATCCGGCCACTGCACTCCAGCCCGGGCGACACAGCAAGACTCCGTCTCAAAAAAAAAAAAAAAAAAAAAAAAAAAAAAAAACAAGTACAATGAAAGCACCAAGCTGGGGCAGGACACTGATGGTGAAGGAGGCTGTGCACGGCAGAAGCGGAGGGCGTGTGGGATCTCTCTTCTATCCTGCTCAATATTGCCATGAACCAAAACCGGCTCTAGAAAATAAAGTCTTTTTTTTTACTTTTGAGAAAATCTCACTCTGTCGCCCAGGCTAGAGTGCAGTGGTATGATCTCGGCTCACTGCAAGCTCCGCCTCCCAGCTTCACACCATTCTCCTGCCTCAGCCTCCCGAGTAGCTGGGTCTACAGGCGCCCACCACCACGTCCGGCTAATTTTTTGTATTTTTTTTTAGTAGATGCGGGGTTTCACCATGTTGGCCAGAATGGTCTCAATCTCCTGACCTTGTGATCTGCCCGCCTCAGCCTCCCAAAGTGCTGGGATTACAGGCGTGAGCCACCGTGCCTGGCCAATAAAGTCATCTTTTTAAGTAAAGGGGAAATTAAGACATTTTCAAATAAACAAAAACTGGAAGAGTTCTTCAGTAGCAGATCTAACCAACAAGAAATACTAGAGAGTCCTTAAGGCTAAAACAAAAGGATGCTAGACTAAAATCAATATGAAGAAATAAAAAGTACCAATAATGGTAACTGTATCAGTAAATAAAAAGTTAATATTAATCAATTTTTGTATTTAACTTCATTCCCCTTCATTTGGTATAAAAGACCAATAATACACAATTTGCACAATACGATAATTATATATCTATCTTGATGAGTACAAAATGTTTAAAGATGTAATTTGTGATAATAACAGCATAAAGAGGGGAGGAACAGAGCTATCCGGAAGGAAAGTTTTTGCATACTATTGTGATATTATAAGATATACATATACGTTGGTTTCATCCACAGCACATTATCCAACTTTTAGATATTTTTTACAATCTGATAGGTTAAAAAAAAAAAATCACATCTTCCTATAGGTTTCATTGACAAACAGCTCTTTGAAGGAATAAGCAATTTTGTTTTAATGTTGGGGAAGTTGAGGTCTCAGATGCAGATACTGGAGCTGACATGAAGCCCAAGTCAGCCTGACTGGGAAGCCTGTCATCTTCCCCATGGCTGGGTTGCCCTGCCAGGCTCTGCCGATACAAGAAATCCATCGACACCCATGTGGGGTCTGGAATCAGTCTAGTGACTGTTCTCCTGCTCTCAGGGTTGAACCCTCTGGTCCCTCTGCCACAACATCTGTGAGATCCCAGCCTCGCTCAGTCCTGATCCTGCCACGCCACCCGCTGTGGGCACACACGACCCCAGCGATGAGTGTGTGGCAGCTTAACCAGCCTCCTATCAATAGACACTTAGGTTGTTTCCAATCTGCTGTGGTTTGGATGTCCGTCCCCTCCAAATCTCATGTTGAAATGTGATCCCATGTTGGAGGTAAGTCCTGATGGGAGGTGTTTAGGTCCTGGGGGCAAACCGGGCATGAATGGCTTGATGCTGTCCTCACAATAATGACTGAGCTCTTGCTCTGAGTCCATGAGAGATCTGGTAGTTTAAAGATGTGTGGCATCTCCCTGCCTCCCTCGCTCCCGCTCTCAGTACCTGCTCTCCCTTCACCTTCCACCATGACTGGAAGCTTCCTGAGGCCTCATCAGAAGCAGGGCAGATGACTGTGCCATGCTTGTACAGCCTGCAGAACTGTGAGCCAATTAAACCTCTTTCCTTTATAAATTACCCAGTCTCAGATATTTCTTTATAGCAATGCAAGAGCAGCCTAACACACAATCTTTTGCTAATATAAACAATGCTATAATAAATAACCTCTGAGGGATAAATTCCTAGAAGTGGAGCCCTTGGGCCATGAGTGTGCATCTTTTCCATATGAAAAGCTATCGCTAAAATGTCTTCCACAGAAGTTACACCAATGCACAGTCCCACGAGCAACAGATGAGGCTGCCTCTCTGTCCCTTGGCAACACAGCACATTATCCAACTTTCAGGTATTTTTTACAATCTGATAGGTTAAAAAAAAAATCACATCTTCCTATAGGTTTCATTGACAAACAGCTTTTTGAAGGAATAAGCAATTACTCAATGTCTGCTCTAGGTAAATCTTAGATAATCTGATGGATTACAAAAGATATAAAAGAAACGTTCTCAGCTTGCAAGCCCGAAGTCAGGTGTGACTGACGGAATACGCACACGACACCAGTTAGGAACATGAAGCAGCATGTCTGGTCAAAAGGGAGATGGGACGCAGTAGCAAGCACCTCAGGCTGTCTCCATCAACACCTGCTGGGCCTCAGTTTCTTCTTATGTAAAATCGGGCCATGAAATCAGATGAATCCCAAGATCCCTTCCATTTTTGAAATTCTATATTGAATAGAACATAGTCGAACTCATTTTAAATCTGGGTTCTTTGCAAATAACCCATGTTGGCCAGCAGGGTGTGACAACGGCACTGTGTCCCCACCCTCCTGACTCTGGGCACGAGGCTGCATTCAGTGCTGGAGCTTTACGACACTGCTGCCCTTCCCCCGGCCTAGAACCATAATTTGGTTCCAGACACCACAACAGGCAAGTGTTAGAATGGAAGGTGTAAGAGGAACCTTGTCCAGTAGTGGTGACGAACCCACACTCAGCTAGCCTCACTCACACATATTCTTACCTCTGTTCACTGCCCACAATTTGACACGTGGAATCTGGATGGGAAAACAGTGATGCTGAGTGGCCCCAGGCAACTCCTGGCTCTGGCCTCACCAGCACCCATATAACAGGATAAAGGAGGTGCACAGGGCTGATGGGCCCACAGAACCATCTATCTTTAGACCAAAGACAGTGAAGGCACAGGAAGGGATCTTTCGTTAGTTCTACCCTGCATCTCCTATTTCTCAACTTGTAGTAAAAGTATGGATTACTTTCAAGGAATGAGCAGGATGCAGACAGATTAAAAAACAGATTTGCACGTGACCTTACTACGCTGAAAGGCCACTCTGGCATAAAATATTTGAGGTGCTTTGGAGAACAGGAAGTGGAATCTTTGGAAACTTCAGAAGTTCAGTCCCAGGGGCCAAATCTTTGTTTCAGATGCATGGGTCCTTGTGAGAAGTCTGGCTGCTCTGAGCCCCACAACGCTGGAGTCTGTATTTTTCACATTACGATTCCTAAACTCAACTCTCTCCAAAAGCTAGCATTGGCATGAAACAAGCAGCCACAAAAAGGTTTTTCCTCTGGCAGGAACCAAGCTGGCTGCAGGGAAAAGACATTTGCTAAAACAAACTTCTGGTTCCTGAGCACCCCAAACAACTTTTACTTGGTCTAATCATTGCTGGCCAATCTCCCTTGACAGGATGAATTCTTAAATAAACAAATCTGTCTTCAAGCTGCATTTGTTAAAACAGCAGATGGAGATTTAACTGAGCTGAGGAGGAACAGAGCTCTTTATCTCAGTAAGTAATGACAAGCGAGATGAGGGACTGAGGCAGACGTCTCAACCCTCAGGGCCTATTAAGCAGCTTTAGGAAGCATCCAGGAAAACCCGGAGCCACAGCTACATAGGTGGCTGTTTTCCTGAAGAGGTTTTCTGGAGGTTTAGTATTTACATATTCCTTTAAAGTGGGGAAGGCATGTGGGAAGAGGGACAGGTAGGCAGTAAGGCGAACGGTTCTATTCCCATGGGCCTTGAGCTGGTGCCCAGTAAATCTATATTTTACATAAGATAAGGTGAATGTCTGACGAGGAGGAAGGACTAAAGAAGTCAGTTCCACAGACATCTCCCAGGTAGGTAGAGAAGGGAGTCTTGTCTTTGCTCTGCACATGGGAAGATAAGCTTGTAATCAACATTATCAGTGTGGAGTTTCAGGAGCCAGACTTAGACTGTAGACCTAAAGTCTCCCCTTTTCCATACATTGGCATGTCCTCATGTATGGGAGGTGAAAACCAAAAATAAAATTCTGAGCCCCCCCAATCATCTGAATCTGAGCCCCCCCAATCATCCCCTCCTCTCAGCCAAGGGCATTCCAAAGTTAACCTAAAGAACCAGTTCAGGCATGATGGGATGGGGGGTTGGACTGTCCCATTATACCCTCCTCTCTTTAGAATTCAGGCCCAACTGACCAGCATTAACATTAAAACAGATCTCAAGACTGACAAAGCCGACTCCTATAGCAATAAGATACCAGATACCAGCTTGACTCTAGTACAGCGTCACAAGACAGATAGCAAGCCCTGGAAGTACTTTGTTACACACTACATTGCTTTGCCATATCTTGAAGTAGTCCTGCAAAGCTGTCTCTTGTGGGGAAAATCTACATTCTGAAGAGAATCTCCTTCCTTTTCCAGGCCTTCTTCCTGATCCAGGAGAGAATCAGCTCTGATAAGACACATTTACAATGGATTCTCTCTGAAGCCTGCTTCCTGGAGGCTCCCTAAGTATAATGGGAACGCTGGTCTCCATAACCCCTTTTCTTTCTTTGTTGTTTTTTTGTTTTTTGAGATAGAGTCTCGCTCTGTTGCCCAGGCTGGAGTGCAGTGGTGCAATCTCAGCTCAAGGCAACCTCCACCTCCCAGGTTCAAGCAATTCTCCTGCCTCAGCCTCCTGAGTAGCTGGGACCACAGGTGCATGCCACCACACCTGCCACACCTGGCTAACTGTTTGTATTTTTAGTAGAGACAGGGTTTCACCATGTTGGCCAGGCTGGTCTTGAACTCCTGGCCTCAGGTGATCTGCCCACCTTGGCCTCCCAAAGTGCTGGGATTACAGGCGTGAGCCACCTGTGTGCCTGGCCTCACAGCCCCTTATCTTAACCTAGACATTCCCTTCCATTGATTCTCTGTTTTTAGACAATAACTTAACTTTTTCAACCAATTGCCAATTGGAACATCTTTGAATCTACCTATGACCTGGAAGCCCCCACCCTACCGCTTTGAATTGTCCCACCTTTCTGGACAGACCAATGTACATTTTACATACACTGATTGATGTTTTATGTCTCCCTAAAATGTATAAAACCAGCCTCTCACCTGACCACCTTGGGCACATGTTCTTGGGATCTCCTGAGGCTCTTGTATTTGGCTCAGAATAAATCTCTTCAAGTATTTTTCAGAGTTTGACTCTTTTTAACAACAGAGACCAGCAAAGAATTGACCAGTGAAAAATCTGTGGGGGCAGACCTTTACAGATACCCGAGGTCCGTGACCTTTCCTTAGTAATAGTTGTTCATTTGGAAACAACACCTCACATGACTCAGCCTCTGGGCTTAACCTTCCCTTTTACATAAGAAGTTTTGGAGTCCTGAGATTTCTAATTGGCCTTTAAAAACTAAAAATAAAATCTTAAGCCCCCACTCAGTGAACCAAGGGGACCCCAGAAAAAACTTAAAAACTGAATTTCCAGCCATGATGGGAAAGTCAGACATTATATCCCGCTCCTTTTGGAGTTCAGGCACAACTGACCAGCATTAATGTTAAACAACAGATCCTAAGACTGACAGAACAGACCCTTTGTGACAAGAAGATATCAAGTTATAAACAGGACACAAGGCCATGCCAGACAAAGTTTACGTCATGCACCCCTGCAAGTCGCCCTGACCCCGTGTCCTAGGTAGCAACTTTCTTAATTCCAGTTTTCCCTTCTGCTGAGTCCAAAACTTTAGACAATGCTTCACTCCTTTAACCAACGGCAAATTAAAGAATCTCTAAATCCACTCATGACCTGCAAGCCCCTCACTTCAAGATATATCCCACCTTTTGGGGCCAAACTAATGTCTGGCCTCCACATACTGACGTCTGACTTTGCCTGTGACTTTTGCTTCCCTAAAATGCGTGCCCTAACTGCCTCGGGACCACTTATCAAGGCTTCCTGGGTTTGTGTTTTCCCCAGGCCACGGTCAATCATATTGGTTCAGAATAAACCTCCTTAAGACATTTTACAGTTTGGGTTTTCCATTAACACCTTCACAGCATAAACTTGAGTTTTTAAATTTGAGCAGGTCCAGCAGGTTTCCCCCAGGTGGATTCTGACTGAACAGTTTATGAGTCATTTCTCTATCCCTGTTATTCAATCCAAGCTTTCCTGGGTAAGTGCTTTCTTACCTGCCTGTGCCCCTCAATCAGAACATCAGAGTCAGAAGGTACTCAGAACCAAGAAAAATTTAACCCAAAAAAGATCTAGAATAAAATGCAGCTTTTGCTTCACCCCTAAAAGAGTGGGAAATTTGACTACATAAAAGTCAAAATTTCTAAATAGGGAAAAATAAAATCAGAAGATAAATGACAAACGAGAAGATAATTTTAATGTAAATCACAGGCCAAAGGTTAATCCCCTTAATAAAGAGCTCCTAAAATCAGTACTGAAACAACTTACCCTGCCCCCACCCTCCAAAAGCAAAGGATCTAGATTACAAAGAGGGAAAAACAAACGGCTCTTGAGCCTGTGGAGAGCTGCTCCACTGTGCTCATCGGGAGAGATACCAAGCCCACTGAGAGGACTTTTCGCCTGTCAGACTGTGCCTCGGGTCGGCTGGGCTGCTGTGACAAGGCACCGTGGCCGGGTGGCTGAAACAGAACGTATTTCCCTCTGTTCCAGAGCCTGGAACTCCCAGATGAGGCGTCTCATCAAGAAGCAGGCGTGGCTGCTTCTTTGACCTCTCCTCGGCTTCCAGATGTCTCCCCTGCATGTGCCTGTGTCCTCATCTCTTCTCATAAGGACACCAGTCGTACAGAACCAGGGCCACCCTTATGGCCTCATGTGATACTGTGGTGTAGTAAGAAGTGTATGTTTAGTATTGGTTCTAAATTCCTGACATACAGCTCCCAAAACCCTCGGAATTTCCTGACTAATATGGGTGAGAGGGGCATCTTCTGTTATTCATAATAAGCCCCTTTCAACTACACCAGTGTTTATACTACTGCAGTGACTCTAGGAGGAAACGGCTGGTTACCAGATGGACCAACACTGGGATTAGGATAATCCCACCCGCAGCCTCCAGGGTGGGCGGGGCTGCAGCTAAACCCCATCCGCCTCTTCATCTGCTATTCATCCACATTCTTGGTCACAGCTTCATAACAAACCGGTAAACATTTGTAAATGTTTCCTTGA
The DNA here is from genome assembly GCF_024542745.1 of Macaca thibetana thibetana. Classification (NCBI taxonomy): domain Eukaryota; kingdom Metazoa; phylum Chordata; class Mammalia; order Primates; family Cercopithecidae; genus Macaca; species Macaca thibetana. The sequence continues at coordinate 94,158,425 of NC_065587.1, forward strand.
GCTTTGCAAGCCACCCAATCAGATGATCAATCCCCAGAGATGGTCTTGGGGACTCCTGATTTAAAGTCAGTCATTCAGATGCACAGGTCACAACCTAGGACTTGTGACTGGCTTCTGAACTGGGGGAAGCCAAATGGAACGGCGCCCTTAACCTATGGGGTCTATACTAACTCCAAGTAGTGTAGAACTAGGTTAAATTCTAGGATATCCAGTGGTCTCTGAAGAGAACTGGAGAACTGCATGGTGTGGAAAGACCACACGTTTGGTGTTAGAAGTGTTCTGTTGAGCAGAGAAACCATGTTTTCCATTTTACTTTTCACTCGATTACCTCTTTAAAGAACCTGTCTCCAAATACAATCACATTCTGAGGTACTGGAGGTTAGGGCCTCATACACACTGATGAGAAATAAACCGGAGCAACCTCTATGGACAGCAACTTGTCAGCATCAAAATTTTAATGTGCATTTCACAAAAGAAGACGCATTAATGGGCAATAAGTGCACAGAAAGATGCTCAACAGTATAAGTCATTAGGGAAATGCAAATCAAACTAATGAGATAATGCTGCACACTGCCTGGGATAGCTATGCTCCTGGGATCGACTGGGCAGATGCACTGCAATGCTGGTCTTCCCCAAGGTTCCTGCCCTGTCCCTCCTTGCCATGGGGGCACATTTAAGGAGGGCCACTGCCACTCACGCCAGTCTAGTGCAGCTTGGTCTGGGGAGTTCTGCTGCACTCCTGGGCAGCTGTGTGGCCTGAGTCAAGCTGCTTATGCTTTCTGGGCCTGAGCTTTCTGAGATACCAAATGAGGAAGCCAAACCTGACCCCAGGCCCCTTTGTGCTCCAAAATTCTCATTCTCTTGGGCCCAGCACAATGCCTCCTGGGCTCCCCTCACCGCTGAGCTCCACGAGTCCTGAGGGGGAAATCAGAGGACACCAAGCAGCCTGGTCTTGAACAGGGTGTTCTGGAGATGGCCATTACCTGAGCGTGCCAGATTATGGGCTGGCCCTGGGCACCCACGGCCACAGCTCCCACACCCAGCCTCACCCAGGCCTGACCCCAGCACTCATGGCCACAGCTCCCACACCCAGCCTCACCCAGGCCTGACCCCAGCACCATGGCCACAGCTCCCACACCCAGCCTCACCCAGGCCTGACCCCAGCACCATGGCCACAGCTCCCACACCCAGCCTCACCCAGGGCTGACCCCAGCACCATGGCCACAGCTCCCACACCCAGCCTCACCCAGGCCTGACCCCAGCACCATGGCCACAGCTCCCACACCCAGCCTCACCCAGGGCTGACCCCAGCACCATGGCCACAGCTCCCACACCCAGCCTCACCCAGGCCTGACCCCGAGCACCCACGGCCACACCTCCCAAACCCAGACTCACCCAGGCCTGACCCCAGCACCACGGCCACAGCTCCCACACCCAGCCTCACCCAGAATCCAAGCTCGCCCTGGACACTGTCTCTCTGGCCATTGCTCAGCATGGACCTGGCTCTTAATGAACCCTCCATCGAGGTCTGCTGAGTCTCACTTCCTCTCTCCCTCTCCTGCTCTGTGCTAGGAAAAAGGCAATGTGAGTTTTTCTTTTACATCCAAACAAAAGCTGGCCGCTCATCATGCATGAGTGGAAGCAAATCAGTTTCGTGGCCTGAGGTTGTGCAGCACACGGTGAGCAGGTAAGCAACCTTAGCGGGGAAGCCCACTCGGACCTCGGAGCCCCAGCACGCCCATTCAGCCGTCTGGGCCACTCTTTCCAACCAACTCCACAATGTCCCTAACGTGTTTTTTAAAAAATGTTTCCACACAGGAAAAGTCAAAAGTTAGGAAAATTGCAGAACTCCAGCTATAATATTTACAAGGTTCTAGCTAAGCTTGCCATACACATGTCTGCCAACATGCTTCTAAAAGAGGAAAACTTTTAGAGCCAAAAGAATGAAATAAAGTGGATCAGAAGTAAATTCAACACTGACAGGGCAGTGAAAAGAACACATGAAACACTTGGCATCTATTTATCAAAAGGAATTTGTCTCTCCAAACACTGGCTCACATCATGTTTACTTAAAGAAAAAAGGGGGTGGATACAGTGGCTCATGCCTGTAATCCCAGGACTTTGGGACGCTGTGGTAGGAAGATCACTTGAGGCCAGGAGTTCAGGAACAGCCTGAGCAACATAGTGAGACTGTCTAGAAAACAGAAAAATTAGCCGGGCATGGTGGCACGCGCCTGTATTCCCACCTACTTGGGAGGCTGAGGTGGGAGGACCACTTGAGCCTGAGAGGTTAAGGCTGTGGTGACCCGTGACTGTACCACTGCATGATGAAGGGGGCCTGCCCCTCCACACCTGTGAGTATTTCTTGCAAGGTGGAGACGAGAGACTGAGAAAAGAAATAAGACACAGAGGAAAAGTGGGTCCAGGGACCAGCGCTCAGCAAGCGAGGACCTGCACCGGCACTGGTCTCTGAGTTCCCTCAGTATTTATTGATCACTATCTCTACTATCTCAGCGAGGGGGATGTGGCAGGACTATAGGGAGAGGGTCAGCAGGAAAACATGTGAGCAAAGGACTGTGTGTCACAAATAAGTTTAAGGAAAGGTGCTGTGCCTGGATGTGCACATAGGCCAGATTTGTGTTTGACTTTATACAAACATCTCAGTGCAGTAAAGAGCAGTACTGCTGCCAGCATGTCTCACCTCCAACCATAAGGCGGTTTTTTCCTATCTCAGTAAATAGAATGTATGATCGGATTTTATACTAGACATTCCATTCCCAGGGACGAGCAGGAGACAGATGCCTTCCTCTTATCTCAACTGCAAAGAGGCCTTCCTCTTTCACTAATCCTCCTCAGCACAGACCCTTTACGGGTGTCGGGCTGGGGAACGGTAAGTTCTTTCCCTTCCCACAAGGCCGTATCTCAGGTTTTCTCAGTGTGGGGAAACCTTGGACAATACCCAGGCTTTCTTGGGCAGAGGTCCCTGCAGCCTTCCGCAGTGCATTGTGTCCCTGGGTACTTGAGAATGGAGAATGGCGATGACTTTTACAAAGCATACTGCCTGCAAACACATTTTTAACAAAGCACATCCTGCACAGCCCTAAATCCATTAAACCTGGAGTCAACACAGCACGTGTTTCTGCGAGCACAGGGTTGGGGCTAGGGTTACAGATTAACAGCATCTCAAGGCAGAAGAGTGTTTCTTAGTTCAGATCAAAACAGAGTTTCTTATGTCTTCCTTTTTCTACACAGACACAGTAACAGTCTGATCTCTCTTTCTTTCCCCCACACATTCCAGCCTGGGCAACAAGGGTGAAACTGGGTAGAAAACAAGGGGGCGAGGCCGAGACGGGCGGATCTGTCTCAAATACATTTTAAAAAAACCCCGTCTCTACTAAAAAAAGAAAGAAAAACTAAGAGTCCCAGCTACTCGGAAGGCTGAAAGGAGAATGGCCCCGGGAGGCGGAGCTAAGCAGATGTACTGAAAAAGCGAGACTCCGAAAAAAAAAAAAAAAAAAAAGAAAAAAGAAGGTAGGGTGTTCAACAAAAATGGTCACTGAGGCAAGTGTCTCGATCAGCAGAGGTTTATTAAGCCAAGTCTGAGGACTCACCCAGGAAAAACACAAGCCAGTGAAGCATCTGTGACCTGTGCTTTTCCAAAGAGGATGCTGGGAACTTAGTGTGCGTGTGAGGTGGGGGCAGGCAGGAGGGAAACAAGGGCAGGGGCAGGGAGGCAAATGGTTATTCTTACGAGGCTCTAACACTGCTCAGCACCTGTATGTTTTATATCAGATAAGGTAAATGTTTGAAAAGAGGGAACGGAGGAGAGTCAAGCAGGAAGAGTGACCGATGCTGTCTTGTGCGTGTTCTGCACTTGGGAAGGTAAGCTTGTCATCAACATTGTCAGTGTGAGATTTAACAGAACTCAGTTTGAGGAGTGAAACTTGGCTTGCAGACCCAAGGTTACAATTGGCATGTACTGGTTTTATAGGAGATATGTATCCTGAAAGGTTTAGGAGCTAGCAAACGACGTCCTTGTGAGCAATTTGTGAGGGAGGCCATCGGGAGGTATACGTCCTTTTGCCATCCTGGGACCTGGCTTATGTCTAACACTAAGACCCAGGGTTGTGAAGTGACAGTTCTGTTTAGGGAAAAAGAATGGCAGTTGCATGACTCCATTCCCAGGCTTAACTCTCCCTTTGGCATAACTAGTCGGTGGGGTGGGGATGGGGAGGTACCAAAATTTCATTTTCTTTTACAGAAGCTGTTTCCCTCAAACCTTTTACCATTTTTGTTCTTCCAACTCAAGTTAAAAATCTACTAAAAGAGCTAGGCATGGTGGTGTGTGGCTGTAATCCCAGCTACATGGGAGGCTAAGGTGGGAAGACCATTTGAGCCCAGGAGTTCAAGACTAGCCTGAGCAACATAGCCAGACCCTCTCCACCACCAAAAGAACCCCGATAAACTAACCATATAAATAGTTAAACCACTTGTCTAAAAGAGCTGTGAAAGAAAAAAATAAATCTACTAAAAAAAAAAAAAAAGTAACCTAATCCTCTGGATTTGTAAGGCCAATTGCATGTTTATCCTATTAATCAAACAGTGAAGTGGATTCCAGAGCTTTTGTTCCAAGCCATGCTGGCACTGTACAGACAGAGGCATGCTTGCCCACCCTTCTGTCTAAATCACGGAGGGGCCACAAGCCACCAGCATTTGGTCAGGCCCTCAAATCTGAAGTCAACTCAGTCAGGACTAGACACACCCCCTTGCAAGACTGAGAGGTCCTGGAAAGAACCACATCCCGGGCTACATCCAAGAGAGAAAAACAGAGGTGCTGAGCAGGGACAGGAGAAGAAAGGAGACACAGAAAGTAATTCAGAGTAGCTCCAGGTGGCTCTTACAGCTTGGAGGACAAGTTTGGGAAGAGCTGAGCCTATCTGCGAAGGTCAGTAAACACACCGGGTTACTCAGGCCTCTCTGGAGAATCGGGGTCTGGCTAGAGTCAAAGAAAGGCTGAGTGAGACACCCAGGGAAAGCGCTGGTCTGGTGAAACACTCATGGAGCGGGGGTCTCAGCTCACCTTTTGCATCCCCACACAAGGGCACTGGTGCAGAGGCCTTGCTCACTGTGGCCCTCCACTCCAGACCCCACTATGCCTGGACGTTATTTCTCACCCTTGTTGGGTTTTGGGTTTTTTTTTTTTTTTTTTTTTTGGAGATGGGGTCTTGCTATGTGGCCCAGACTGCTATTCACAGGTGCGATCATAGCTCAATGCAGCCTCACGCTCCTGTGCTCATGATCCTCCCACCTCAGCTGCCCAAGTAGGTGGGACTACAGGTACCTGCCACCATGTGCAGCTTACTGGAATCATAATTGGCCTCAGACACACTGTTACAAAAGAAATGTGTGATCTAAGGCAAAGGTTGGGAAGCTCGGTGGCTCATGCCTGTAACTGCAGCACTTTGGGACGTGGAGGCGGGCAGACTGCTTGAGCTCAGGAGTTTGAGACCAGCCTGAGCAACATGGTGAAACCCCATCTCTACCAAAAATACAAAAAACAATTAGACAGGTGTGGTGGCACATGCCTGTGGTCCCAGCTACCCGGGAGGCTGAGGTGGGAGAATTACTTGAGCCCAGAAAATGGGGTTGCAGTGACTTGAGACTCCAGCCTGGGTGACAGCATGAGACCCTGCCTCAAAAAAAAAAAAAAAAAAAAAAAAAAGAAAACGAAAACAAAAACAAAAATCCAAAGGTTGGGGAAATGGTATTTTAAACAGAGCCACTCCCTGGTCCCCGCCAGTGCTGAGGACACACACAATACTGGCCCCGGTGTTTCCACTTCTCTAACCAATGGCTTGTGGGCCACATTGAGAAAGATACTTTCTGATTTTCTTTAACATTAAAAACAATTTTAAGAAAAATTATCATCATTCCCATGGAAAAGGTATTTTCCTCCAATGTGTAACACAGATGCATAGTAGGCTGAAATAAATACAGTTAGGTTAGCATGAACACGTGTCACAAGTAAAGCCCAAATAAAATCTCATTCCTTTAAACATGCACACAATTACATGAACTTGAGTCGAAAAAGAGTGTCCTTCACGTGTCTTTCTCCCCAGGGAAGCTAAAGAGGAAGGAAAGAGCATCTCAGGTCAACAGGCACGATGGGAAGAGGTTCTGAAACAGTGGCCCATGGAGGTGACCCCGTTTCCTGCTCCCTGATCACTCTGCCCCACTCGGGCAGCAGGAGGATATTCTGCACTTGCTGCCTCCAGGAGGGAGACAGAGCAGAACACCACAAACTGGGAGGCTCTTCTTAGTGTCTGAGGTTCAGACGCTCAGTTCCCAGACAGCAGCCAACAGTTACAAATAATAAACATGCAAGCCTTCCAGGCAGCTATGGCTGGGCCTGGCAGGCAGGGCACGGATCAGGGCAGAAGGACAAGGCCTTCTAACCTAACCTGCAGGTAGATGTGGGGGAAGTGAGAGTGAATTCACTCTTTCAGGCAACATTTAGGAAGGGGCAGGAGCCCAGCCAAGGAAGGGCAGCGAGGTGTGTACAGGCAACAAGCAGCAGAAGCTAAACAAGGAGCCACATAGCAGGAGTGCTGCACTCTGCAGAGCACGGGGTCAGGAGAAAGGTCTGTGTACAGGGGACCCATGGGAACCAAGGCCCAAAGACAGACAGAAGGACAGCCCAGTGAGTGCCAGAGTGGAAAGAACATGGAACACCTGCCAGGTAGAGACATAGCCCTGGGTGACCTCTGGATGGATAAAAATGAACTTTCTGCCACCTGGAAGGGTATGGGCTCATGGAGGAGAACACAGTGCATCTCAGACAACAGAATGGCAATCTGCACACTGGAGTTTCAGGATCACAATTTATACAACACCTATGGCTCTAGCCAGGCATGGTGACTCACGCCTGTAATCCCAGCACTTTGGGAGGCCAGAGTGGGTGGACTGCTTGAGACCCGGAGTTCAAGACCAGCCTGAGAAACACAGTGAGACTCCCATTCTTTACAAAAAAAAAAAAAAAAAAATTAGCTAGGTGTGGCGATGGGGGTCTGTAGTCCTAGCTATTCAGGAGGCTGAGGCAGGAGGATCACTTGGGCCCAGGAGGTCAAGGCTGAAGTAAGCTGTGATGCACCTTTGCACTGCAGCTTGGGGGATAAAGCAAAACCATCTTAAAAACAAACAAACAACCTGTGCCTGGTAACTGCAGCATCAGGGACCCTGGGGAGCCCGCTTTGGCAGTATGTGCCACTCAGGTCTTTCATTCATATCATCATAGCTCCACAGGCCTGAATATCTTCATTGTGTGCCGATATATTTAAAACTAGAAAAAATATGTGCCCTGGGATGATATTTTTTTTCCTCTACAGAGCAATGGCCATCAGCACCCCTGTAACAACCTGAGTCGAGATCACAGGCTGAGATGAATACAAACAGTGTTTGGTTTCTGAGAAGGCCAGTTTGCTTCCAGTTCACTCCTGTTCCTAGGGAATAATCTTCCTCATGGTCCTGACCCAAAATGTAGGCAGTCTATCAGGCGTCTACCTTGGTGGGGCCTGGACATCAACTTGTGTCTACCCAACCCTGTGACACCGTCAGATGTGACTCTCAGGCACCTCTTCCGGAATGTACAGACAGGCCCCACAGCAGAGCCGCCCATGCCACACACACCTGCCGAGGCTCCTACCTCTTCCTACTCGCTATTTTGATGGATATAGCCAAATTGCTCTCCATAGAGGCTGTATCTATTTACACAATACATCATGGATAATGTTCCAGGTAGATAAATGAGAATTGTAACACATTTACTCTAAGTAAAATTTGTACTGAAAAATAAATATTCAAAAGTAAATGTACACAAATCATGAGCATATGGCTCAAAGAATACTTACAAAGAGAACACACTCATGTAACTACCATTCAGAACAAGAAAGACACATCAGGCCAGATGTGGTGGCTTCTGCCTGCAATCCCAGCACTTTGGGAGGCCAAGGTAGGAGGATCGCTTGAGTCCAGGAGTTTGAGACCAGCCTGGGCAACACAGTGAGGCCTCCGTCTCTATTTTCCCTGTTGCCCAGGCTGGTGTGCAATGGTGCAATCTCGGCTCACTACAACTTCCACCTCCCGGTTTCAAGCGATTCTCCTGCCTCAGCCTCCCAAGTAGGTAAGATTACAGGCATGCGCCACCACACTTGGGTAATTTTTGTATTTTTAGTAGAGACGGGGTTTCACCATGTTGGCCAGGCTGGTCTCGAACTCCTGACCTCAGGTGTTCCACCCACCTCGGCCTCCCAAAGTGCTGGGATTATAGGCATGAGACACCATGTCCAGCTTATTTTCAATTAAAAACAAAACAAAACAAAAACAGGTTGGACATGGTCCCTCATGCCTATAATCCCAACACTTTGGGATGCCAAGGCAAGGGGATTACTTGAGCCCAGAAGTTCAAGACCACCTTGGGCAAACATAGTGAGACTTCATTTCTACCAAAAAGCAAAAAATTAGCCAAGCGAGGTGGCAGATGCTTGTAGTACCAGATATTCAGGAGGGTGAGGTGGGAGGACTGCTTGGGCCTAGCAGGTCAAGGCTACAGCGAGCCATGATTATGCCACTGCACTCCAGCCTGGGTGACAGAGCAAGACCCTGTCTCCAAGACCCTGTCTCAAAAAAAAAAAAAAAAAAAGTTTCATGTAACACAAAAAACTTTTATCTATTTAAAATCAAGGCCAGGTACAGTGGATCATGCCTGTAATCCTAGCACTTTGTGAAGCCAAAGTGGGAGGATCACTTGAGCCTACGAGTTTGAGACCAGCCTGGGCAATATAATGAAACCCTGTCTCTAAAGAAAAATACCAAAATTAGCCAGGCATGGTCGTGTGCAACTGTATTCCCAGCTACTTGGGAGACTGAGGTGGGAGGATCACTTGAGTCTGGGAGGTCAAGGTTGCAGTGAGCGATGATCATGCCACTGTACTCCAGTCTAGGCGACAGGGTGAGATTCTGTCTCTAAATAAATTAATTAGTAATTAAATAAAAAAAATTAGACAGGCATGGTGGTATGTGCCTATGATCCCAACTACTCAGGAGGTTGAGGTGGGAGGATCACTTGGGCCTAGGAGATCGAGGCTGCAGGGAGCTGAGATCGCACTTCAGCCTGGGTGATGGCGAGACTCTGTCTCATGCATGGATACATATATAAGGGCCAATAATCCTACCAAACTGACCTTTCCCCAAATACAAATGATAAACTTTGGATATAATACAGAACACAACTATTAAGGGCAGATACCTGAGAGCAACCCAAAACAGGAGGACTCTGGAAGGGAGCTATGGGCACCAGGGGAGTTTCCCACCTCCACAGCTCCCACTCGCAGCTGGAAGGAAGTGGGGAGTGATTGCTAACGGGTACAAGGTTTCTTTTGGGTGCGATGAAACCGTGTTGCACAACTCTGTGCGTGTATTTTATTGTACACTGAACTGCATACTTTAAACAGGTGAATTATATGGTATTTGAATTATATCTCAATTAAAGCCATTATTTTTGAAAAGTGGCTATAACCTCTACCATGCATACTGTAAACAAGCATACTGGAGAGACCATATTAATAGACTCCAAGAGGTACAGTATTGGTCAGGTGTGGTGGCTCACACCTGTAATCCTAGCACTTTGGGAGGCCGAGGCGGGCAGATCACTTGAGGCCAAGGGTTCGAGACCAGCCTGGCCGACATGGTGAAACCCTGTCTCTACTAAAAATATAAAAAAAAAAAAAGGAGCCAGGTATGGTGGCATGTGTCTGTAATCACAGCTACTCGGGAGGCTGAAGCATAAGAATCACTTGAAGACAAGAGGCGGAGGCTGCAGTAAGCCGAGATCATGCCATTACACTATAACCTGGGTGAAAGAGCAAGACTCTATCCCAAAAACAAACAAAAAACAAAGATAAACTTGCTGAGTAGAATAGGCAGTAATTAAGCCTTCATTTATTTATTTATTTATTTGTTTTGAGACGGAGTCTTGCTCTGTAGCCCAGGCCGGAGTGCAGTGGTGTGATCTCAGCTCACTGCCACCTCTGTCTCCTGGATTCAAGTGATTCTCCTGCCTCAGCCTCCCAAGTAGCTGGGATGACACACACCCACCACCACATCGGCTAATTTTTTGTATTTTCAGTAGAGACGGGGTTTCGCCATGTTGGCCAGGCTAGTCTCAAACTCCTGACCTTAGGTGATTCGCCCACCTCAGCCTCCCAAAGTGCTGGCATGAGCCATCGCACCTGGCCCAACCCTTCATTTAATAATAATTTATTTAATCTCCTTGGAACTTATAATGATTTTTCAAATGGTCTTGTCTTCCCAATGAAACTGACCAAGGTAATTTGCAATGATGCCTTTTTCCTTCTTGACCAAATTTTCTGAGTATGAAGACTCATTCAAATACATTCCATTGTCCTCAACGTGCAGTCAGGTTGCTCCTTGCTCTTACGTTTTAATATTCTTACTCCCCAGCACCAAGGGACAAGAGGTCCTGGTTCCCTTCAGATTGTGTTTAGGCCAAGAGCAAGTAGGCAGGCAGAGGCACAGAGTATCTGAGAATAGGTATATTCTGAGAACTGCAAACACAGAGCAGTAAAAAGCAGAGACGGCCTGTCCCATTTCATACCCACAGCAACAGACACTTGCAGATTCAACTGTTCATTTCCCAATATCAAGCTGCAGAAGCGAGACACACGCTTGCACCTCCTGCTTTTCCCAGCCAGGTTGCTTTGCTTCCAAGATCTTGTGATATTCTCCAGAGTTTCACATGTTTTGTAACACTTTACTTTTCAGCAGTTACCTGTGAGCTTCAGTCTCAAGAGACTTACTTGCACAACTTTGCTCAACCTATGTGATTATCACGTGATGACCTGCACAGAGCCTAAAAATAGGGCCACGTAAGGTAAGGTATCTGCTCACCCAGAAAGCCTCCTTCCTGTAAATGAAGCCGTCATTGGCTTGGGATGAGGCAGTGTGCTCAGCTGGAGGAGCAGAGGAAGGCCTTTTTCTTTTTTCTTTGAGATGGAGTCTCGCTCTGTCGCCAGGCTGGAGTGCAGTGGTGTGATCTCGGCTCACTGCAACCTCCACCTCCCGGGTTCAAGTGATTCTCCTGCCCCAGCCTCCCAAATAGCTGGGACTGCAGGTGTGTGCCGCCACACCCAGCTAATTTTTGTATTTTTATTAGAGATGGGGTTTCACCATGTTGGCCAGGATGGTCTAGATTTCTTGACCTCGTAATCTTCCCGCCTTGGCCTCCCAAAGTGCTGGGATTACAGGTGTGAGCCACCACACCCAGCCAGGAAGGTCCATTTCATCTTCCATCTGCTTGGTCACCACTAATCCATTGTCTATCTTGCCAGGTGTTTTGTTTTGGTTTTGAGACAGAATCTTATAGTCTGTCACCCAGGCTGGAGTGCAGTAGCCCGATCACAGCTAATTGCAGCCTCGAACTCCTGAGCTCAAGCGATCCTCCTGATGCAGCCTCCCAAGCAGCTGCGACAACAGGCACATACCACCACGCCCGATTAATTTTTTTTTTTCATTTCTTGTAAAGATGGGATCTCACTGTGTTGCCCATGTTGGTCTCAAACTCCTGGCCTCACGCAATCTTCCCCCTTTAGGCTCCCAAATTGTTGGGATTACAGGCGTGAGCCAGCATGCCTGGCCTTGCATGGTGCTTTGATGCCAATGGTTTACACTGATTGACTGATTGATTGATTGATTGAAACAGGATCTTGCTCTGTCAACCAGGCTGGAGTGTAGTGGTGTGAACATGACTCACCACAGCCTCAACCTCCTGGGCTCAAGCGATCTTCCACCTCAGACTCCTAAGTAGCTGGGACTACAGCCATGTGTCACAATACTCAGCTACTTTTTAAAATTTTTATAGACAGGTCTCGCCTTGTTGCCCAGGCTGGTCTCCAACTCTTGGTCTCAGGCAATTCTTCACCTTAGCCTCCCAAAGTGCTGGGATTACAGATATAAGCCACCACGCCTGGCCTATTAAATACTGTTTAATGCCTATGTATGTAATTGACAGAAGTTGGTCTGAGACTCCCTTTCATCATAACCAGAGAGCAAGGTTATAATGAGGGGGAGCACTACCTTTCATTCATTTCCAACTTCCTACGTGGCTAATCTCCTCTAACAAAAGGAACCTAAAATTTGTAAATGCTCAAACTGGCTGAGGTCAGTAAGCACACGTTATCCTAGAAGTCAGGTGGCCCTAATATATCAGTGCTGCGATGAGCACAGCCTGGAGCCCAGCAGCCCTAAGTGCTGCATCAGCCGCTAACCGCCTCACTCGAGTTTCTGTCACCTCCTCAGGATCTTCAAGGAGTGGGTGGAAGATCTCTTTTTCTCCAGGAATTTATAGCCCCCTGTACCTTTGCTGGTTTGGGGGGATCTCTCTCATAGAGTTTAATGTCTCCTTGCAAGGTATTCACTGTCTCCTCTCTCTAACCATGACCCCTCAAAGGAACCTAAGAGCCCTACGATGAAAGACAAGGAAGGAGGCAGGATCTGAGGGCTCTGAGAAGTAAATGACAACAACAACAACAAAGACAGTAAAAATATCTTTCACAAATTAAGGTGAAAGAAAGACATTCTCAGATGAAGAAAAACCAAGAAAATTTGCCACCAACAGACCTGTTCTAAAAGAAACGCTAAACAAAGATCTTCAGATAGAAGGGAAGTAATACCAGAGGGAAAACTGGAGTTTCAGGAATAAAGGAACAGCACCAGAAATGACAAAGAGCAGGCCAGGCATGGTGGCTCAAGCCTGTAATTCCAGCACTTTGGGAGGCTGAAGCAGGTGGATCACGAGGTCAGGAGATCGAGACTATCCTGGCTAACACAGTGAAATCCCATCTCTACTAAAAATACAAAAAATTAGCCCGGCGTGGTAGCAGGCACCTGTAGTCCCAGCTACTTGGGAGGCTGAGGCAGGAGAATGGCCTGAACCTGGGAGGCGGAGCTTGAAGTGAGCCGAGATGGCGCCACTGCACTCCAGACTCGGTGATAGAGCAAGACTCCATCTCAAAATGACAAAGAGCTATATAATAAATAGACTATTTTCCTCTTCTTATGCTAGCTGAAGGCAAAATTTGTAACACTGAAGCAATTTTCAACACACGTAGATCTACAACATAATGTAGTGGGTAAAGGAACTTGTATGGTAGTATGGTTTCTACATTCCACTTCAAGTGGCACAATATTATTTCTAAGTAAACAAAGTTAAATATGAATACTATAATCCCTGCAGTCACCACTAAAATACCTATACAAAGATATATAGTCTAAACCTCAATAAACTGATTAAATGGAATACCGAGAAACATTCAAGAAATCCCAGAAAGAGAGAGAAATAAAACCTAATGAACAAAAAGAAAATAACAAAATGATACATCTATATTCAAACATATTAATAGTTACATTAAGTATAAATGGTCTAAACACACCAATTAAAGAGAAGGACTATCAGATTGAATGTTCTTTAAAACAGACCCAAATATATGCTACCTACAAGAAATCTTCTTCAAATACAAGTAGAAGGATGGAGAAAATATACCACGCAAATAATATTTTTTAATGTGAGATAGCCAAATTAATAGGAAAAGAGAGCGACTATGGAGTAAAGAAAATTACCAGAAATAAAGCACGACATTAAATAATGATTTTTATAAGTCCATTTGCCAAGAAGACACAGAAATCCTAAATGTATACTTGTCCTTAGTGTCAAGAAATGAAAAAAGAGAAGAAGGAGAAGAAGAAACAAATAATTAGACCAACAAAATACATAAAGCAAAAATGGACAGAACTGGCTGGGTGTGGTGGCTCACGCCTGTAATTCCAGCTCTTTGGGAGACCAAGGCAAGAGGATTGCTTGAACCCAGGAGAACAATCTGGGCAACAAAGCAAGACCTCATCTCTACAAAAAAATCAAAATATTAGCCTGTCATGGTAGCTGGGTATGGTGGCATATACCTGTAGTCTCAGCTACTTGGGAGGCTGAGGTGGCTTTTCCTTCTTCTTTTTTTTGGAGACAGAGTCTTGCTCTGTCACCCAGGCTGGAGTGCAGCTGTGCAATATCAGCTCACTGCAACCTCTGCCTCCTAGGTTCAAGCAATTCTCCTGCCTCAGCCTCCCAAGTAGCTGAGATTACAGGTGCATGCTACCACGCCCAGCTAATTAATTTTTTTTTTTTTTTTTGGAGACAGAGTTTTGCTCTTTTTGCCCAGGCTGGAGTGCAATGGCACGATCTCAGCTCACTGCAACCTCTGCCTCCTGGGTTCAACCCATTCTCCTGCCTCAGCCTCCTGTGTAGCTGAGATTACAGGTACTTGCCACCAGGCCCAACTAATTTTTGTATTTTTAGTAGAGACAGGGTTTCACCATGTTGGTCAGGCTGGTCTTGTGTCCTGACCTCAGGTGATCTGTCCGCCTCAGCCTCCCAAAGTGCAGGGATTACAGGCGTGAGCCACTGTACCTGTCCAATTTTTGTATTTTTAGTAGACATGGGGTTTCACCATGTCGGCCAGGCTGGTCTTGAACTCCTGACCTCAAGTGACCCACCCGCCTCAGCCTCCCAAAGTTCTGGGATTACAGGTGTAAGCCACTGCCCCATTTCTGTTCTAACATGTAAAGAACTTGAAAGGTGCCATTTAAGTCCTCCTCACAATTAAAAAAAAAAAAAAAAGCTGAATGAAATAAAACTTCTCATATCCATCAGAGAATGAGGTCACAAGGTAAACTCCTACCTAAAAACTGAAGAGATAGCGGGCAAATACAGAGATCACAGTTTTACTGAAGCAAAAGCCAGGTAAGCCATAATTGGTAGAAACACATGGCAATTGATGATTGCTGGAAGCTGATTATAGACAAGTATGAGTTCAAAAATCCTGAGGCCCAATCTTTCAGGGTAGGGGCAGGAAATGACATACTTTCATAAGTTTTGTTATATCTTCAAAAGCCTCACGAGATGCTCATGATGAAGACTGGAGGAAAAAATAAATCCTCCACTCTTCGGACAAGGGGAGAGAAAAAAAAAATAACCATTTTGAAATGCACTCAAAGAAAAGTAATCATTTTGAAAAATGCCCATTCTGTTTTCCATAACAAAGGCCTTCCATCAAGGAAAACTACTTTATCAGAACCTTGTCTGGCCAAGGGAAAGGAAACCTTGAAAAATGAAACCTCCAGTAGCTTTCTGGATAACTTAATGGGGTGGGTGGGTCAGGGGAGGAAGACAGAAAGAGGGAAGAGGAGGAGGAGGGAGAGGGAAGAGAGGCAGGGAGGGAGGGAGGAAGACAGGCAGGGAGGCAAAGAAACTAAAGTTCACAGTCCAGGGACTCAGATTTACTAAAAACCTGAGACTGAATCATAGGATTACAGGACATTTTCCTTCCCCAATACCTTACCACCACATCAACAGGGCTGTAGTATAATCACATGAATTACAATGGAGGGGCAAGATAAAGACTCCACTTGTAATGGTTAATTTTAGGTGTCAACTTGACTGAATTAAGAAATATCCAGAAACCCGCTAGAGCATTATTTTTGGGTGTGTCTGTGAAGGTGTTTCCAGGGCAGATTAGCAAGGGAGTCTGAGTGGACTAGGTGGGGAAGACTTACCCTCAATGTGGGCAGGCACCGTCTAATCTGCTGGGGGCCTAGAGAGAACAAAAATAGAGAAAAGGCAAAGCTATCTATTGAGCTGCCGTGCACTCTTCGTCTCCTGCCCTGGGACAACAACTCCAGACTCCCAGCATTTGGACTCCAGGACTTACACTGGCGGCCCCCCGAGGCTCTCCGAGCTTTGGCTTCAAATTGAGTTACACCATTGGTTTCCCTGGCTCTGAGGCCTTCAGACCTGGCCTCAGCCATGCTATTAGCATCCTCGGACCTCCGGCTGGCAGCCAGCTGGGCACTGGACGTCTCAGCCTCCATAGTCACATGAGCCAGTTCTCCTAACACATCCCTTCTCACACACCTATTATCCATAGATACACAGACAGA